>NC_136915.1:112662674-112971674 GCF_949752795.1 Hyperoodon ampullatus
GAACAGCCCAGAGAGGCAGGTGAGAGAAAGGAAGCCCCCAAGGAGGCCATCGATAAGTCCTCATAGGAGAGAATGAGAAGGTTGAGTAGAGTTATGGTTGAGGTGGAATACAGAAAAAGAAAGACAGATGATCAGAAACAGCAATTGGAACAGATAAATAAAACAGACCAGAAACACCAGGTGTGAGAGACCTCAAGCAGTGTAATGCAGAAAGTCGGGGACTGAATCAGGTGTCAGTAAATTACAGCCCACCTGTTTTTGTAAACAACATTTTGTTGGAACACACTCATGCCCAACTGTTTACATATTGCCTATGCCTGCTTTTAGTTTTAATATTTTTTATTGAAGTATAGTTGATTTACAATGCTGTGTTAATATCTGCTGTACAGAAAAGTGATTCAGTTATACATATGTATACATTCTTTTTCTTATATTATTTTCCATTATGGTTTCTCATAGTATATTGAATATATTTTTTCTGCATTATACAGTTGGACCTTGTTGTTTATCCATTCTACATGTAATAGCTTACATCTGCTAACCCCAACCTCTCACTCCACCACTTCCCCAACCCGCTCCCCCTTGGCAACCACCAGTCTATTCTCTATGTCCCTGTTATATAGATAGGTTCACTTGTGTCATGACAGGCCACGTCTCTGTTCTCTTGCTGGAGCTGAGAAAAAGACACAGAGAGAAAATGCAGGGTCTGAGGAAAGAAGCAGAGACTGAGTGGGAGGCATTGGGAGGTCTAGGGAGTCGCCGAGCGGCAGACCTGTGGGGTCGCTGAACCAGAGCCAACACAATAACACAGGTAAGGAAACACAAAGGAAGTTCTCCTTGGGGTTTAGCCTCAGCTTGCTGGTGGGGTTATTTTTTCTATCGTTTAACTACCTTGCTAAATCGACCTCTGTACTTTCACTCAATAAACATTGATTAGCGCCAATAAAGTGTCTGGAACCGATAAAACTTGGAGAAAAAGAGGAGACTGGGGGAAAGCAAACCTCCCCTTCATTCGCACCTTCTCAGTCCACCCTCGCCTTCACCAGGAGCCCCCTGCCCAACTCAGGTGCTCCAGTTACGGTGCAGCTCTGGGTCCTCACTTGCCCATCAGTGGAGGGAATCCAGACAGAGATAAAGACTGAAAACCCGAGGACCCCGGAGGAAGATGGCGGAAGAGTAAGACGCGGAGATCACCTTCCTCCCCACAGATACATCAGAAATTCATCTACACGTGGAACAACTCCAACAGAACACCTACTGAACGCTGACAGAAGACCTCAGACCCCCCAAAAGGCAAGAAACTCCCCACATACCTGGGTAGGACAAAAGAAAAAAGAATAAACAGAGACAAAAGGATAGGGACGGGACCTGCACCAGTGGGAGGGAGCCGTGAAGGAGGAAAGGTTTCCACACACTAGAAGCCCCTTCGCGGGCGGAGACTGCAGGTGGCGGAGGGGGAAAGCTTCGGAGTAGCGGAGGAGAGCACAACAACACGGCTGTGGAGGGCAAAGGGGAGAGATTCCCGCACAGAGGATCGGTGCCCTCAGGCACACACCAGCCCGAGAGGCTTGTCTGCTCGGCTGCCGCGGCGGGCGGGGCTGGGAGCTGAGGCTCGGGTATTGGGTTTCAGTCGGAGCGCAGGGAGAGGACTGGGGCTGGTGGCAGGAAGAGAGCCTGAAGGGGTTAGTGCACCACGGCTAGCCCAGAGGGAGCCCGGGGAAAAAGTCTGGAGCTGCCGAAGAGGCAAGAGACTTTTTCTTCCCTTTTGTTTCCTGGTGCATGAGGAGAGGGCATTAAGAGAGCTGCTTAAAGAAGCACCAGAGACGGGCGCGAGCCGTGGCTAAGGGTGCGGACCCCGGAGACGGGCGTGGGACGCTGGGGCTGCTGCTGCCACTGCCACAAGGCCTGTGTGCGAGCGCAGGTCACTGTCCACCCCCCCTTCCGGGGAGCCTGTGCACCCCGCCACTGCCGGGGTCCCGGAACCCAGGGACGGCTTGCACGGTAAAGCACACGGAGCGCCTCGGGCTGGTGCAACGTCACGCCAGCCTCTGCTGCCGCAGGCCCGGCCCACACTGAACGCCCCTCCCTCCCCTCTGCCTGAGTGAGCCAGAGCCCCAAATCAGCGGCTCCTTTAAACCCGTCCTGTCTGAGCGAAGAACGGACGCCCTCCGGTGACCTACGTGCAGAGGCGGGGCCAGGTCCAAGGCTGAGACCCAGGAGCTGTGAGAGCAGAGAAGAGACAGGGAAATCTCTCTGTGCAGCCTCAGAAGCAGCGGATTAAAGCTCCACGGTCCACTTGATGTGGCCTGCCTCTGTGGAGAGCATGAATGGACAGCAAATCATCCCAAATTGAGGAAGTGGACTTTGAGGACAAGATTTAAGACTTTCCTCCCTTCTCCTCTTTTTACGACGAATTATCCCAAATTAAGGAGGTGGACTTTGAGAGCAAGATTTCAGACTTTTTCCCCTTTTCCTCTTTTTACAATGAATTATCCCAAATTGAGGAAGTGGACTTGGAGAGCAAGATTTTTGATTTTTCCCCCTGCTCTCTTTTTGTGAATGTGTATGTGTATCCTTCTGTGTAAGATTTTCTCTGTAAAGCTTTGCTTCCACCATATGTCCCAGGGTTCTATCTGTCCGGTTTTTTTTTTCAATAATTACTTTTTAATTTTAATAATGCTACTAAATTTTATACTTTATTCTATTTTAATTTACCTGCTCTTTCTTTTTTTCTACCTTACCTTCCTCCCTCGCTCCCTCCACCCCTCCTTTCCTTCTTTCTCTCTTTCTTTCCTTCCTCCCTCCCTCCCTCCCTTCTTCCTTTGACTCTTTCTTCTTCTTTCCTTCCTCCCTCCCTCCCTCCCTCCTTTCTGTCTTTCTTTCCTTCCTCCCTCCCTCCCACCCTTCTTCCTTTCACTCTTTCTTTTTCTTTCCTTCTTCCCTCCCTCCCTCCTGTCTTCCTTTCTTTCTTTCTTTCTTTCCTTCCTCCCTCCCTCCCTTCTTCCTTTCACTCTTCATTTTTTTTCATTCCTCCCTCCCACCCTCCTTTCTTTCTTTCTTTCTTTCTTTCTTTCTTTCCATCCTTCCTCCCTCCCTCCCTCCTTTCTTTCTTTCTTCCTTCCTTTCTTTCCTTCTTCCTTTCTTTCTCTCTCTCTTTCTTTCTTCTACCAATTCTTTCTTTCTACATTTTCTCCCTATTATTCAGAGCCGGGTAGATGAAAGGCTTTTGGTGCTGCAGCCAGGAGTCAGTGCTGAGCCTCTGAAGTGGGAGAGCCAACTTCAGGACACGGGTCCAAAAGAGACCTCCCAGCTCCACATAATATCAAGCAGCAAAAATCTCCCAGAGATCTCCATCTCAACACAAGCACCCAGCTTCAGTCAACGACCAGCAAGCTACAGTGCTGGTCACCCTATGCCAAGCAACTAGCAAGACAGGAACAAAACCTCACCCATTAGCAGAGAGGCTGCCTAAAAACATAATAAGGCCACAGGCACCCCAAAACACACCACCAGACGTGGACCTGTCCACCAGAAAGTCAAGATCGAGCCGCAACAACCAGAACACAGGAACTAGTCCCCACCACCAGGAAGCCTACACAACCTACTGCAAAAACCTTAGCCACTGGGGACAGACACCAAAAACAACGGGATCTACGAATCTGCAGCCTGCAAAAAGGAGACCCCAAACACAGGAAGATAAGCAAAATGAGAAGATCGAAAAACACAGAGCAGGTGAAGGAGCAAGATAAAAACCTACCAGACCTAACAAATGAAGAGGTAATAGGCAGTCTACCTGAAAAAGAATTCAGAATAATGATAGTAAAGCTGATCCAAGATTCTATTTCCAAGATCCAAAATCTTGGAAATACAATAGACAATATGCAAGAAACAGTTAACAAGGACCTAGAAGAACTAAAGATGAATCAAGCATCAATTAAAAACAAAATAAATGAAATAAAAAATACTCTAGATGGGATCAATAGCAGAATAACTGAGGCAGAAGAACGGATAAGTGAGGTGGAAGATAAAATAGTGGAAATAACTGCTGCAGAGCAAAATAAAGAAAAAAGAATGAAAAGAACAGAGGACAGTTTCAGAGACCTCTGGGACAACATTAAACGCACCAACATTCGAATTATAGGGGTTCCAGAAGAAGAAGAGAAAAAGAAAGGGACTGAGAAAATATTTGAAGAGATTATAGTTGAAAACTTCCCTCATATGGGAAAGGAAATAGTTAATCAAGTCCAGGAGGCACAGAAAGTCCCATACAAAATAAATCCAAGGAGAAATACGCCAAGACACATATTAATCAAACAGTCAAAAATTAAACACAAAGAAATCATATTAAAAGCAGCAAAGAAAAAACATCAAATAACACACAAGGGAACCCCCAGCAGGTTAACAGCTGATCTCTCAGCAGAAACTCTACAAGCCACAAGGGAGTGGCAGGACATAATTAAAGTGATGAAGGAGAGAAACCTGCAACCAAGATTACTCTACCTGGCAAGGATCTCATTCAGATTTGATGGAGAAATTAAAATCTTTACAGACAAGCAAAAGCTGAGAGAGTTCACCACCACCAAACCAGCTTTACAACAAATGCTAAATGAACTTCTCTAGGTAAGAAACACAAGAGAAGGAATATGCCTACAACAACAAACCCAAAGCAATTAAGGAAATGGGAATAGGAACATACATATCGATAATTACCTTAAATGTAAATGGACTAAATGCTCCCACCAAAAGACACAGATTGGCTGAATGGATACAAAAACAAGACCCATATATATGCTGTCTACAAGAGACCCACTTCAGACCTAGAGACACATACAGATTGAAAGTAAGGGGATGGAAAAAGATATTCCATGCAAATGGAAATCAAAAGAAAGCTGGAGTAGCAATTCTTATATCAGAAAAAATAGACTTTAAAATAAAGACTATTAGAAGAGACAAAGAAGGACACTACATAATGATAAAGGGATCGATCCAAGAAGAAGATATAACAATTGTAAATATTTATGCACCCAACATAGGAGCACCTCAATACATAAGGCAAATACTAACAGCCATAAAAGGGGAAATCGACAGTAACACAATCATAGTAGGGGACTTTAACACCCCACTTTCACCAATGGACAGATCTTCCAAAATGAAAATAAATAAGGAAACACAAGCTTTAAATGATACATTAAACAAGATGGACTTAATTGATATTTATAGGACAATCCATCCAAAAACAACAGAATACACATTTTTCTCAAGTGCTCATGGAACATTCTCCAGGATAGATCACATCTTGGGTCACAAATCAAGCCTTGGTAAATTTAAGAAAATTGAAATTGTATCAAGTATCTTTTCCGACCACAATGCTATGAGACTAGACATCAATTACAGGAAAGATCTGTAAAAAATACAAACACATGGAGGCTAAACAATACACTATTCAATAAAGAAGTGATCACTTTAGATATCAAAGAGGAAATTAAAAAATACCTAGAAACAAATGACAATGGAGACATGACGACCCAAAACCTATGGGACGCAGCAAAAGCTGTTCTAAAGGGGAAGTTTATAGCAATACAATTCCACCTTAAGAAACAGGAAACATCTCGAGTAAACAACCTGACCCTGCACCTAAAGCAATTAGAGAAAGAAGAACAAAAAAAACTGCAAAGTTAGCAGAAGGAAAGAAATCATAAAGATCAGATCAGAAATAAATGAAAAAGAAATGAAGGAAATGATAGCAAAGATCAATAAAACTAAAAGCTGGTTCTTTGAGAAGATAAACAAAATTGACAAACCATTAGCCAGACTCATCAAGAAAATAAGGGAGAAGACTCAAATCAATAGAATTAGAAATGAAAAAGGAGAAGTAACAACTGACACTGCAGAAATACAAACGATCATGAGAGATAACTACAAGAAACTCTACGCCAATAAAATGGACAACCTGGAAGAAATGGACAAATTCTTAGAAATGCACAACCTGCCAAGACTGAATCAGGAAGAAATAGAAAATATGAATAGACCAATCACAAGCACTGAAATTGAAGCTGTGATTTAAAATCTTCCAACAAACAAAAGCCCAGGACCAGATGGCTTCATAGGCGAATTCTATCAAACATTTAGAGAACAGCTAACACCCGTCCTTCTCAAACTCTTCCAAATAATTTCAGAGGATGGAACACTCCCAAACTCATTCTATGAGGCCACCATCACCTTGATACCAAAACCAGACAAGGATGTCACAAAGAAAGAAAACTACAGGCCAATATCACTGATGAACATAGATGCAAAAATCCTCAACAAAATACTAGGAAACAGAATCCAACAGCACATTAACAGGATCATACACCATGATCAAGTGGGGTTTATTCCAGGAATGCAAGGATTCTTCAATATATGCAAATCAATCAATGTGATACACCATATTAACAACTTGAAGGAGAAAAACCATATGATCATCTCAATAGATGCAGAGAAAGCTTTCGACAAAATTCAACACCCATTTATGATAAAAACCCTGCAGAAAGTAGGCACAGAGGGAACTTTCCTCAACATAATAAAGCCCATATATGACAAACCCACAGCCAGCACTGTCCTCAAAGGTGAGAAACGGAAACCATTTCCACTAAGATCAGGAACAAGACAAGGCTGCCCACTCTCACCACTCTTATTCAACATCATTTTGGAAGTTTTAGCCACAGCAATCAGAGAAGAAAAGGAAATGAAAGGAATCCAAATTGGAAAAGAAGAAGTAAAGCTGTCACTGTTTGCAGATGACATGATACTATACATAGAGAATCCTAAAGATGCTACCAGAAAACTACGAGAGCTAATCAATGAATTTGGTAAAGTAGCAGGATACAAAATTAATGCACAGAAATCTCTGGCATTCCCGTACACTAATGATGAAAAATCTGAAAATGAAATCAAGAAAACACTCCCATTTACCATTGCAACAAAAAGAATAAAATATCTAGGAATACACCTACCTAAAGAGACAAAAGACCTGTATGCAGAAAAGTATAAGACACTGATGAAAGAAATTAAAGATGATACAAATAGATGGAGAGATAAACCATGCTCCTGGATGGGAAGAATCAATATTGTGAAAATGACTCTACTACCCAAAGCAATCTACAGATTCAATGCAATCCCTATCAAACTACCACTGGCATTTTTCACAGAACTAGAACAAAAAGTTTCAAAATTTGTTTGGAAAAACAAAAGACCCCGAATAGCCAAAGCAATCTTGAGAACGAAAAACGGAGCTGGAGTAATCAGGCTCCCTGACTTCAGACTATACTACAAAGCTACAGTAATCAAGACAGTGTGGTACTGGCACAAAAACAGAAAGATAGATCAACGGAACAGGATAGAAATCCCAGAGATAAACCCACGCACATATGGTCAACTTATCTTTGATAAAGGAGGCAAGAATGTACAGTGGAGAAAGGACAGCCTCTTCAATAAGTGGTGCTGGGAAAACTGGACAGGGACATGTAAAAGTATGAGATTAGATCACTCCCTAACACCATACACAAAAATAAGCTCAAAATGGATTAAAGGCCTAAATGTAAGGCCAGAAACTATCAAACTCTTAGAGGAAAACATAAGCAGAACACTCTATGACATAAATCACAGCAAGATCCTTTTGGACCCACCTCCTAGAGAAATGGAAATAAAAACAAAGATAAACAAATGGGACGCAATGAAACTTCAAAGCTTTTGCACAGCAAAGGAAACCATAAACAAGACCAATAGACAACCCTCAGAATGGGAGAAAATATTTGCAAATGAAGCAACTGACAAAGGATTAATCTCCAAAATTTATAAACAGCTCATGCAGCTCAATAGCAAAAAAACAAACAACCCAATCCAAAAATGAGCAGAAGACTTAAATAGGCATTTCTCCAAAGAAGATATACAGACTGCCAAAAAACACATGAAAGAATGCTCAACATCATTAATTATTAGAGAAATGCAAATCAAAACTACAATGAGATATCATCTCACACCAGTCAGAATGGCCATCATCAAGAAATCTAGAAACAATAAATGCTGGAGAGGGTGTGGAGAAAAGGGAACACTCTTGTACTGCTGGTGGGAATGAGAATTGGTACAGCCACTATGGAGAACAGTATGGAGGTTCCTTAAAAAACTAAAAATAGAACTACCATATGACCCATAAATCCCACTACTAGGCATATACCCTGAGAAAACCATAATTCAAAAAGAGACATGTACCACAATGTTCATTGCAGCTCTATTCACAGTAGCCCGGAGCTGGAAACAACCTAAGTGTCCATCATCGGATGAATGGATAAAGAAGATGTGGCACATATATACAATGGAATATTACTCAGCCATAAAAAGAAACAAAACTGAGCTATTTGTAATGAGGTGGATAGACCTAGAGTCTGTCATGCAGAGTGAAGTAAGTCAGAAAGAGAAAGACAAATACCGTATGCTAACACATATATATGGAATTAAAAAAAAATGTCATGAAGAACCTAGGGGTAAAACGGGAATAAAGAGACAGACCTACTTGAGAATGGACTTGGGGATATGGGGAGGGGGAAGTGTAAGCTGTGACAAAGTGAAAGAGAGGCATGGACATATATACACTACCAAACGTAAGGTAGATAGATAGTGGGAAGCAGCCGCAGAGCACAGGGAGATCAGCTCGGTGCTTTGTGGCCACCTGGAAGGGTGGGATGGGGAGGGTGGGAGGGAGGGAGATGCATGAGGGAAGGGATGTGGGAATAGATGTATATGTATGACTGATTCACTTTGTTATATAGCAGAAACTAATTTAAAAAAAGAGGAGACTGAGTCTTTCTGAATAAACCTTCTCAGTGGTGTGCTAGTTGGACAGAGATGGGTGCCTCGTGGAGCATTAGCTTGCATCTGACAATGCCATACATCAGGGCAGGGGGCATGCTGGGTGATGTATGGAACACACCGAAGGTGAACAACAAAGTACAGTAGAGGATGACTCCTTGATTTCTTACCTGGGCTCCATCCCTGAGTTCCTACGTGACACAGGCAAGAGCTTCCTTAGGAGCAAATCATATTCAGTGATTACGGATCTTGGAGTCTAATCATAGTCTGTGAATATCCCAATTTTCATTTTCAGAACAACAACACAGTAGAGTCTCTTACTTCCATGAAGGTAAAATCAGGTCATAGCCCACTGAAAAATAAACCTGAAGGATAAGAAATTTTAAGAACCAAGAGTAGGTGTAGAAGAGAGAGGAAAGAACTAATTTTTGCCTACAGTAGGATTGGAAAATTTTGTGGGACTTCCCCAATCACTACCCATTTCCCTTTCTCCCAGTGGACTGTAGGTTCCAGTGTTGTAGGTTCCATTCACTCTCCTCTCTAGTTGATTTCAGATTCTGAAATAGGCCAAAGGCAAATTCTGGTTCTTCTTCTAAACCTTGAAATTAATCTCTTCATCTGACCCTAAATGTTTCACAATCTACCTCTGATTTGTAGGTACACTGAATGCATTTTCTCCACAATTTCAAAAGTTTGGAGACTTTTTTTTTAACATCTTCATTGGAGTATAATTGCTTTACAATTGTGTGTTAGTTTCTGCTTTATAACTAAGTGAATCAGTTATACATATACATATGGTCCCATATCTCTACACTCTTGCACCTCCCTCCCTATCCCACCTCTCTAGGTGGTCCCAAACCACCGAGCTGATCTCCCTGTGCCATGCAGCTGCTTCCCATTTGCTATCTATTTTACATTTGGTAGTGTGTATATGTCCATGCCACTCTCTCACTTTGTGAGAGCTTACCCTTCCCCTTCCCCATATCCTCAAGTCCATTCTCTAGTAGGTCTGTGTCTTTATTCCCGTTTCACCCCTAGGTTCTTCATGACCTTTTTTTTGTTTTTTTCTTAGATTCCATATATATGTGTTAGCATACAGTATTTGTTTTTCTCTTTCTGAATTACTTCACTCTGTATCACAGACTCTATGTCCATCCACCTCGTTACAAATATCTCAATTTCGTTTCTTTTTATGGCTGAGTAATATCCCATTGTATATATGTGCCACATCTCCTTTATCCATTCATCCAATGATGGACACTTAGGCTGATTCCATGTACTAGCTATGTAAATAGAGCTGCAATGAATATTCTGCTACATGACTCTTTTTGAATTATCGTTTTCTCAGGGTATATGCCCAGTAGTGCGATTGCTGGGTGGTATGATAGTTCTATTTTTAGTTTTTTAAGGAAACTCCATACTCTTCTCCATACTGGCTGTATCAATTTACATTCCCACCAACATTGCAAGAGGGTTCCCTTTTCTCCACACCCTCTCCAGCACTTATTGTTTGTAGATTTCTTGATGGTGGCCATTCTGACCAGTGTGAGATGGTATCTCATTGTAGTTATGATTTGCATTTCTCTAATTATTAATGATGTTGAGCATTCTTTCATGTGTTTGTTGGAAATCTGTATATCTTCTTTGGAGAAATGTCTGTTTAGGTCTTCTGCCCATGTTTGGATTGGGTTGTTTTTTTTTTGATATTGAGCTGCATGGGCTGATTGTATATTTGTAGATTAATCCTTTGTCAGTTGCTTCATTTGCAAATATTTTCTCCCATTCTGAGGGTTATTTTTTGGTCTTGTTTATGGTTTCCTTTGCTGTGCAAATGCATTTAAGTTTCATTAGGTCCCATTTGTTTATTTTTGGTTTTATTTCCATTTCTCTAGGAGGAGAGTCAAATGGATCTTGCTGTGATTTATGTCATAGAGTGTTCTGCCTATTTTTTCCTATAAGAGTTTGGTAGTCTGTGACCTTACATTTAGGTCTTTTTTTTTTTAAGACCTTTTTGGAGTATAATTGCTTTACATTGGTGTGTTAGTTTCTACTTTATAACAAAATGAATCAGTTATACATATACATAAGTTCCCATATCTCTTCACTCTTGCATCTACCTCCCTCCCACCCTCCCTATTCCTCCACTCTAGGTGGTCACAAACCACTTAGCTGATCGTCCTGTGCTATGTGGTTTCTTCCTACTCTCTATCTATTTTACGTTTCATAGTGTATATATGTCCATGCCACTCTCTCACTTTGTCACACCTTACCCTTCCCCCTCCCCATATCCTCAAGTCCATTCTCTACTACGTCTGTGTCTTTATTCTGGTCTTACCCCTAGGTTCTTCAGGACCTTTTTTTTTTTCTTAGATTCCATACATATGTGTCAGCATATGGTATTTGTTTTTCTCTTTCTGACTTACTTCACACTGTATGACAGAGTCTAGGTCCATACACCTCACTACAAATAACTCAATTACATTTCTTGTTATGGCTGAGTAATATTCCATTGTATATACGTGCCAATACTTCTTTATCCATTCATCTGTTGATGGACACTTAGGGTGCTTCCATGTCCTGGTTATTGTAAATAGAGCTGCAATGAACATTTTGGTACATGAATCTTTTTTTTTTTTTTTTGGAGATTAATCCTTTGCCAGTTGCTTCATTTACAAATATTTTCTCCCATTCTGATGCTTGGTTTTTGGCCATGTTTATGGTTTCCTTTCCTGTGCAAAAGCTTTTAAGTTTCATTAGGTCCCATGTGTGTATTTTTGTCTTTATTTCCATTTCTCTAGGAGTTGTGTCAAAAAGGATCTTGCTGTGATTGATGTCATAGAGTGTTCTGCCTATGTTTTCCTCTAAGAGTTTGATAGTTTCTGACCTTACATTTAGGTCTTTAATCCATTTTGAGCTTATTTTTGTGTATGGTGATGGGGAGTGATCTAATCTCATACTTTTACATGTCCTTGTCCAGTTTTCCCAGCACCACTTATTGAAGAGACTGTCCTTTCTCCACTGTATATTCCTGCCTCCTTTATCAAAGATAAGATGACCATATATGCGTGGGTTTATCTCTGGGCTTTCTATCCTGTTCCATTTATCTATCTTTCTGTTTTTGTGCCAGTACCGTACTGTCTTCATTACTGTAGCTTTGTAGTATAGTCTGAAGTCAGGGACCCTGATTCTTCCAGCTCCATTTTTCTTTCTCAAGATTGCTTTGGCTATTCGGGGTCTTTTGTGTTTCCATACAAATTGTGAAAACTTTTGTTCTACTTCTGTGAAAAATACCAGTGGTAGTTTGATAGGGATTGCATTGAATCTGTAGATTGCTTTGGGTAGTAGAGTCATTTTCACAATGTTGATTCTTCCAATCCAAGAACATGGTATATCTCTCCATCTATTTGTATCATCTTTAATTTCTTTCATCAGTGTCTTATACTTTTCTGCATACAGGTCTTTTGTCTCCTTAGGTAGGTTTATTCCTAGATATTTTATTATTTTCGTTGCAATGGTAAATGGGAGTGTTTCCTTGATTTCACTTTCAGATTTTTCATCATTAGTATATAGGAATGCCAGAGATTTCTGTGCATTCATTTTGTATCCTGCTACTTTACCAAATTCATTGATTAGTTCTAGTAGCTTTCTTATAGCATCTTTAGGATTCTCTATGTATAGTATCATGTCATCTGCAAACAGTGACAGCTTTACTTCATCTTTTCTGATTTGGATTCCTTTTATTTCCTTTTCTTCTCTGATTGCTGTGGCTAAAACTTCCAAAACTATGTTGAATAAGTGTGGTGAGAGTGGGCAACCTTGTCTTGTTCCTGATCTTAGTGGAAATGGTTTCAGTTATTCACCATTGAGGACAATGTTGGCTGTGGGTTTGTCATATATGGCCTTTATTATGTTGAGGAAAGTTCCCTCTATGCCTACTTTCTGCAGGGTTTTTATCATAAATGGGTGTTGAATTTTGTCAAAAGCTTTCGCTGCATCTGTTGAGATGATCATATATGTTTTCTCCTTCAATTTGTTAATATGGTGTATCACGTTGATTGATTTGCATATATTGAAGAATCCTTGCATTCCTGGAATAAACCCCACTTGATCATGGTGTATGATCCTTTTAATGTGCTGTTGGATTCTGTTTGCTACTATTTTGTTGAGGATTTTTGCATCTATGTTCATCAGTGATATTGGCCTGTTGTTTTCTTTATTTGTGACATCCTTGTCTGGCTTTTGTATCAAGGTGATGGTGGCTTCGTAGAATGAGTTTGGGAGTGTTCCTCCCTCTGCTAAATTTTGGAAGAGTTTGAGAAGGATAGCTGTTAGCTCTTCTCTAAATGTTTGATAGAATTCGCCTGTGAAGCCATCTGGTCCTGGGCTTTTGTTTCTTGGAAGATTTTTAATCACAGTTTCAATTTCAGTGCTTGTGATTGGTCTGCTCATATTTTCTATTTCTTCCTGATTCAGTCTTGGCAGGTTGTGCATTTCTATGAATTCATCCATTTCTTCCAGGTTGTCCATTTTATTGGCATAGAGTTGCTTGTAGTAATCTCTCATGATCTTTTGTATTTCTGCAGTGTCAGTTGTTACTCTCTCCTTTTTCATTTCTTATTCTATTTATTTGAGTCTTCTCCCTTTTTTTCCTGATGAGTCTGGTTAATGGTTTATCAATTTTGTTTATCTTCTCAAAGAACCAGCTTTTAGTTTTATTGATCTTTGCTATTGTTTCCTTCATTTCTTTTTCATTTATTTCTAATCTGATTTTTATGATTTCTTTCCTTCTGCTAACTTTGGGGTGTTTTTGTTCTTCTTTCTCTAATTGCTTTAGGTGCAAGGTTAAGTTGTTTATTTGAGATGTTTTCTGTTTCTTACGGTGGGATTGTATTGTTATAAACTTCCCTCTTAGAACTGCTTTCGCTGCATCCCCATAAGTTTTGGGTCGTCATGTCTCCATTGTCATTTGTTTCTAGGTCTTTTTTAATTTCCTCTTTGATTTCTTCAGTGATCACTTCGTTATTAAGTAGTGTATTGTTTAGCCTCCATGTGTTCGTTCTTTTGCAGACCTTTTCCTGTAATTGATATCTAGTCTCATAGTGTTGTGGTCGGAAAAGATACTTGATACAATTTCAATTTTCTTAAATTTACCAAGGCTTGATTTGTGACCAAAGATATGATCTATCCTGGAAAATGTTCCATGAGATACATGACTCTTTTTGAATTATGGTTGCCTCAGGGTATATGCCTAGTAGTGAATTTGCTGGGTCATATGGTAATTCTGTTTTTAGTTTTTAAGGGAACCTCCATACTGTTCTATATAGTGGCTGTATCAAGTTGCATTCCCACCAACAGTGCAAGTGTTCCCTTTTCTCTTCACGCTCTCCAGCATTTATTGTTTCTAGATTTTTACATGATGTCCATTCTAACCGGCGTGAGATGATTTGACATTGTAGTTTTGATTTGCATTTCTCTACTGATTAATGATGTTGAGCATTCTTTTTTTATCTTTATTGAAGTATAATTGCTTTACAATGGTGTGTTAGTTTCTGCTTTATAACAAAGTGAATCAGTTACACATATACATATGTTCCCAAGTCTCTTCCCTCTTGCATCCCCCTCCCTCCCACCCTCGCTATCCCACCCCTCCAGGCGGTCACAAAGCACCGAGCTGATTTCCCTGTGTTATTCAGCTGCTTCCCACTAGCTATCTAACTTACGTTTGGTAGTGTATATATGTCCATGCTGCACTTTCACTTTATCACAGCTTACCCTTCCCCCTCCCCATATCCTCAAGTCAATTCTCATGTAGGTCTATGTCTCAATTCCTGTCTTACCCCTAGGTTTTTCATGACATTTTTTTCTTAAATTCCATTTATATGTGTTAGCATACAATATTTGTCTTTCTCCTTCTGACTTACGTCACTCTGTGTGACAGACTCTAGGTCTAGCCACCTCATTACAAATAGCTCAATTTCGTTTCTTTTTATGGCTGAGTAATATTCTATTGTGTATATGTGCCACATCTTCTTTATCCATTCATCCAATGATGGACACTTAGGTTTTTTCCACCTCTGGGCTATTGTAAATAGAGCTGCAATGAACATTTTGGTACATGACTCTTTTTGAATTATGTTTTTCTCAGGGTATATGCCCAGTAGTTGGATTGCTGGGTCATATGGTAGTTCTGTTTGTAGTTTTTTAAGGAACCTCCATACTGTTCTCCATAGTGGCTGTACCAATTCACATTCCCACCAGCAGTGCAAGAGTGTTCCCTTTTCTCCACACCCTCTCCAGCATTTATTGCTTGTAGATTTTTTTGATGATGGCCATTCTGACTGGTGTGAGATGATATCACATTGTAGTTTTGATTTGCATTTTTCTAATGATTAATGATGTTGAGCATCCGTTCATGTGTTTGGTGGCAGTCTGTATATCTTCTTTGGAGAAATGTCTATTTAGGTCTTCTGCCCATTTTTGGCTTGGGTTTTTTGTTTTTTTGTTATTGAGCTGCATGAGCTGTTTGTAAATTTTGGAAATTAATCCTTTGTCAGTTGCTTCATTTGCAAATATTTTCTCCCATTCTGAGGGTTGTCTTTTGATCTTGTTTATGGTTTCCTTTGTTGTGCAAAAGCTTTGAAGTTTCATTAGGTCCCATTTGTTTATTTTTGGTGTTATTTCCATTTCTCTAGGAGGAGGGTCAAAATGCATCTTGCTGTCATTCATGTCATAGTGTGTTCTGCCTATGTTTTCCTCTAAGAGTTTGGTAGTGCCTGGATTACATTTAGGTCTTTAATCCATTTTGAGGGTTTTTTTGCATATGGTGTTAGGGAGTGTTTTAATTTCATACTTTTACATATACCTGTCCAGTTTTCCCAGCACCACTTATTGAAGAGGCTGTCTTTTCTCCACTGTATAATCTTGACTCCTTTATGAAAGATAAGGTCTCCATATGTTTGTGGATTTATCATGTGCATGGACTTATCTCTGACTTTTCTATCCTGTTCCATTGATCTATATTTCTGTTTTTGTGCCAGTACCATACTGTCTTGATTACTGTAGCTTTGTAGTATAGTCTGAAGTCAGGGAGCCTGATTCCTCCAACTCCAGTTTTCATTCTTAAGATTGCTTTGGTTACTCGGGGTCTTTTGTGTTTCCATACAAATTGAGAATTTTTTTGTTCTACTTCTGTGAAAATGCCAATGGTAGTTTGACAGGGATTGCATTTAATCTGTAGATTCCATTAGGTAATAGAGTCATAATCACAATGTTGATTCTTCCAATCCAAGAACATGGTAAATCTCTCCATGTGTTTGTATCATGTTTAATTTCTTTCATCAGTGTCTTATACTTTTCTGCATACAGGTCTTTTGTCTCCTTACGTAGGTTTATCTTAGTTATTTTATTCTTTTCATTGCAATGGTAAATGCGGGTGTTTTCTTAATTTCACTTTCAGATTTTTCTTCATTAGTGTATAGGAATGCCAGAGATTTCTGTGCATTAATTTTGTATCCTGCTACTTTACCAAATTCATTGATTAGCTCTAGTAATTTTCTGGTAGCATCTTTAGGATTCTCTGTGCATAGTATCATGTCATCTGCAAACAGTGACAGATTTACTTCTTCTTTTCCAATTTGGATTCCTTTTATTTCTTTTTCTTCTCTGATTGCTGTAGCTAAAACTTCCTAAAACTATGTTGAATAAGAGTGGTGACAGTGGGCAACCTTGTCTTGTTCCTGATCTTAGTGGAAATAGTTTCAGCTTTTCACTGCTGAGGACGATGTTGACTGTGAGTTTGTCATATATGGCCTTTATTATATTGAGGAAAGTTCTGTCTATGCCTACTTTCTGCAGGGTTTTTATCATAAATGGGTGTTGAATTTGTCAAAATCTTTCTCGGCATCTATTAAGATGATCATTTGGTTTTTCTCCTTCAGTTTGTTAATATGGTGTATCACGTTGATTGATTTGCATATTTTGAAGAATCCTTGTATTCCTGGAATAAACCCCAGTTGATCATGTTGTATGATCCTTTTAATGTGCTCTTGGATTCTGTTTGCTAGTATTTTGTTGAGGATTTTTGCTTCTATGTTCATCAGTGATATTGGCCTGTAGTTTTCTTTCTTTGTGACATCTTTTTCTGGTTTTGGTATCAGGGTGATGGTGGCCTCATAGAATGAGTTTGGGAGTGTTCCTCTCCCTGCTATATTTTGGAATAGTTTGAGAAGGATAGGTGTTAGCTCTACTCTAAATGTTTGATAGAATTCGCCTGTGAAGCCATCTGGGCCTGGGCTTTTGTTTTTTGGAATATTTTTAATCACAGTTTCAATTTCAGAGCTTGTGATTGGTCTGTTCATATTTTCTATTTCTACTTGGTTCAGTCTCGCAATGTTGTGCATTTCTAAGAATATGTCAGTTTCTTCCAGGTTATCCATTTTATTGGCATAGAGTGGCTTGTAGTAATCTCTCATGATCCTTTGTATTTCTGCACTGTCACTTTTTACTTCTCCTTTTTCTTTTCTAATTCTATTGATTTCAGTCTTCTCCCTTTTTTTCCTGATGAGTCTGGCTAATGGTTCATCAATTTTTTTTATCTTTTCTAAGAATCAGCTTTTAGTTTTATTGATCTTTGCTATCGTTTCCTTCATTTCTTTTTCACTTATTTCTGATATGATCTTTATGATTTCTTTCCTTCTGCTAATTGCTTTAGGTGTAAGGTTAGGTTCTTTTTTTGAGATGCTTCTTTGTTCTTAACGTAGGATTTTTTTGGTATAAGTTTCCCCCTTAGAACTGCTTTTGCTGCATCCCATAGGTTTTCAGTCGTCATGTTTTCATTCTCATTTGTTTCTAGGTATTTTTTTATTTCCTCTTTGCTTACTTCAGTGACCTCTTGATTATTAAATATTGCATTGTTTAGCCTCCATATGCTTGTATTTTTACCGATTTTTTCCTGTAATTGATATATAGTCTCATAACTTTGTGTTCGGAAAAGATACTTGATACGATTTCAGTTTTCTTAAATTGACCAATGCTTCATTTGTCACCCAAGATATGATCTATCCTGGAGAATGTTCCATGAGCACTTGAGAAAAATGTGTATTCTGTAGTTTTGTGATGGAATGTCCTATAAATATCAATTAAGTCCATCTTGTTTAATGTATCATGTAAAGCTTGTGTTTTCTTATTTATTTTCATTTTGGGTGATCTGTCCATTGGTGAATGTCAGGTGTTAACGTCTCCTATGATTGTGTTACTGTCAGTCTCTCCTTTTATGGCTGTTAGTGTTTGCCGTATGTATTGAGGTGCTCCTACGTTGGGTGCATAAATATTTACAATTGTTATATCTTCTTCTTGGCTTGATCCCTTGATCAATATGTAGTGTCCCTCTTTCTCTCTTGTAATAGTCTTTATTTTAAAGTCAATTTTGTCTGATATGAGAATTGCTACCCCAGGTTTCTTTTGATTTCAATTTACATGGAATATCTTTTTCCATCCCCTCACTTTCAGTCTGTATGTGTCCCTAGGTCTGAATTGGGTCCCTTGTGGACAGCATATATACTGGTCTTGTTTTTGTATCCATTCAGCTAGTCTATGTCTTTTGGTTGTAGCATTTAATCCATTTTCATTTAAGGTAATTATCAATATGTATGTTCCTATTCCCATTTTCTTAATTGTTTTGGGTTTGTTATTTTAGGTCTTTCCTTCTCTTGTTTTTCCTGCCTAGAGAACTTCTCTTAGCATTTGTTGTAAAGCTGGTTTCATAGTGCTGAATTCTCTTAGCTTTGGAGTGTCTGTAAAGGTTCTAATTTCTCCATCAAATCTGAATAAGATCCTGGCTGTGTAGAGTAATCTTGGTTGTAGGTTTTTCTCCTTCATCATTTTAAATATGTCCTGCCCTTCCCTTCTGGCTTGCAGAGTTTCTGCTGAAAGATCAGCTGTTAACCTTATGGGGATTCCCTTGTGTGTTATTTGTTGTTTTTCTCTTGCTGCTTTTTATATGTTTTCTTTGTATTTAACTTTTGATAGTTTGATTAATATGTATCTTGGCATGTTTCTCCTTGGATTTTTCCTGTATGGGACTCTCTGTTCTTCCTGAACTTCATTAACTATTTCCTTTCCCATATTAGGGAAGTTTTCGACTATAATCTCTTCAAATATTTTATCAGTCCCTTTCTTTTTCTCTTCTTCTTCTGGGACCCCTATAATTCAAATGTTGGTGCATTTAATGTTGTCCCAGAGGTCTCTGAGACTGTCCTCAATTCTTTCCATTCTTTTTTCTTTATTCTGCTCAGCAGTAGCTATTTCCACTATTTTATCTCCACGTCACTTTTCCATTCTTCTGCCTCAGTTATTCAGCTTTTGATCCCTTCTAGAGAATTTTAAGTTTCATTTATTGTGTTGTTCATCATTGTTTGTTTCCTCTTTAGTTCTTCTGGGTCCTTGTTAAACGTTTCTTGTATTTTCTCTATTCTATATCCAAGATTTTGAGTCATCTTTACTATCATTATTCTGAATTCTTTTTCAGGTAAACTGCCTATTTCCTCTTCATTTGTTAGTTCTGGTTGGTTTTTACCTGGCTTCTTCATCTGCTGTGTTTTTTTCTGTCTTCTCATTTTGCTTAACTTACTGTGTTTGGGGTCTCCATTTTGCAGACTGCAGGTCCGTAGTTCCTGTTGTTTTTTGTGTCTGTCCCCAGTGTCTAGGTTTGGTTCAATGGGTTGTGTAGGCTTCATGTTGGAGGGGACTAGTGCCTGTGTTATGGTGGTTGATGCTGGATCTTGTCTTTGTGGTGGGCAGGTCCACGTCCGGTGGTGTGTTTTGCGGTGTCTGTGCCCTTATTATGGTTTTAGGCAGCCTCTCTGCTAATGGATGGGGATGTGCTCCTGTCTTGGTAGTTATTTGGCATAGGGTGTCCAACACTGTAACTTTTTGGTCATTGAGTGGAGTCTTGGCATTGAGATGGAGATCTCTGGGAGATTTTCGCCATTTGATATTACATGGACCTGGGAGGTCTCTTGTGGACCAATATCCTGAAGTTGGCTCTCCCACCTCAGAGGTACAGCCCTGACACCTGGCTGCAGCACCAAGAGCCTTTCATCCACACGGCTCAGAATAAGAGGGAGAAAAAATAGAAAGAAAGAATATAAATTAAACTAAAATAAAATAGAGTTGTTAAAATTAAAAATAATTATTAAGAAAAAAATTTTAAGTGAAAAGAAATTTTAAAAAGCAGATGGATAGAATCCTATGACAAATGGTAAGAGTAAAGCTATACAGACAAAATCACACACAGAAGCATACACATACATACTCACAAAAGAGAAAAAGGGGGCAAAATATATACCTTTGCTCCCAATGTTCACCTCCTCAATTTGGGATAGTTCGTTGTCTATTCAGGTATTCCACAGATGCAGGTTACATCAGGTTGATTGTGGAGATTTAATACGCTGCTCCTGAGGCTGCTGGGAGAAATTTCCCTTTCTCTTCTTTGTTCGTACAGCTCCGGGGGTTCAGCTTTGGATTTGGACCCGCCTCTGTGTGTAGGTTGCCTGAGGTCGTCTGTTCTTTGCTCAGACAGGACGGGGTTAAAGGAGTAGCTGATTCGGGGGCTCTGGCTCACTCAGGCCTGGGGGAGGGAGGGTTATGGATGCGCGGCGAGCCTGAGGTGGCACAGGCCAGCGTGACGTTGCACCAGCCTGAGGTGTGCTGTGCGTTCTCCCAGGGATGTTGTCCCTGGATCACGGGACCCTGGCAGTGACGGGCTGCACAGGCTCCCGGGAGGGGAGGTGGGGATAGTGATCTGTGTTCGCACACAGGCTTCTTGGTGGCAGCAGCAGCAGCCTTAATGTCTCATGCCCGTCTCTGGGAGCCGCGCTTTCAGCTGCAGCTCACGCCTGTCTCTAGAGCCCCTTTAAGTGGCGCTCTTAATCCCCTCTCTTCACGTACCGGGAAGCAAAGAGGCAGGAAAAAGTCTCTTGCCTCTTTCGCAGCTCCAGACTTTTTCCCGGACTCCCTCCCTGCTCTCCGCTGTGCACTAACCCCTTCAGGCTGTGATCACGCAGCCAACCCCAGTCCTCTCCCTGTGATCCGACTGAAGCCTGAGCCTCAGCTCCCAGCCCCGCCCGCCCCAGCAGGTGAGCAACAAGCCTCTCGGGCTGGTGAGTGCTGGTCGGCACCATTCCTCTGTGCGGGAATCTCTTTGCTTTGCCCTCCACACCCCTGTTGCTGTGCTCTCCTCCGTGGCTCCGAAGCTCCCCGCCTCCGCCTTCTGCAGTCTCCGCCCACGAAGAGGCTTCTAGTGCGTGGAAACCTTTCCTCCTTCACAGCTCCCTCCCAGAGGTGCAGGTCCCGTCCCTATCCTTTTGTCTCTGTTTTTTCTTTTTTCTTTTGCCATACCCAGAAAAAAAGAGTTTCTTTTGGGGGGGAGTTTCTTGCCTATTGGGAGGTCTGAGGACGTCTGCCAGCATTCAATAGATGTTCTATAGGAGCTGTTCCACATGTAGATGTATTTCTGATGTATTTGTGGAGAGGAAGGTGATATCCACCTCTTTCTCTTCCGCCATCTTGAAGCTCCTCCGGTATTTGTTTTTCTCTTTCTGACTTACTACACTCTGTATAACAGACTCTAGGTCCATCCACCTCACTACAAATAACTCAATTTCGTTTCTTTTTTTTTTTTAAGATGTTTGGGGTAGGAGTTTATTAATTAATTTATTTATTTTTGCTGTGTTGGGTCTTCGTTTCTGTGCGAGGGCCTTCTCTAGTTGCATCAAGCGGGCACCACTCTTCATCGCGGTGTGTGGGCCTCTAACTATCGCACTCTCTCTCGTTGCGGAGCACAGGCTCCAGACGCACAGGCTCAGTAGTTGTGGCTCACGGGCCTAGTTGCTCCGCGGCATGTGGGATCCTCCCAGACCCGGGCTCAAACCCGTGTCCCCTACATTAGCAGGCAGATTCTCAACCACTGCACCACCAGGGAAGCCCCTCGTTTCTTTTTATGGCTGAATAATATGCCATTGTATATATGTGCCACATCTTCTTTATCCATTCATCTGTTATTGGACACTTAGGTTCAAGTCTTTTTTAAAATATTAGCAGGCAGGGACTTCCCTGGTTTCTCAGTGGTTAAGAATCTGCCTGCCAATGTGGGTGACACGGGTTAGATCTCTGGTCTGGGAAGATCCCACATTCCACAGAGCAACAAAGCCTGTGCACCACAACTACTGAAGCCCATGCACCTAGAGCCCATGCTCCACAATAAGAGAAGCCACACAGTGAGAAGCCCATGCACCACAAGGAAGATTAGCCCTCACTTGTCGCAACTAAAGAAAGCCCGTGCACAACAACAGAGACCCAATGGAGCAATAAAATTTATTAAAAATAATATTAGCAGGCAGAATATCTTAAATAACTTTTAGCTAAAACTATTGGCCTGTAAGTAAAGACTTCCATTCATTCACTTCCCTGCCCAAACCATGGAGGTGTTTCACCAACTGGGGACTAGTAATATCAAAAGATCAGAGACCCCTGGGCTATGCCTAGGTAAGGAGTGCAAAGTGAGTGCCTTTTTATGAAGAAGACTAGGATGAGATTTCTGTTTCTTTATGTTGAGTTATTGGGCATAAGAAACCTTCTCCTGGCCCCCTGTCCAGTCCCAGAATCCTTCATGGTGAAGTGAAATAAAGGATGCATTGCCCATCCATGAAGATAGATGGAGAATGGAAAACTGGCTAAACTTCTATGAGAGGGTCAACACATAAGACAGTTTGAGAAAGAGACAGAATCCACTCTCAGTCATCCCTGGAGGATTTCTGTGACCCACCCACCCCTACCCAGTTGGGCTTCCTATGCATGTTAATCATTAGCCTTTGAGTAAAACATGATCCTCCATCATGTGAGTGGACCTCATCCTATCAGCTGAAAGCCTGAATAGAAAAAAAAAGACTGACCTGTCCCAAGGGAATTGTATGATCAGGCTGCCTGTGTGCTCAGATTGCAAATCTTCCTGGGTCTCCAGGCTGCCTGCCTGTTCTGCAGATTTTGGACTTGCCGGGCTCCATGATCACATGAGCCAATTTCTTAAATATATATATATTTGCATCCTGTCTGTTCTATTTCTTTGGACACTCCTACCTAATACATTTGTTCAAAATACAAGGTGGAGAGGCAGGTGTTTGTCAAGGGGTTTAAAGGGAACCTTGGTCATGGCACAAAAGTAGAAGCACATGGGGTGTGGAGGGTTGAAGAAACTGAATGATGTGGCCCAGCATCCAAGACCCCGCCCCCATTATGGCCCTTCACCTTCGGTTTTCACAGTCAGTTGACTGCTCTGTTGAAGCATGAGGAGAAGACGGTGAACAGACAAGCACATGAAACATCTGTTTCATACTGAGCTCTCTTTCCTGCAGAGAAGGAAATGCCATTACATACCGGGTAGTGACAAAGTAGGATTTTCTGTACAAAGAAGGAGTTTGACAAGTGCTTCAGGAACTGGGGAACTACACCTGGAGCCAGGAAGGCAGGAGGGTATTCCAAGTATTGTACCAGCCTAGGCTTAATCCACAATAAAAGGGGTGGGGCTGGAGTCTCCTCAGGTGGACTTATCCTCACAGGTCAGGTTCACTTGGATTTGCAGGCGAGTGAAATGGCTCTGCTGGATGTGAAGAACATTACGTGCCGGCCCAGGCTCCCTCTGGGGTTGCAGACAGGGGATGACCAAGAGTGACCCCTTCAGGTCAGAGAGAGGGGTTTATCACAGAAAAAAAACTTCTACAGTCCTTACTTAGTAGCTTCTGCAAGTTCAGGGTCCTGTGATGTGGCAGATGTGGCAGAACATCTGATGGGAAGGTTACCCCTGAGGGTGGATGGTAGAGCTGTGGTGATTTCATTGAGAAATTGCCAGTAACAACAAAAGTACCTCCTCCTTCTTACAGATTCTTTTCAAACAAGAACGATGCCTTAGCAGCAGTGGCAACAATGCAAAGTCCCCTGCCAACCCCCTCCACAGGTTCCTGAGCCCTGCCTTCCCAAGACGTCTCCCCCACCTCCCAGCCAGCAGAAGTGTCCCCCTGTGAAGTGCACTTCCTGCCAGTAGGAATACCTGCCAAAACAGAAGTGACACCTCTGAAGCCACCCTCCACCACCTGATCATGAAGACACTGCATCCCTTGCCCAGTGCCATCCCCTCACCTCCAGCAACATCAGGGAACACAAACAGCTGAGAAGATGCTGCCTCTCTTCAGACTCAAGGAGAAAGATATCATCATAGTGTATTGGGTTTTCCTCTCCAAATTCACTCCTCCCAGCTCTTCTCCCAGGAGACAGCATGGTGTAGACAGAAGTGCCATGTTCTCAAATTCTTCCCCACCCCCAGCCAACAGATGTGCTGCCCTGTGCAGCATTCCCCATGCCAGCAGGAATACACAACAAAACCACCCTCCCAAAATGATCATGAAGTAGCTGGATTCTCTTCCCTATCACCATGGATTCTATTTTTATCCAAAAACATGAACTACATTCAGCCCCAGAAGAGTCTACTTCCCCCAAACTCAAGGTGGGTCATGAAACTCCACAGTTAATCCAAACAGACAGCCAAGGGTGGTTGGATGTGACATATTCTCCGGGAGCTCCTTGGAACCTGCTTAGGCATGTGGTTCTCTAGTACTATCACCTTAGCTGGCAAAACGAGGCCATTCTCCCACCACTATGCCCTCTACCCACAATGCTTTTGGTCTATCCCTGACAACTTTCACCTCTGGAGGCCAAAGAAGAGTCCCACATTAACTTATCTTCTGATTTCAGAAAGAAAAACAAGATTCTCCTAAATGATCTTAAAGTCATATGAGAATCCACTCTCCTCTCCATGCCACAAAGAAGTAGTTGAAGCCAACTGCCTTCCCCACTGTGCCCTCCCCTATCTCTTATTGCTAGTTAGACCCATCCCAGGACTGACACTGGCTCTGCAGCCCCCATTCCTACTGATTCATGACCCAGTCTTTCTGTCTAATCCATTAAAATATTGTCACTGAAGAAGTCAGAAAGCCAAAGACAGTACCACATGATATCACTTCTATGTGGAATCTAAAATATGACACAAATGAATCTATCTATGAAACTGAAACAGAAAATCAGGGACATAGAATAGACTGGTGGTTGCCAAGGGGAAGTGGGGTGGGAGAGGGTAGGGTTGGGAGTTTGGGATCAGCAGATACAAACTGGTATATATAGAATGAATAAAAAATGAGGTCCTACTCTATAGCACAGGGAACTATATTCAATATCCTGTGATAAACCATAATGGAAAAGAACATGAAAAAGGATGTATATATATGTATAACTGAGTCACTTTGCTGTACAGCAGTAATTAACACAATATTGTAATTCAACTATACTTCAATTTAAAAAATAAATTTAAAAACAAAAAAACAATTTTTTTTACATATTAACACTGAAGAATCTTGATTTTTGCTCAGTTAATGCCCAGACCACCATGGGTGTAGACAAGTAAGTCTGGGGGTCCAGATTCTTCCTTGAAGCCTCCAGAAGGAACACAGCCCTGCCAACACCTTGATTTTAGACTTCTGACCTCTAAAACTCTAAGAGAATAAAATCTTGTTGTTTCAAACCAAGTTTGTGATAATCTGTTATACCAAATAGGAAACCAAAAAGACCTCATTCTCTTTGCTTAAAATTCCCAAAGAAGACATGAGGTGGGAGGAGTAGGCAGGAGGAGGGGCATAAAGGGCACTTAGTCCATCAACCCTGGAGCCCCTGGACTGGGCCCAGTAGCATGCTGGAAATGACACCCAGGAAAGCTGACTGTTAAATATTCAGAAACTTTGCAAGCCAGTTGTTAAATCATTGGTAGCTTGAAATTGTCCATAGTGGGAGGATTTTGAAAAACAGCAAGCGTTACATACAAATCAGGGCTTTCCCGCCCCTCCCTTCAGCAGGTTTACCAGACACCATTGGTTAGACCCAGCCTGGGAGACCAATAAATTCAGCAGTTCTTTGACATGAACGGCCTATGGAGAGGGCCAGGTGTCAGGGAACTGTCAGTGCCCTCTATGGACTGAGAACTTCAGTCTTACAACTGGAAGGAACTAAATCATGCCAATGACAGAGTGAGCTTGGAAGAGGACCCCAAGCTCCAGAAAGGCACACAAGAGCCAACACATTGTTTACAGCCTTGTGAGACCCTGAGCAGAGGGCCCAGCTAAGCCATGCCCAGACCCTGAACCCATGGAAACAATGAGATAATAAACGTCTATTGTTTAAGCTGCTAAATTGTGTGATTTGTTATGCAGCAAAACAAAACTAATACAGATTCCATAAACAGTTCCTTACCCTCCCAAATATTCTCTTCTTCAGGTTAGCCATCCCTAGTAACCCTGTTTTTCAAGCATTTTTGCATGGCCCAATTTCCTGGTTCTGCCCCATCTTCATCTCTTTCATTTCGAGTCCAGAATGACAATATTCCTCTTCCTGTAAGGAGCCCACAAAAAAAAAAAGTGGACCTGACAGGACAAACGCAATGATAAGCACCTCCAAGGATGAGCACAGTATCCACACTCTGAATTAGATTTTTGGTAGTTGTGACTGTGGTGGTTCCTGTGTTTGTGGCCAAATCCAATGGAAAGATGGTAATCACAGAGGGTAAAGAAACATGAGAGCAGACAAGGTGCCACTCTCTTCCTCTCTGGATCCTTGGGCTTAGTCTCCTTCGTGGATATTGTTTAAATCGTGAGTTCCTAGCCTACAAATGAAGGACTCCTCTTTCTTGCAAGGTTGCCTTAGAACTGAAAGAGAGGTCTTATCACTGTAGCAACAAAAGAAAGCCCTCCACCCACCACTTTCCCAGGTCCCTGAGCCCAGCCCACTCTTCCCAGCCAGCATGGATGCCCCAAGTGCAGTGCCCACAGAGCCAGCAGGAATGCCCACTGAGGAAGATATGGTAGCATCTGAAGCCAACACCCCCCAAATCCAGACGAGGCTCACCTCCTGCATCTCCTTCCCCGACTCCATACCAGGAGCACCCCACAACCCCACAAAATTCCAACACTCATGAGCTCCAAACCTGCACAGTCCACTGGCTTTCCACTGGTGGTTAAGTGACTCTTCCCAGATCCTTCCTAGGAAACAACCAGGATTAAACAAAAGTACTCTCGGCATCATCCCAGGAGCAAGATGTGCACTTCCTTCCTCTCCTCCTGTCCCCTGACCAGGAAGGACTGGCTCTCCCTGCTGCTGTCCCAACCCGTGCTGCCTCCTGGTGGTAGAAGAAGATCATTAAGAAAATGAGTTCTATGTTTCCTCCATTTTATTAAAAAATATGAAGAACTTTTAAATCAAACCTGGTTCAGGAATTGACAAGAACTGTCTTAAATCATCTGAAAATCCCCCCAGATTTTCCTGACTTTGCAGTCCCACATTTAGTGAAGGAAACTAGTCCTCAGTCTTTTATTCCATGCCCAGAGATTGAACCTGCAGGGGGCACTCACAGCACACAGAGGATTTTTCTCTTCATCTCTCCATTAAAACATCTGTCCCAGTGAGACCCAAGTTATCCCCCCTTGCAGGGAGCTGGGAAGGCGATAGAGCCACGGGAGCACACAGGAAAGAAAAGCTGGTTTGAGGGCCTTAGGCAGAGCCCTGAGGAGAATTCAGGTCACAGTGGAGGGAGCTGGGGGCTTCCCTCAAGAGAATTACTCCCACCTACCCACTATTTCACAGCCCACATGCCTTCCAATTCTACCCAATCCCATGTCCTCCCATTACTCCTGAAGAAGGCCTCACCAGGCAAGGGATTTTTGTGTGTATTGGGGGGTTGGGGGGAGGTTCAGGGCAAGGGAGACACCAGCTGCAGGGAAGAGACGATTGAGACTTAAGGCTGGAGCCTGATATGTGAGCATCTCTACGTGGACCCCTCAACCAGATGGGGGTTTGTCCTGGACCAATCTGAATGGTCTAGGATATCCAGCGCATAAGGCCCTATGGTGCCTACCTCCTGGGGTCTCTGGGACTGATACAGCTATATTGATCTTGGAAGCTGACCTTTAGAGACAGATC
Organism: Hyperoodon ampullatus; assembly: GCF_949752795.1. Lineage (NCBI taxonomy): Eukaryota > Metazoa > Chordata > Mammalia > Artiodactyla > Ziphiidae > Hyperoodon > Hyperoodon ampullatus. Next base: position 112,690,590 of record NC_136915.1, read on the forward strand.
TCCTCATTACAACCTCCACCCACATGAAGCTGGATCCTTCTCCTCTGACAGAGAGTTCACTTCAGTCTTAACTCCCCTGCTAGATTTTGTCTTGTATGTCCTTTCGTTTATTCTCCAAACATTCATTGAGTGTCTATTATATACCAGCCATGAGCCAGCAGTAAAATGAAAAGAATAACAAGACAGCCCTTCCATGAATCAGGGCATTGTGTGAGTCAGGAGACAGAAATATACACAGCCATTATCTCCCAGCAGAACAGGTGAGGACCTCAAGCTGTTGGGAGTGCACTGGGGAAGTCACTATACTCTCATGACTATAGTGGGGAGTGGGGGAGGACAGGGGGATCTGCATGGAAGGTAAGGTTTTCAAGATGAGTCCAGAGGTGACAAAAAATAAATATTAACCAGACAAGAAGGGGGAGGACATTCCAGTTTGAGAGAAGAGCAATGGCAAAACTATCGAAATAATGTAACTGCATCTCTTCACCGACAATAAGCATTGTTTATTGAGTGACTAAGATTTGTTGGGCCTTGCACTAGGGGTACAGATATAAAAATAAGTGGTTCCTGAACTCTGGACTAGCCCATCATTTGAGGGGAATTGGGAAATAAATAATTACAAAATACAGAGGGAATTCCCTGGCAGTCCAGTGGTTAGGATTCCACACTTCCACTGCCAAGTGGAAGGTTCAATCCCTGGTCACATAACTAAGATCCCACAAGCCATGCAGCACAGCAAAAAAATAAATGAATAAATAACTACAAAATAGAGGGATAAAATCTTATCATGAGCTTGGCTCAGGCAACTAACAGCCTGGGAGGGTCAGGTAAATCACTCTCTGTGAGTTCAAGTTTAGAGGAACGTAGAGGGAGGAGATGACTGGAAGAGAAAAAGCACAGAGTCAGAAAGGTCCAGCATATTTGGGGAACCACAAGCAGTTTAGCTCCAGAATCTATGGTAAGTATAAAAGACTGAGCTGAAAGAATCTTGCAGACCCAACTAACAATCTGGGACCTCATCTTAAATTCAGTTGTAAAATTAGACTTCGGTTTTATAAAATTCACTGTGACAGTGCTGTAGAATATAAATTCGAGGTGGGCACTCTGGGAGACCTGTGACAATGACAACCTCAGTGAAGGCAACAGCAGTGACTGTGAGGGTGATAGGGGACTGACTCAAGAGAGGTATTCACTGGGGCTCCCAAACACTGGCCTGGGTCAGTAGCCTGTGGTTTTGGAAATAGAACTGGCAGATCCCAGTGGCACATTTTGTGTAAGGTTGAGTGGGAGGCAAGAGGCTGGCATGACCCCAAGTTTCTGGCTTAGAGATCTTGGTGAATAGGGATGCTATTCACAGAGTTGGAGCACACAGGAGGAGCATGTTAGAAAAGATGCAGAAAGTGATGAATTCTGATTTTATGACAGCAGTTGGAAGCGCCAGAGTACATCCAATGGATGTTAACATTTGGACCTGGAGAAGAGGGAAGACCGAGGCTTTGGAATTCTTTGAGGTAATGGTGGTAGTTATAGCAATGGTGGGAAATGAGATCAACAGCAAATATGTAAAGTGAAAGGAGCCAGGTGACATTGAAAGGATTCAGCAGAGGAAGAACAGGTTGTGGAGGAGGGTAGAAGAGGCCAGAGAAATGGGACACCATCCAGGTAATAGAGGAACCCAAAGGCAGAGGGGTAAAAAAGACGACAACAGTATCAAATGCTGCAGTAAAGACAAATTGGATAAATACCGAACCGTGTCCATGAGGACATCATGGAACTTCCCTCACCTAATTCATAATGAACAAGCAAATCTACATAAACATCAGGAGAAAATCACCAATCATAATTGATACACAGTGAAAGGGGAGGATTGTGAGTGTTTCACATGGGCCACAGAGGAAGAGCTGGATATCCAGGCTGTGGAAAATCCTATACAAGAGGGCTACCTGCAGGTAAAATCCCATCAGAGAGAATCTGGAGAACTGCCCAATGCCCAGGCGCTGAAGGAGCAGGTTGCAGATGTGTTTGCCAATATTGAAGGGTGCTGCAATCAAAACCCCAACAAGGTGAGGGGCAGAAGGGGCTGAAGAACATATTCAAGTTTCCCACCACAGAAAAGGTCAGCTTTAACCACCTGCCAAACCCAGAGAACCCCTATGTCAGTGCAGAACAGTATCAGTCAGGTAAGAACCTTCCTCTCCCTCCTCTCTTCTCCCCTTGCAAGCCCTCCCCCCAAAACCAGAGGCTGTCAGGTGAGTGAGGAAGAGGAGACACTCCAAATAGCACATAGAGAAGATGCTCTCCTTTCTGGTCCCAAGTGGGAAACAGAAGGAAATATAATCTTCCAGGAAATACACCTTCTGATTATTGAAATAAGATTGTTTATGAAAACAGGAACCAGAGAACTCCTTATTTTTTTAGACATCTTCATTGGAGTATAATTGATTTACATTGTTGTGTTAGTTGCTGCTCTACAACAAAGTGAATCAGCTATATGTATACATATATCAACATATCCCCTCCCTGTTGTGTCTCCCTCCCACCCTCCCTATCCCACCCCTCTAGGTGGTCACAAAGCACTGAGCTGATCTCCCTGTGCTATGTGGCTGCTTCCCACTAGCAACCTATTTTACACTTGGTTGCGTTTATATGTCAATGCTACACCCTCACTTCATCCCAGCTTACCCTTCCCCTCCCCGTGTCTTCAAGTCCATTCTCTACATCTGTGTCTTTATTCCTGTCCTGCCCCTACGTTCTTCAGAACCTTTTTTTCTTTTTTTATATTCCATATATATATATGTTAGCATACGGTATTTGTTTTTCTCTTTCTGACTTACTTCACTCTGTATGACAGTCTCTAGGTCCATCCACCTCACTACAAATAGCTCAATTACATTTCTTTTTCTGGCTGAGTAATATTCCATTGTATATATATCTCACATCTTCTTTATCCATTCATTGCTTAATGGACACTTAGGTTGCTTCCATGTCCTGACTATTGTAAATAGTGCTGCAATGAACATTGTGGTACATGACCCTTTTTGAATTATGGTTTTGTCAGGGCATATGCCCAGCAGTGGGATTGCTGGGTGGATGGTAGTTCTATTTTTTGTTTTTTAAGGAACCTCCATAGTGGCTGTATCAATTAACATTCCCACCAACAATGCAAGAGGGTTCCCTTTTCTCCACACCTTCTCCAGCATTTATTGTTGGTAGATTTTTGATGATGGCCATCCTGACCCGTGTGAGGTGATACCTTATTGTAGTTTTGTTTTGCATTTCTGTAATGATTAGTGATGTTAAGCATCCTTTCATGTGTTTGCTGGCAATCTGTATATCTTCTTTGGAGAAATGTCTATTTAGGTCTTGTGCCCATTTTTGGATTGGGTTGTTTGGGTTTTTTTTTTATATTGACCAGCATGAGCTGCTTGTATGTTTTGGAGATTAATTTAATCCTTTGTCCATTGCTTCATTTGCAAATATTTCCCCCATTCTGAGGGTTGCCTTTTCATCTTGCTTATGGTTTCCCTTGCTGTGCAAAAGCTTTTAAGTTTCATTAGGTCCCATTTCTTTATTTTTGGGTTTTTTTCCCTTACTCTAGGAGGTGGGTCAAATAGGACCTTGCTGTGATTTATGTCATAGAGTGTCTGCCTATGTTTTCCTCTAAGAGTTTTTTGGGACTGGCCTTACATTTAGGTCTTAATTCATTTTGAATTTATTTTTGTGTATGGTGTTAGAGAGTGTTCTAATTTCATTTCTTTACATATAGCTGTTCACTTTGCCCAGCACCAATTATTGAAGAGACTGTCTTTTCTCCATTGGATATTCTTGCCTCCTTTATCAAAGATAAGGTGACCGTGTGTGCGTGGGTTTATCTCTGGGCTTTCTATCCTGGAACAGGATTATTCCAGGATAGAAATTGATAGATCAATTGTTCCATTGATCTATATTTCTGTTTTTGTGCCAGTACCATACGGTCTTGATTACTGTAGCTTTGCAGTATAGTCTGAGGACAGGGAGACTGATTCCTCCAGATCCGTTTTTCTTTCTCAAGATTGCTTTGGCTATTCGGGGTCTTTTGTGTTTCCATAAAAATTGTACAATTTTTTGTTCTACTTCTGTGAAAAGTGCCATTGGTAGTTTGATAGATATTGCATTGAATCTGTAGATTGCTTTGGGTCATTTTCACAATATTGATTCTTCCAATCCAAGAACCTGGTATTTCTCTCTATCTGTTGGTGTCGTCTTTGATTATTTTCATCAATGTTTTATCATTTTCAGAGTACAGGTCTTTTGTCTCCTTAGGTAGGTTTATTCCTAGGTATTTTATTCTTTTTGTTGCAGTGGTAAATGGGAATGTGTCTTTAATTTCTCTTTCAGGTTTTTCAGCATTAGTGTATAGGAATGCAGGAGATTTCTGTGCATTAATTTTGTATCCTGCTACTTTACCAAATTCATTGATTAGCTCTAGTAGTTTTCTGGTAGCATCTTTAGGATTCTCTATGTATACTACCATGTCATCTGCAAACTGTGACAGTTTTACTTCTTCTTTTCTGATTTGGATTCCTTTTATTTCTTTTTCTTCTCTGATTGCTGTGGCTAAAACTTCCAAAACTATGTACAATAATAGTGCTGAGGGTGGGCAACCTTGTCTTGTTCCTTATCTCAGTGGAAATGGTTTCAGTTTTTCACCATTAAGAAAGATGTTGGCTGTGGGTTTGTCATATATGGCGTTTATTATGTTGAGGTAAGTTCCATCTGTGCCCACTTTCTGGGGAGTTTTTATCATAAATGGGTGTTGAATTTTGTCAAAAGCTTTTTCTACATCTATTGAGATGATCATATGGTTTTTCTCCTTCAGTCTGTTAATATGGTTTCTCACATTGATTGATTTGCGTGTATTGAAGAATCCTTGCACTCCTGGGATAAACTCCACTTGATCATGGTGTATGATTCTTTTAATGTGCTGTGGGATTCTGTTTGCTAGTATTTTGTTGAGGATTTTTGCATGTTCATCAGTGATATTGGTCTATAGTTTTCTTTTTTTGTGACATCTTTGTCTGGTTTTGGTGTCAGGGTGATGGTGGCCTCGTAGAATGAGTTTGGGAGTGTTCCTCCCTCTGCTATGTTTTGGAAGAGTTTGAGAAAGATAGGTGTTAGCTCTTCTCTAAATATTTGATAGAATTCGACTGTGAGGCCATCTGGTCCTGGGTTTTTGTTTGTTGGAAGACTTTTAGTCACAGTTTCAATTTCAGTGCTTGTGTTTGGTCTGTTTATATTTTCTATTCCTTCCTAGTTCAGTCTCAGAAGGCTGTGCTTTTCTAAGAATGTGTCCATTTCTTCCAGGTTGTCCATTTTATTGTCATATAGTTGCTTGTTGTAATCTCTCATGATCCTTTGTATTTCTGCAGTGTCAGTTGTTACTTCTCCTTTTTCATTTCTAATTCTGTTGATCTAGGTCTTCTCCCTTTTTTTCTTGATGAGTGTGGCTAATGGTTTTTCAATTTTGTTTATCTTCTCAAAGAACCAGCTTTTAGTTTTACTGATCTTTGCTATCGTTTCCTTCATTTCTTTTTCATTTATTTCTGATCTGATCTTTATGATTTCTTTCCTTCTGCTAACTTTGGGATGTTTTTGTTCTTCTTTCTCTAATTGCTTTTGGTGTAAATTTAGGTTGTTATTTAAGGTTTTTCTTGTTTCTTGAGGTAGGAGTGTGTTGCTATAGACTTCCCTCTTAGAACTGCTATTGCTTCATCCCATACATTTTGGGCCGTCCTGTTTTCATTGTTATTTGTTTCTAGGTATTTTTTGATTTCCTCTTTGATTTCTTCAGTGATCTCTTGGTTATTTAGTAGTGTATTGTTTAGCCTCCATGTGTTTGTATATTTTACAGGTTTTTTTTTCCTGTAATTGATATCTAGTCTCATAGCGTTGTGGTCAGAAAAGATATTTGATATGATTTTAATTTTCTTAAATTTACCAAGGCTTGATTTGTGACCCAAGATATGATCTATCCTGGAGAATGTTCCATGAGCACTTGAGTAAAATGTGTATTCTGTTGTTTTTGGATGGAATGTCCTATAAATATCAATTAAGTCCATCTTGTTTAATGTGTCATTTAAAGCTTGTGTTTTCTTATTTATTTTCATTTTGGTTATTCTGTCCATTGGTGAAAGTGGGTTGTTAAAATCCCCTACTATTATTGTGTTTGTGTCGAATCCCCTTTTAAGGCTGTTAGCATTAGCCTTATGTATTGAGGTGTTCCTAAGTTGGGTGCATAAATATTTACAATTTTTATATCTTCTTCTTGGAAGAACTCCTTATTGTCTAAAAGTCACTGACATCTGCTAGAGATTACATCCCAAGAGGAAGGAAAAAGCCAGCCCCAGAGAGAGTGTTTGAAGAGGCACCAATGGAAGGAATAGAGTTCTTTTCTGACTTTATCCTATGAGTCCTGCTTATTCAACAAGAATCACACAGAGAGACAGAAAAAGACAGGAAAAAAAAAAGACTTCATCTAAAAAGCAGAGAAGGGGAATGCGAGTGAGGTTAAAATTTCTGACATGTAGAATTCCCTGGCCTGGTAAAATATACAGAACTACAGGGCCTGCAGTTTCACAAGGAGAAACCACTGAATGGTTCACTGACTTTTTGGGCCTTAGTGAATGCTTAAAATACTATCTTTTTTCAATAACATTTATATCAATTCTCCTTACTCAAAAATGAAATCATCCATTAACAGCTAGTATTGAAATATCTAATCTTCCTGGATTAGACCACCAGGAACTTTGGCTGGAAGGCACACAAAAATGATATGGAGAAGTGGGATTTCAGGGCCAATATCAGGAGGTAAGAGAGATAGGTCAAAGACAGGCAGAGAGAGATCCTACAAGCCAAGAGAAGACAAAGCCAGGAAAGCAATGAAAAATAATAACTCATATGTATAGTGAACATTTATTGGGGGCTGTTCAAACATAGAATCTTATTCAGTCTTCACAACAACCGACAAGTACAGTGAGGCAGGAGGATGGATGGTAGTGTAGGCTTTGTACTTAGAAAAATCCCTGGTATCTTATAAGCACTCAATATAAATTACATATTATCTTAAGGTGGGTGCTATTATTATCACATTTTACTCTTGAAGGAATTGAAACTTAGAAAGTTTAAGTCAGGTACTAGGAGTCATTTGGTAAGTAAACGATAAAGGCAGGACTTGAACCTGAGGATCTGACTCTAGAGTCCTCACTCTCAACCTGGGAGCCTTGACACCCACTCCTCTCCCCTTCCAGTCTCTCTCCTTCTGAGACCCAGCCACTCAAGCAGCCTGTTCTGTGTTTCATCTCAGTCGTGCCTTGCTGCCAGCTAGCTGCCAACCAAATCCTAAGCCAAACATAAGTGGGTAGCTCTTACTAAATGAAACCCTTTAAAGAAGGGTTTTTAAGATGCCATCCTGTTGACAGTCCAATGAGTGATAGACTTTCACTTAGTGTGAATTTCTTAAGCAAGAAATAGGAGAGGGGAGAAAGGAGAGAGAGGAAGATGACAACAGCCAGACAACGGCCAGTAGAAATCACTACATCCTTTGACACCACTGTCACAAATGACTAACTTCTCCATAACCAGATTGCTAACTTCGGTCCAGAGCAGAACAGTAGGTGGAGCTGGGACTCCTGAAATGAGTGTAAGAACTGCTTTTCAACAGCTTTGAAGAGATAGTGCTCTTAAATAAAATGACAGAAGGAAGAAAATGAGAGGATTGGGCTGCACCAAGACAATGGATATAACACCAATTATCCCAGGGACAGGGGGTTCAGTTCTGGTTACCGTCACGTTTCATTTAGGTTCATTTGGGTTTTATGACATTCTTTATCCACTGTGAATACCAAATAAACCCTGCATTGGGATACCCCATCCTCCCCATTACCTTTTCTCTTCTCTCCCCCAGTCCTCTCTCTCTGGACCAGCTCACTCTCATCCACTCATAAACATGTGTTGGGCTGAAGTGAACTCAGGATCTCAGGTCTGCCCAGCAGCACAAGGATCCATCTTTCCAATAACCATTCAACATGCTTCACTGAAAACACAAAATTCTCAGATTCAAACTCATCTTCTTCTAACACAACCTGTTCTGTTTCCTCAGTGCCCATGAACAATAGCACCTGGGAGCCCTCTGAGTTCTTAATTTTCTTCTTAACTTTCCACTAACCAGACCCCATAAATTTGCCTCTCTGGTGACGTTTCTTTCATTGGTACTCTCTTTCTCCCACCACCACTGCCTTCTTCAGACATGGATATTTTTATAATTTCTTTGAACAGCTTAGTTCAACTTACACTCCACAACTCCATACTCCAAACCATCCTGCACTTTTTTTTTAACATCTTTATTGGAGTATAATTGCTTTACAATGGTGTGTTAGTTTCTGCTTTATAACAAAGTGAATCAGTTATACATATATATATATATATGTTCCCGTATCTCTTCCCTCTTGCGTCTCCCTCCCTCCCACCCTCCCTATTTCACCCGTCTAGGTGGTCACAAACCACCGAGCTGATCTCCCTGTGCTATGCAGCTGCTTCCCACTAGCTATCTATTTTATGGTTAGTAGTGTATATATGTCCATGCCACTCTCTCACTTTGTCACAGCTCTTACAACACCTTAGACATGATCATATCACAATTTTAACCAAAAGTCACTCATGATTCATCAGTGAATGACTGCCAAGATGAATGTCTTGGACCAGAGTTCAAGGCACCATGTGTCTCTGAGGCCAAATTGACTTTCTACTCCTATTACCACCCCAGACACACCCCTATTGAAACCACAAAGACCCACTGGCTAGGCCTTTGAAAAAACAAGGAAGGAACTTTCACAGAGGCAGACCTTTCTACTCTAAGACAGGATCTGAGGTTAGCCCAACAGGTCAGGACTGGTCAGGAGCATCAAACTCAATTTCTTAAGAATAGGCAGCATCTACCTTAGATATCAAGGGGTGGCCACACCCTGATTGAAAAAAACAATCACAGAATCCAACAAACAGTGAATTTTAGGCAGAGACATTGAGAAAAAGAGCTAAGATAATCCTTGGATTTGAGCCAGGGAGTGTGGAGTGGTAAAAAGAGGTTTCAGAATCTCATGTTAAAAACATAGTGGGGCGACATCCCTGGTGGCACAGTGGTTAAGAATCCGCCTGCCAACGCAGGGAACATGGGTTCGAGCCCGGTCCAGGGAGATCCCACATGTCACGGAGCAAATAAGCTTGTGTGCCACAACAGTAGCTGCAGAGCCTGTGTGCCTAGAGCTCATGTCCTGCAACAAGAGAAGCCAATGCAATGAGAAACCTGCACACTGTTACAAACAGTAACCCCCGCTCACCGCAACTAGAGAAAACCTGCACATAGCAACAAAGGCCCAACACAGCCAAAAATTAATTAATTAATTGATTAATTTTAAAAAATATAGTGGGGACAGGAGCGTCAAAATGGCTGCGATCAATCATGGGAGCTCTCCTAGAAAGATGAAAAACGGACAAGTTCAAAGGAGTTAAAATTTGGGAGACTGGGTGAGGAAAGAGAGATCAGGTGTAAACAGAGCTTTTCTGCTCCTAGCAACAATGAGTCTCCCTATCCTTAGAGTTTACTTCCCTTCATGGTCGCCTGATTTCACCAGCATGAATTTTGAGGGCCCTGGGAGAGGACAGCACAGCAAAGGAGGTATTAATCATAGCCTATTCTCCTATTCAAGGGCTTCAGTTGAGATGGGAGCTCTGGAGTCACACAACAATTGCGACTTGATGATGCAGTGATGAGGTCACAAGTGGGGCTCCCCTTCCCCCCACTCTGTCTTCCTCAGAGCTGGGCAGAAGAACCAGAGGGGAAAATCCACCTTCCCAGGCACAGCCATAACATCAACCTCACTCAACTACTTGTCAAGTTCAATACCAACTCAAAGGGGTGAGTTGCATGTGGACACCTGGAAATGCCCCCTCTTTTACCTCTCATTTCTGGGGGTGACCCACAGTACCCCAGGCATTGAACAGTGTTGAAATAATGCCTATATTTTGGTGAAAGTTTCCTCTCATTTTCAGTAGCAGGATCTAGCTACACCTCATTTGAAAGAGTGATTCTTAACCATTTTGGAGTTCAATGTAATAATCTGTCTCTCCAGAGAGCCATACTGATTTTAAAACAAAATTAGATTTTAAAATTTTATTTTTATATTGCTAAAGGAAATCAAAGATGTGCCAATTAGATCCAACTTGCAAGTATTGTCAGAGACAGAAAAGTCCTGTCCATATCCAGAAGTCAAACAGTCTATAGAGGAAGACCTAGCTCAGAGCAAAACTCAACAGAGGGGAAGAGGATTTACTCCCTAAAATCATATTTTGTGGCTCCAACATTCATATTTTCAGAGAAACTAGAATTTCCCAGTTTATCTCCTCTTCTCTTAACTTCTTCCCTTACCTTAATCACCAGGGGGAAGACTTCCTAGAGTGGTCCAAGGGAGTCCAGCCATGGTAGGAATTCAACTCTTTTCCATGCTCAGTCCTCAAGTGACAAAAGCAGTTCTCAAGGTTTTGAGGGCTTAGGCAAGACATAGAATTGGAAGAAGTGTCATAGGCCCCCAAGCCCACTAATATATCCTCCCATTCCATCTCCAGAGGGATAGGGAGGTGCCCTTACAAGAGTTCTTTAAAAGTGTTGTCCTGCCATGGATGAATTTAGAAGTCCAATCAAGCTTAGGGACTCTTCAGAATAATGTTTTAAAATGAATGAAATAAAATACATGGGGTTACAGAAGATACCAATTATATTGATAAATATATGGTTAAATGTGGTTGGGTTGGGGGGTTGGGCCTAAGGACACTAAGGTTAAGAACTCCTGTTAGGGGCTATGGAATGGAGACAAGAATAAGTGAAAAGAAAGCATAGCAATGGTGGAGAGATCAAGAAATGTTGTCATCAATGCACTTCAAGGACAAGAGGACAGCCCTTAGATTAGAATTTATTCTAGAGCCTGAACACATCCCAGGAAAGGCTTTCATAAGAACAAGAATGGACAGGGCAGGAGGTGTGTGTGGGAAGGCTGTACTGGTCCTCTCCCACCTTGCAATGTGGTCTCCCACACATAACCTGTCACGTATTTCTTTGCAGGGCTCAGAAAATCAAGAAGGAATGTCTAGTGATGATAAAAACAAACCTAGTTTCTAGATTTTTTGATGATGGCCATTCTGACTGGTGTGAGATGATATCTCATTGTAGTTTTGATTTGCATTTCTCTAATGATTAATGATGTTGAGCATTCTTTCATTTGTTTGTTGGCAGTCTGTATATCTTCTTTGGAGAAATGTCTACTTAGGTCTTCTGCCCATTTTTGGATTGGGTTGTTTGTTTTTTTGCTATTGAGCTGCATGAGCTGCTTATAAACTTTGGAGATTAATCCTTTGTCAGTTGCTTCATTTGAAAATATTTTCTCCCATTCTGAGGGTTGTCTTTTGGTCTTGTTTATGGTGGAGAGGGTGTGGAGAAAAGGGAACATTCTTGCACTGCTGGTGGGAATGTGAATTGGTACAGCCACTATGCAGAACAGTATGGAGGTTCCTTAAAAAACTAAAAATAGAACTACCATATGACCCAGCAATCCCACTACTGGGCATATACCCTGAGAAAACCATAATTCAAAAAGAGTCATGTACCAAAATGTTCATTGCAGCTCTATTTACAATAGCCCGGAGATGGAAACAACCTAAGTGTTCATCATCCAATGAATGGATAAAGAAGATGTGGCACATATGTACAATGGAATATTACTCAGCCATAAAAAGAAACAAAATTGAGATATTTGTAATGAGGTGGATAGACCTAGAGTCTGTCATACAGAGTGAAGTAAGTCAGAAAGAGAAAGACAAATACCATATGCTAACACACATATATGGAATTTAAGAAAAAGAAAAAATGTCATGAAGAACCTGGGGGTAAAACAGGAATAAAGACACAGACCTACTTGAGAATGGACTTGAGGATATGGGGAGGGGGAAGGGTAAACTGTGACAAAGGGAGAGAGAGGCATGGACATATATACACTACCAAACGTAAGGTAGATAACTAGTGGGAAGCAGCCGCATAGCACAGGGAGATCAGCTCGGTGCTTTGTGACCACCTGGAGGGGTAGGATAGGGAGGGTGGGAGGGAGGGAGACGCAAGAGGGAAGGGATATGGGAACAGATGTATATGTATAACTGATTCACTTTGTTATAAAGCAGAAACTAGTACACCATTGTGAAGCAATTATACTCCAATAAAGTTGTAAAAGAATAAATAAATAAAATAAAATAAAGCAAAAAAAGCAAAAAAAACTTAGTGAACCCAAGAATGAGCCCAAGCAATGTGATCCCAGGTGTGAACAAAGGTGTGAGACTAAATGCCAGCCCAGATGTTTAAAGAAGCTGCTGCAACGGTGCTCTGAAAAGTGCCCACAGGAAAAGTGCCCAACACCACCAAAGTGTCCCCTGTGTCCCCCATGCCCCCCACTGTGCCCTCCACCATGCCCCTGCCCAGCTCCTTGCCCTCCCAAGCCATGTTCCAAGCCCTGTCCTCCTAAATACCCACCACCCTGCCCACCCCCAGAGCGAGGCACCAAGGGCACTACCCAGGCCACTACATCCACCATCTCCACCATATTCACCACTATGGGGCTGAGAGCTGAAGCCATGAACTGACAAGTAAATGTGTTCCTCTGCTGTGCAAGACTTTCTTCTCCTTGTTTCTTGGTAGTTTTTGGTTTGTTTCTTGTTTTCCAGCATTATACCACCAAGAAGCAACACCCTGAGGTTGAGGGTAGGACCCTGGCCCTCCACACTCAACAACCTTGGAAGATGGCCAGGTCTCTAACCCCACCTGCTGCATAGAGGGACGTGGCATCTTCTGAGAGGTGCACCCAGGGAATGCACTCCTGCTAGAGCACAGCCTGAGAGAGTGATAAACATGGCTATTGAAGTGGCTAACCCCAGGAACCCAATGAGCACAAGGGGGGAAGAGTGTGTGAGTGGAAACAGGAATGACGCTGGGGAAAGTTCCACAAAGACTCAGGGAAAGAATTCTACCCTTTGCTATTAGTCCTTTTGTATAATGCTTGTGCTGACCACTCTGAAATCAGGCTTCATGGGTTTAAACTCTAGCTCTGCTCCCCAAAATTTTGTGACCTTAAGCCAGTTGGTTACCTTCTCTGAGCCCTAGTTTCCTTCTCTCTGTAAAAGGAATGAGGATACTAATAGTACTGGTGTTACCTGCTTGTTGTGTGGCTTAAGGAGTTAACAAATGCCAAGTGCCTGGTTTGCTGGGACACAGTGAGGGGAGCACACTGTACCTGCCCAGGTGTGACACAACACACCTGAACTTGACTGCCTTGTGCTTCACTTCCTTGTCAGGCTGTAAATCTCCTGAGTGCAATAATCAGATTCTAACTCATACCAGTAAGCACAGCTAAGCATTCTTCTAAAAAAATAAGAAATAAAAGAGGAGTTTGTGGATTACACCAATGTCAGTTGGCTGGCTTTGATCCTGGAGTATAGTTATGCAGCATGTCACCATGTCACCCTTGAGAGAATTCCAGTGAAGGCGACATGGGGTCTCTATTTTTGCAACTTTCTGTGAATCTATATACAATTTCCAAAGAAATAGTTAAGTACAAAAGAAATAGAAAAGGATAAATCTGGGAGGACCTCAATTAGGAATGAACCAGAAAAGTTTTCACAGCTAATATGTTAGTGTACAAGTAGCTACAGGGAGTACACATCAAAGTGCCTTAATTCACAAAAGGGAAGTTATCAGTTCATATTGCTGGGAAGGATATTAGGATGAGGAGGGGGCACGTAGAATTAAAAAAGAACTATAGGAACGAGGATTTCAGGGTCTGGGAGCATGGATTCACCACCACTGTTTCAATCTCCTTCATCTCCACCAGTCTCCACTCTTTTTCAGGATGGGTATCCTCACCTCTCAGACCTCTCCATGTGGTAAGGTCCTTGGCCAGGTGGACCCACGTTGTTGATGGCTTGGGTATGAGGTATTCCTGTTATTTCAGGAAAGAAACCTGATTGGTTCTTTCCAAAAACGCAGGTTATCATCACAGCTCACAACATCCAAGCAGAAGTAGGTTTAGGATTCTTTGCTGTCACAAAGGTAATGAAAGAGGCCAGGTCATGTTATAAGTGGGAGTGATTCTACCAACCTGCTTCCTCACCTGCTGTTCTGTGATTTAGAACTTGAAACATCCAGCACTGCATCCTGTTCACTCATTCACAGGTAATATTTTACGTATTTCCTTAAGATTGGACTGTGAAAGAGACTGAAAAGGATCAGAAATTTTCACAGCTGAGTTTCTTTTAATTGAAATACAATTTACTTGTTCTGAAATGGACAGATCTTAAACCCCAATCAGGATACGAGAAATAACAATCACTTCAGAAGGTACCCTTGTGCCTTGGCCAATGAATCCATACCAAAAAGCCGTGTGGCTGACAGGGTCTTCGTGCTCTGGCTGGGTGTCACGCCTGACCTTTTGAGGTGGGAGACCGACTTCAGGACATTGGTCCACCAGAGAACACCCGGCCCCTCATAATATCAATCTGTGAGAGCTCTCCCAGATATCTCTGTCTCAACACTAAGACCCACCTCCACACAACAACCAGCAAGTTCCAGTGATGGACACGTCATGCCAAACAACTAGCAAGACAGGAACACAGCCCCACCCATTAGCAGAGAGGCTTCCTAAAATAATAATAAGTTCACAGACATCACAAAACACACCACCAGACGTAGCACTGCCCACCAGAAAGACAACAGCCTCATCCACCTGAACAGAGGCACCAGTCCCCTCCACCAGGGAGCCTACACAACCCATTGAACCAACCTTAGCCACTGGGGGAAGACACGAAAAACAATGGGAATGATGAACCTGCAGCCTGCAAAAAGGAGATCTGAAACACAGTAAGTTATGCAAAATGAGAATACAGAGAAACACACAGCAGATGAAGGAGCAAGGTAAAAACCCACCAGAACTAACAAATGAAGAGGAAATAGGCAGTCTACCTGAAAATGAATTCAGAGTAATGATAGCAAAGATGATCCAAAATCTTGGAAATAGAATAGAGAAAATACAAGAAATGTTTAACAAAGACCTAGAAGAATTAAAGAGCAAAGAAACAATGAAGAACAACACAATAAATGAAATTAAAAATTCTCAGGAAGGAATCAATAGCAGAATACTGAGGCTGAAGAGTGGATAAGTGACCTGGAAAATATAATAGTGGAAATAACTACCACAGAGCAGAATAAAGAAAAAAGAATGAAAAGAATGGAGGACATTCTTAGAGACCTCTGGAACAACACTAAACACACCAATATTCGAATTATAGCGGTCCCAGAAGAAGAAGAGAAAAATAAAAGGTCTGAAAAATATTAAACAGATTATAGTTGAAAACATCCCTAATATGGAAAAGGAAATTGTCAATCAAGTCCAGGAAGCACAGGGAGTCCCATACTGCATAAATCCAAGGAGAAACATGCCAAGACACATATTTACCAAACTATTAAAAATTAAATACAAAGAAAAAATATTAAAAGCAGCAAGGAAAAAGCAACAAATAACATACAAGGGAATCCCCATAAGGTTAACAGCTGATCTTTCAGCAGAAACTCAGCAAGCCAGAAGGGTGTGGCAGGACATATTTAAAGTGATGAAGGAGAAAAACCTACAACCAAGATTATGCTGCCCAGCAAAGATCTCACTCCAATTTGACAGAGAAATTAAAAGCTTTACAGACAAGCAAAGCTAAGAGAATTAATGACCACCAAACCAGCTCTACAACAAATAAAAAAGGAACTTCTCTAGGCAGGCAAAACAAGAGAAAGAAAAGACCTACAATGACAAAAACAAAACAATTAAGAAAATGGTAATAAGAATTTACATATCAATAATTACCTTAAATGTAAATGGATTAAATGCTCCAACCAAAAGACATATACTGGCTGAATGGATACCAAAACAAGTCCCATATATAAGCTGTCTACAAGAGACCCACTTCAGACCTAGGGACACATACACACTGAAAGCAAGGGGGTGGAAAAACATATTCCATGAAAATGGAAAGCAAAATAAAGTTAGAGTAGCAATTCTCGTATCAGACAAAATAGACTTTAAAATAAAGACTATTACAAGATTCAAAGAAGAACACTACATAATGATCAAGGGATCAATCCAAGAAGAAGATATAACAATTGTAAATATTGCTGCACCCAACGTAGGAGGACCTCAATACATAAGGCAAATGTTAACAGCCATAAAAGGGGAAACCGACAGTAACACAGTCATACTAGGGACTGATAACACCCCACTTTCACCAATGGACTGATCAACCAAAATGAAAATAAATAAGGAAACACAAGCTTTGAATGATACATTAAACATGATGGACTGAATTGCTATTTATTGGATATTCCATCCAGAAACAATGAATACACTTGCTTCTCAAGTGTTCATGGAACATTCTCCAGGATAGATCATATTCTGCATCATAAAACAAGCCTTGGTAAATTTAAGAAAATTGAAACTGTATCAAATACCTTTCCAGACCACAACGCTATGAGACTAGATATCAATTACAAGAAAAAAACTGTAAAATATAAAATATATATAGGCTAAACAATACATTATTAAATAACCAACAGATCACTGAAGAAATCAAAGAGGAAATCAAAAAATACCTAGAAACAAACAGCAATGAAAACAGGATGGCCCAAAACTTATGGGAGGAAGCAAAAGCAGTTCTAAGAGGGAAGTTTATAGTAACACAATCCTACCTCAAGAAACAAGAAACACCTCAAATAAACAACTTAACCTTACACCTAAAGCAATTAGAGAAAGAAGAACAAAAAAACCCCGAAGTTAACTGAAGGAAAGAAATCATAAAGATCAGATCAGAAATAAATGAAAAAGAAATGAAGGAAACAATAGCAAAGATCACTAAAACTAACAGTTGGTTCTTTGAGAAGATAAACAAAATTGATAAACTATTAGCCACACTCATCAAGAAAAAAAGGGAGAAGACCCAGATCAACAGAATTAGAAATGAAAAAGGAGAAATAACAACTGGCACTACAGAAATACAAAGGATCATGAGAGATTACTACAAGCAACTATATGCCAATAAAATGGACAACTGGGATGAAATGGACCCATTCTTAGAAAAGCACAACCTTCCGGGACTGAACCCAGAGGAAATAAAAATATACACAGACCAATCACAAGCACTGAAATTGAAACTGTGATTAAAAACATTCCAACAAAAAAAAGCCCAGGATCAAATGGCTTCACAGACAAATTCTATCAAACATTTAGAGTAGAGCTAACACCTATCTTTCTCAAACTCTTCCAAAACGTAGCAGAGGGAGGAACACTCCCATACTCATTCTACATGCCCACCATCACCATGATACCAAAACCAGACAAAGCTGTCATCAAAAAAAGGAAACTACAGGCCAATATCACTGATGAACATACATGCAAAAATCCACAACAAAATACCAGCAAACAAAATCCAACAACACATTAAAAGGATCACCATGATCTAGTGGGGTTTATCCCAGGAATGCAAGGATTCTTCAATACCTGCAAATCAATCAATGTGAGAAACCATATTAAAAAATTGAAGGAGAAAAGCCATATGATCATCTCAATAGATGCAGAAAAAGCTTTTGAAAAAATTCAAAAGAAAATTGATAGCTCAATTTCGTTTCTTTTTATGACTGAGTAATATTCCACTGTATATACGGGCCACATCTTTATCCATTTTTCCAATGATGGACACTTAGGTTGTTTCCATCTCTGGGCTATTGTAAATAGAGTTGCAATGAACATTTTGGTACATGACTCTTTTTGAATTATGGTTTTCTCAGGGTATGAGCTATTTGTAATGAGGTAGATAGACCTAGAGTCTGTCATACAGAGTGAACTAAGTTAGAAAGAGAAAGACAAATACCGTATACTAACACATATATATGGAAGTTAAGAAAAAAAATGTCATGAAGAACCTAGGGGTAATACAGGAACAAAGACACAGACCTACTAGAGAATGGACTTGAGGATATGGGGAGGGGGAAGGGTAATCTGTGACAAAGCGAGAGAGAGGCATGGACATATATACACTACCAAACGTAAGGTAGATAGCTAGTGGAAGGAGCCGCATAGCACAGGGAGATCAGCTCTGTGCTTTGTGACCGCCTGGAGGGGTGGGATAGAGAGGGTGGGAGGGAGGGAGACACAAGAGGGAAGAGATATGGGAACATATGTATATGTATAACTGAATCACTTTGTTATAAAGCAGAAACTACCACACCATTGTAAAGCAATTATACTCCAATAAAGATGTAAAAATAAATAAATAAAATATATTTTTAAATTTTTTAAAAAGAAAATTGATAAATATCCCTCCAGAAAGTAGGCATAGAGGGAACTTACCTCAACATAATAAACGCCATATATGACAAACCCAAAAACTGAAACCATTTCCACTGAGATAAGGAACAAGACAAGGTTGCCCACTCTCAGCACTATTATTCTACATAGTTTTGGAAGTTTTAGCCACAGCAATCAGAGAAGAAAAAGAAATAAAAGGAATCCAAATCAGAAAAGAAGTAAAACTGTCACTGTTTGCAGATGACATGATAGTATACATAGAGAATCCTAAAGATGCTACCAGAAAACTACTAGAGCTAATCAATGAATTTGGTAAAGTAGCAGGATACAAAATTAATGCACAGAAATCTCTTGCATTCCTATACACTAATGCTGAAAAACCTGAAAGAGAAATTAAGGAAACACTCCCATTTACCACTGCAACAAAAAGAATAAAATACTTAGGAATAAACCTACCTAAGGAGAGAGAAGACGTATATGCAGAAAACTATAGGACACTGCTGAAAGAAATTAAAGATGATACAAACAGTTGGAGAGATACACAGTGTTTTGGATTGGAAGAATCACTATTGTGAAAATGATGCTACTACCTAAAGCAATCTACAGATTCAATGCAATCCCTATCAAACTACCAATGGCATTTTTCACAGAAATAGGACAAAAAATTTCACAATTTGTATGGAAACACAAAAGACCCCGAATAGCCAAAGCAATCTTGAGAAAGAAAAACGGATCTGGAGGAATCAGTCTCCCTGTCTTCAGACTATACTGCAAAGCTACAGTAATCAAGACAGT
Source organism: Hyperoodon ampullatus (assembly GCF_949752795.1). Lineage (NCBI taxonomy): Eukaryota > Metazoa > Chordata > Mammalia > Artiodactyla > Ziphiidae > Hyperoodon > Hyperoodon ampullatus. The sequence goes on from NC_136915.1 coordinate 112,709,855, forward strand.
ATGGTACTGGCACAAGAACAGAAATATAGATCAATGGAACAAGATAGAAAGCCCAGAGATAAACCCACGCACATATGGTCACCTTATCTTTGGTAAAGGAGGCAAGGATATACAATGGAGAAATGACAGCCTCTTCAATAAGTGGTGCTGGGAAAACTGGACAGCTATATGTAAAAGAATGAAATTAGAACACTCCCAACAACATACATAAAAATAAACTCAAAATGGATTAAATACTTAAATGTAAAGCCAGACACTATCAAACTCTTAGAGGAAAACATAGGCAGAACACTCTATGACATAAATCACAGCAAGATTCTTTTTGACCCACCTCCTAGAAAAATGGAAATAAAAGCAAAAATAAACAAATGTGACCTAATGAAACTTCAAAGCTTTTGCACAGCAAAGGAAACCATAAACAAGACCAAAAGACAACCCTCAGAATGGGAGAAAATATTTGCCAACGAAGCAATGGACAAAGGATTAATCTCCAAAACATACAAGCAGCTCATGCAGCTCAATATCAAAAAGCCAAACAACCCAATCCACAAATGGGCAGAAGACCTAAATAGACATTTCTCCAAAGGAAATATACCGATTGCCAACAAACACATGAAAGAATGCTCAACATCACTAATCATTAGAGAAATGTAAATCAAAACTACAATGATGTATCACCTCATACCAGCCAGAATGGCCATCATCAAAAAATCTACAAACAAGAAATGCTGGAGAGGGTGTGGAGAAAAGGGAACTCTCTTGCACTGTTGGTGGGAATGTGAATTGATACAGCCACTATGGAGAACAGTATGGAGGTTCCTTAAAAAACTAAAAATAGAAATACCATACGACCCAGGAATCCCACTACTGGACATATACCCTGAGAAAACCATAATGCAAAAAGAGTCATGTACCACAATGTTCATTGCAGATCTATTTACAATAGCCAGGACATGGAAGCAACCTAAGTGTCCATCGATAGATGAATGGATAAAGAAGATGTGTCACATATATAATGAGGTGAATTGACCTAGAGACTGTCATACAGAGCGAAGTAAGTCAGAAAGAGAAAAACAAATACTGTAAGCTAATGCATATATATGGAATCTAAGAATAAAAATGGTTCTGAAGACCCTAGAGGCAGGACAGGAATAAAGACACAGATGTAGAGAATGGGCTTGAGGACACAGGGAGGGCAAAGGGTAAGCTGAGATGAAATGAGAGAGTAGCATTGACATATATATACTACCAAATGTAAAAATAGCTAGCTAGTGGGAAGCAGCCGCATCACACAGGGAGATCAGCACAGTGCTTTGTGACCACCTAGAGGGGTGGGATTGGGAGAGTGGGAGGGAGACACAAGAGGGAGGGTATATGGGGATATATGTATACGTATAACTGATTCTCTTTGTTTTACAGCAGAAACTAACACACCATTTTAAAGCAATTATACTCCAATAAAGATGTTAAAAAATACGCAAGAAGGCATATCTGAGGTACTCCCTTTGGAATCATGGCCCATACACAGCTTTCCATCCTTCTGAGTCTGGAAAAATTGTTCAGGACTGTAAAAGGTACAATAACTACAGATAGTTCAAACTGTGCCCAGGAAAAGACACCTGGGACCCCCACCAAACCAAGGTCATATAATATCCTGGTTGCAGAAGAATTTTTAGGACACAAGAGCTAGACAAGGCGTTTTAGGGTGCAACCCCCTCATTTTTCAGATGTGAAAACTACTAGTTGCTTTCTCTGACATGTGAGCCCTGGGGTCTCAGGGTCTCCTGGAAAGAAATGGAGCCTGACATCCACACTGCAAGGTCCTGCAGAGACCTGCCTCCTGGTCCCAATTGAATGTATGGCATAGACAACGATGTTTAACCAAAAATTTCTATGAACAATAATAATAAAGGAAAATTTTCAACATTCTAGTCATTTTAGGACAATGGAGTATGGGCAACCAGTGAAGTATTTTTATTTTCTGAATTTTTACTAGTAGGCTTTTATTTCTTTTGTAATGGGGAAAAAATGATATAATCATGAATACTTCCGAGACCCTCTAAGTCCTTTCATTTGCTCAATGAAAAAAAAAAAGGAAAAGAAGGAAGAATGTCTTCCTCTACCTGAGCACGTGTATGTATAAAAGAAGGCACCCCCTCTTGGGTGCCTGCCACCAAGGGATAGGATCACAGTCCCACAGCCAAGCAGCTCCAATGCAGTGTTGGTCAGGGGCTGGTGCTCTCCCAGGGGGCTCCAAGGACTCGGCACAGACTGGGTGGAGGGCAGTTCTGAGAAGACAAAACCATCCATTTGCCAGTTTAGTTCTCTTTTCTCCTATGTAAATGAAACCAAAGATAGACATCTCTTAATGGCTACTTTCCCAGCAAAAATACTGGATCAAAGGCAATTTGCGGGAAGACAGCTAGAATGTGATGAGTGTGCCAGCTCCCTGCAGAATGCCATAATTACTCCCAAGCCCCAGCAGTGGCCACCCACCTCCTTTTGGGGTAGTTGACTGCTGCTGGGGCTTGGGAGTAACACCTGAAGAGTGGCACTATGAGAATCTGTGCAGTGCCAGGCTGATGGCTCACAGATAATGTGAGGGGTCAGGACCAAGCCTTCCACTTTTATGGGAAAAGCAGTTCTCAGGGTCCATTAGGATGGCGGCAAGAGGAGACCCTTGCATCACACATTCCCGAGAACCAGGGAGCGTATAGCCAGCCTTCAAAACACTTCTAAGTCCTCCCCAACAAAGCCAGCTGGGCGTGACTGGTAACCTGGACCAGTGTTATGAAAGGATGGTCACAGAACACAGGGATGTTTAGCTTTGAAGTTCTAAAACTGGAAGGAACCTTAGAGATCATGTTCACAAATCCCCCGCCACCACATAGATGGAACTGGGGAGATGGGAGGAAGTAACCAGTTACCAAAACTGAGTTATTTTCCGATCTTGCTTTCACATGACCAAATATTCCAGCCAGGGGCAGGAGCACAGGCTCATCCTGGAAGGCTTTATTGATGATGACAAGTCATAACTGCTTCTACTTCACAGCTGTTGATGTTCAGCAAACAGATCAGTAAATAGAGAAAGTCAATTGCCAAACACAGGGATTCTAATATACAAACTGATGGTAAAATACATACTGGGGTATTTTCAGCTGCACCCATCTTCCAGGTGCAGGAGACCTCACGTCTCACCTCGAGAGCTCCATGTTCTCTCCCAGGCTCAGAGAAAATTCTGCTCAGACTGAGGCTTCATGGGTTTTTCCACCAGACATGCTCTCATCCTCTCTCACCTCACCACTCGGAACCTCCTCACTGGCTTCTAAAGCCTCAAGCTCCCCTTCCTCTAGCCCTCCCTCCAGCAGAAGCCAGCAAGGAAGTCTTGCCCAAACTCAAATCTAAGCATGTCACTCTCTTGCCTAAAACCCTTAAAGGCTCCTCTTTGCCTAAAGAACATCTAGAATGACTTAACCTGTCATGTAAAATTCCTCAGGATCTGGCCCCGCCTCTTCTCTAGGTTTATCTCACCACTCCTCTATCTCCTTCTAGAACTTTGCAGCCCAACAACAGGTAATTGTGCAGATTTCCTAGCCCACAGCAGAGAGCTTCTGGCCTTTGTGACTTTACACTTGTTTCTCCTCCATCATCCTTCCTTCTTCCCCTGAATCCTCCTCTGACAGATCCACTTCAACAAGTTGTCGTCTCTGAGGCCAACTCAGGGGTCACCTGCTCCAAGAAGTTGCCCCCACCTTCCACCCGCAGGCTGGTTAAAGGCCCCTTTCTGTGGTCTTAGAGCCTTCCTCTCCTGTGATACTTACCATGCCATGATCTGGTTATCCATTTACACTGGACTGCGAGCTCTTTCAGAACAGAGATGGCCTGGCACACACAGCAGACATTCAATAATAATAAATGAGTGAGTCCTCAGTGGCTTTGGAGGCACCTTTCCAAAGAGGAGGGGATTGCTCTGGGCTGAGCCCCTGTCCGCTGTGCTCCTTACTCTCACTCAATGGAGTCATTCACAGAATCCAGAGGTGGGGAGTGGGGAAGAGGCTGAATGTGAGTGTCCTGGGACTGAGAGAAAGGCACCTGGCCTTGGTCACTTTCCCTCAGGCACAAGATGCAGACCCTTCCAGCCCTACCCCTGACCTCACCTGGGAAGGCAAAATGATAAAAGGAAAAGGCTTGTCATCCTACAGACATGGATTCAAAATGAACTCTACACTCCCAGCTGTGTAGACCAGACAAGATGTTTCACCTCAGGAGAAGAAGGGGTCACAGTTTCTTCACCTGAAGAATGAGAAAAAATGTCCTTCCAAAGTTTGGAGAGCAGTGACTAAGTGACATGACATATGTAAAGCCCCCCACAGGGGAAACTGAACTTAGAAAGCCAGGATGCAAGAGCACTCAAGAACCTAGGCCAGCACCTGGAGTTGTCACCCATCACCTACTGTGAAAAGAGCTTCTTGCCATCTGCTGTGTGAGGCAGTGGGTCTGAGGGAGAAAGGGAGAGTTATAGAGAAGGAAGACAAATATCTTCCAAGGCAAGATTTTGAAGGCCGTTTCTCCAGCTAGGCCCCAGGAGACCACGAATTACGGTAGGAGCCAGAAGTGGACTTTTGGGTGCGGCATTTAATAGGCTCTCAGTGTGCAGGTGAGGAAAAGAAGTTCCAGAGAGGGAAACAACTTAACATTTAAGCAACAACAGCACAGTGAGTTGGTTGTTAGAAGATTTCAGGATTTCTAACCCAAATTTAGGCCAAGATGACCCAGGACCCAGACTCAAAAGGTAAAAGGATTGAAGACCAACATCAAGCCCAAACAATTGAGGAACATCGTTTCTCCCCATTTTCTGTGTCAGGGGTCTTTAACCTGGGGGCCATGAACCGCCTGAAGGTGAAGACATGTACCTATGAATATTTCCTCATCACCCCAAAAATGTTAAGAACTGCTGACCCTATATCTTTGTTACCTCCTTGAAGTTTATAAAGAATCCTGAATATAGTGGTTTCCTAAATGTTTTTACATGGACCAGCCTCTAGTCCAGACACGAGATCACCATGTGACCTTGAACAATACCCTTAGCACTCTTGCCCCTGTTTCCTCTTCTTAAAAAATGCAGTCAATAAATGATTCCATGCCTCCTGTTTAAAGCACATGCTGGGCTAAAACAAGCAGGTGGAGTCTGGCTGCCTCTTTTGTCCCCTCTGGGCCTGTGGCCTGTGATCCAGAGCCATTCCCATAACCTCTGATTCAAACTCCCTGCGTGGGTGACACCAGAGGAAAGGAAGTAAGAGGAGATGTGGGCTCTGCCCCAGGAACCCACAAGCTCCGAAAGCTCTCCAGAGGTACCTACTCCCCAGGAAACGAGACGGGCCACATTCTTCACCATTCAGCTTTATCAGAGCCATTGTCCTGTAATATGCTGACGGGGGCCAGCCGAGTGAATCAGAGGAGTCTGTCTGGGAAGTTTTATGATCTGAACAAAGGAGATAGGTTTTTTGGGGGGTTTTTGTATTTTGTGGAGTTTTTTGCGGTACACGGGCCTCTCACTGTTGTGGCCTCCCCCGTTGTGGAGCACAGGCTCCGGACGCTCAGGCTCAGCGGCCATGGCTCATGGGCCCAGCCGCTCTGCGCCACGTGGGATCTTCCCGGACCGGGGCATGAAGCCATGTCCCCTGCATCGGCAGGCGGACTCTCAACCACTGCGCCACCAGGGAAGCCCTGAATATAGTTATTTGATGGGAATGGGGGGGGGGACAAAGCAATGTCCTGCACACACCTCACTCTCTTCTGCTGACCCTGTGTAATTACACCCTGGCTCCCAATAATGACAGCTGTAGAAATCTAAAATCTTAAATCTCAGGTGGTATTCAATCAGATTGTCCCCAGTCTCGCTGGAGGGCTAGGGATGGTTAGAGAAATTATTGAGTCACCTTATCTTAAGTTGTGGGGTGGAACAATCTCCCCAAAGCTGTCCCAGCCCAGGCCCAGATACTGGTTGATTTTTGAGGGCTCAGACCCCAAGTACTCCATCTCTGCACCAAAGAAAAGACAGGTCACCTTAGGTCACTCAGCCACCTGGCTAGCTCACTGCCACATGCAGAAGATAGAAAACTGGGTCTTCCTGTGGGTGGACTATAACGTAATCAAGGAGGAAAAGCCCACAACACACACATGTGTGCACACACTTCAAAGTCATGTAGATACCAGGCTAATCATTCATGATCACATGTATAGTATCACCAAATGTCAGAGCTGGAATGGACTCGACTGATTCCTAGTCTAACTTTCTCATTTTAAAGATGATGAATGTGAGGCCAAAGAGGGCCAGGGACTTGCCTGAAGTCACACATCTTGTTAGGGACAGAGCCAGGTCTCTTGGGTCTCTGTGCAGTACTCTGTCTACTGCATCACAATGCATAGAAAAGTACAAGTCAGAGGCTGAGTGCTGGGGGGGCAGAGGAAAGGAAATAGAACAAGGAGAACTGAGGGGAATCAGGAAGGCTTCATGAAGGAGATGAGTCCTGAACAGACTCAGGTTGCACTAACATTCTGTAAGTAGCTTGATGGCCCTAAGTGTTGGTGCCTTTGTTTTCTAACTTATTCCTCACAAGAAGTCCATGAAATAGTGTTATCCCTTTTCCACAAGAGGAAATTGAGGCTCTGAGAGGCTAAAGAGCTTATCCAATATTACACATACCCTATGTAATAGAGTCAACACTAGGTCAGTGAGATCCTGAGTCCATTATTTCTCCATGCATTACCGAAAGCTACTCTTTGGCTGATACACTTAAATAAAGGAGGATTAAGCTGGGAATTTAATTCTTCATTTGAAACCTCCCTCCTCCAGAGTCCCCAAGAAATTCAGACATTGGGAAGGTATATTAATTTTCCGTTGCTGCTGTAACAGGTTATCACAACTTTAGTGGGTTAAAATATCAGAAATTGGTGGGGGGGGGATGAATTGGGAGATTGGGATTGACACATATACACTAATATGTATAAAATAGATAACTAATAAGAGCCTTCTGTATAGCACAGGGAACTCTACTTCACTTCGCTGTACAGTAAAACTAACCCAACGTTTTAAAACAGCTATACCCCAATAAAAAAATTTATTTTTAACATCAGAAATTTATTATCATCCAGTTCTGGAAGTCAGAAGTCTAACACAGTCCTCTCTGGGCCAAAATCAAAATGCCAGCAGGGCTACATTTCTTTCTGGAGGCTCTAGGGGAGGATCTGTTTCCTTGCCTTTTCCAGCCTCTAGAGATTGCCCACATTACTGGCCTGGGGTCTCCTTCCATCTTCAAAACATGCAATGGCCAATCTTTCTCACATCACATCACATCACTCTGACACTGACCCTTCTGCCTCTTCACATTGAAAAACCCTTGTGATTGCACTGGACCCACTTCAATGTAATCATCAGTGTCAGGCAGAAAGTCCTTTGAGAGGAGTTGAACTCTGGGCTTTTCTTAACTGCCTTCACCACCCTCCATGAGACCGTGACCTGGTATCTCCATTGTTCTGCACTTCTATTTGGTCTCCTTCTCCTTAGGCTCAGCCAAAAACATAGAAATCCATGTGGCATGAGCAAAGTCTTCTCAGGCATCCTGCTGCAGAAAACTTGGAAATCTCAACCAAGCAAGTCTCCTCCCCTAATCTCTCACCCACCCTTTTTCTGAGTCACTCTCAGCCTCTCTTCTCATCTCAACAGGCTCATAACAAGGATTCCTTCCTGCAGGCTTCCTGGAAGTTCCCTGTCCACCCTCCTGGGCAGTAATTCCTACTGTCCAGTAAAACACGGCACAGACATCTGTTCCCCCAGAGCCTTCCAGGACCTTCCACTCAAGGTTAATGAAGGGGTCATCTTCTGGGATGTGGGGACTTACCTCCACCCATCTTTCCCATGAGACTGTGAGCCCCTTGAAAGCAGGGCCTAGAATGACTGAAAGAATGAATGAATAAACTCAGTGACAGAGAATTCTTTGCCTCCTAAGACTTAGGTGGGGGGGGAGGGGGGTGGTTGCTTTGTCTATTAGCATTCCACACAAAAGATTAAGGCCATGAAGAGGGAAAGGAGAAATGGAAGGAAGAGATGAAAAAAGAGGAGAAGGAAAAGGAGGAGGAGAGTCCCCATTCTACACCTGACCATCCAGTTCCCAGATTCCCCAAATGACCTATCTCTTCAGTTACTCCCATGGATCTTCCAAATCATCCCACACATCCCCACTCCCACCACAGCCTCCCAAAGGTCACGTCCCTCACAGGAACATCATCACCACTCCCCTGGCCAGCCTCTGATCCCTCCCCATCCAGGCATTTGTCTCTCACCAGGACACTGAGGGGGACCACGTTGGTGCTACATCAGTCCTCCATGCACCACTCCTAAAGGACAAAATATCACCTGGTCTCCCACAGCTCACCTTTTGAAAACATTTTCAGGACCAAGCATCCAAAAACTATATAAATCTTTGAAGGATTTCCTGATTTTAGCCAAATACCTCTTTTAGGAAACCTACCTATTCAAGCTTTAAAGTCCCTGGAATTTGTTCAACTTTAGCAAACAAGTACAATTCACCACGTTATGATCTAAGGGGTTCTTTTATAATGAATGTTTTCCCATTTTTCCATTACATGAAATCCTCCTCTACACCCCGTTGTCTCCCACTTTCAACTTCTTCATTCTTTACTTAATGAATTTACTCCATCAATAATCATTTATCTTCCACTTACTCTATCTATGGTACAGACCCTACCATCTAGGAACCTACCACCCAGTACAGTAATAAGATCTTGTACATAAATAACTGGAATTCTCAATAATGATAGTAAATGTCAAACAAATAGCACAAACAATAGATTCTATGGGAATTCAGAAAGAGACAAATGTGTTTCTAGTTTAGAGTAATCAGGAATGTCTCCTTGGAAGATAACAGACTTTAAAGGAGCCTTGACATATGCTTAAGATTTCTACAGGCCTGGAAAGGGAGGACAAACAAGTTAGAAGTGACAACCCAAACAGACTTACAAGCAGAGAAAACTGGGTATGTTTTCTTTGAAACTTTTCCTTTCATCCTCCTGGCTTTTATTGACCTGAGTTCTAAATAAGGTTTTTCCAGAGGGCAAGGAGGCAAATTAACCTTGTTCTGTCATGTTTTTTTGGTCACTATGAAAACGCTGAATAACTCCACTCTTAGAAGTGTCATAAATCAAGGTTGAGAAGGTGAAGATTATCTGCCTTCTCCCTCCTTTCTCTTCCCCTCCAGACTACTTTACAACCCAAGAGTAACAAATGACTCCAATTTCTCTCAAGACCTCCATTCAGGAAAATCACTCTCTCCAGGATGCTGTAGGTCCTTTGTTTGCTTGGGTCCTATGAGTGAGACTTTGAAGAAGTACCCAGTGGAAATGCCTGAAAATGGCCATATGAGCCCTTGACCCAGACAGACCCCAGGGTTTAGGCATAAATTCTCCCCACAGGTGAAGACAAGATGAGCAAGGTGGATCTTATCTCTCACCACATCCTGAGCCAGTTTGAGTAGACAAGGAACCCAGTCCTAGTTTTGAGACAGAGATAACGTTTTATGAATGTTCTTTTGTGGCTGCCCTTAAGAAGAGAGATCTGACAGGAACCCCTCCCTGCTGACGTCTGGTGAGGACCTAGAGGTCAAAATGGAGGCTGACTAACACGCATCCCAAGCAGTGACTCAAACCATGGGCAATTTCAGAGGAAGCTCGTTATGGTGACTCCACAATTAAGACCTCAGCCCACATGGCCAGTCTGTCTTGCAGGAGGCTGGACCAAGCACTATATAAAAGTCCCTACCAGGCTAGTCTCCTCCATCCACATCCTTTGTTGAGGCTTGTTGATGATCAGGTAAGTGGGGACGTCTGTGCCCTCTCTCTCCCTTTCTGCTCTGTGTCGGGGAAGCTACTATTCTCTTCCTCTACTGGACTGTAGTTTCTACTGATTTTTGAAGTGGTTTGCCATTTCTTGGGCTTCTCAAACCATTCTGTGTATTCTACCTAGTCTCCTGCATCTAATTTTCAAAAAGATTAGTCAAACAGGAGAGAAGGAAAAGACCCATGGAAGGATTGGGTTTAGGAGTTTTGGCCTATAGATATTGACAAAAGCTCTGAGAATATCCCCACCTAGGAGACGGTTGTCAGAGAGAGCTGAACTAGGGATAGAAAAGAGAAAGGAATAAAAATCAGCAGAGAAATGAGTTCTTAGTGTTAATAATCATTCGCTCCCCATTCCCCTCTAACAATCCTTCATCCTGCCAATTCCCAGCCTGTTACTGTTAATGCAAATAATTTCAAAGCTTGTGTTTGTTTCAGGTCCTGCAAATCACCCTAGGATGTCCTTTAATAAGCAGCAGTGCAAACAGCCATGCATGCCTCCTCCATATCTTCAAAAGACCCAAGGGCATTGCCAGGCAAAAGCTGAGGAGCTGTGTATCCCCCCATGCCAGCACCCTTGCCAAAAGAAGTGCCCAGTGCAAGCTCAAGAGGTGTATCTTCCTCAGTGCCAGGAGTTAAACCAAGAAAACTTCTTACAACAAGGCTAAGACCGATGCCTACCTCTATGTCAAGACCAAAGCCCACTTCAGTGTGTGGAGACATGCCAGGAGATATCTCAGACAAAACGTGTGGAGGTTTGCCCACAGAAAGTCCAGGAGAAGTGCTTACCCCCTGGCAAGGGAAAGTAGCTGCTCGTAATGCCATTTGGGGGTCAAGAAGATGATCCCAGCCCAACTCCAACCCCTGTCATGGTGACCTTCTCCTATGGGTACATCTATGTGCACCCTGCTTTTGCCTCCTGGCTTCTTCAGTATTCCAGGACTTGGTTTGTGTCTCTGAAGACAGTTCTCTCTGTATTTCCTCAACCTCTGTGAATAAATGTTGTTGTCAACAATCTATTAGAATGTCTCTGCTGTAGGAATGATGTGGTTATCAGGGGCGACCAAAGAAGCCTAGTTCAGCTCATTTGGGGCAAAAATTCACCCAGCCCTGGGCGTGTAATAGCCAAGGATGCCTCCATCCTTCTTTCAGAGCATCAACCTCTCACTTGAGCCTCAAAACAAACTGAATTTTGGTGGTCTTTGTGTGGATCACCACCACCATGGCTGTGGAGAAGAAGTTGGTGATGTTGCAAAAATCAAAAACTAGGTAATTTTGTCTCTGCATCCCCAAAAAAGAACAGAAAATGATTAGATGTTGGAATGTTGGTTGTGCTTTAAAAAAAGAAAACTAAATGAAATGTAAAAGATTGATTCCAAACAGCCAATAAGGAAAGACGAGATGAAACGTTTGGGGTCCTGATGGTTGATCTTTGTGCTTCATTGCTGACCTGCTTTACGCCCTTTATTTCAACCATGTATACTCTTTAGAGATGTGATTTGTGACTGTGTGGTGCAGGCTGGTCTGTTCTCCAGCTTCTTTGCTTTCTTCTCCCTGGTGAAGGTAAAATGCAGAATAAAGCTGATCCTAAAACATGCCTGACTTGATGTGTGCTCATTCCTCTCCACCAACCAACCATCCATGTGCTTGTGATGACTATTTTTTCCTTTTTTGAGAATCTGGAATAGGAATAAAAAACAGCCTTCCAGGGCTTCCCTGGTGGCACAGTGGTTAAGAATCCACCTGCCAATGCAGGGGACACGGGTTCAAGCCCTGGTCCCGGAAGATCCCACATGCCGCAGAGCAATTAAGCCTGTGCGCCACAACTACTAAGCCTGCGCTCCAGAGCCCGTGAGCCACAACTCCTGAAGCCCAGGTGCTTAGAGGCCGTGCTCTGAAACAAGAGAAGCCACCACAATGAGAAGCCCACCCACCGGAACAAAGAGTAACCCCCACTCGCTGCAACTAGAGAAAGCCCGTGCACAGCAACAAAGACCCAATGCAGCCAAAAATAAATTAATTAATTAATTTTTTAAAAAAAAGAAACAGCCTTCTAAGGTACATAGAACAGCCATGCTCAAAGAAGCCTCCTTAAGGGGCACCTGGACCATCCCACCCCCATCCACAATATATCATAGGCTCACCTATGCCCACATTTTACATCTGAGAAAATCCACCTGGGGCTGGGGCCTCAAAACTTCAGGTCCAGGATTCTTTCCACTACAGCATCTTTCCTCTCTGATCCTTGTTTTCCAGACAAAAGGGCTAAAATGGGTAGGAGGGGAGTTACATGGAAGAGCCATGATACCCACACGCATAGCCTCCCTGTCAGAAGGAAGACCTAGGTGTGCCTCTGAGATGAACACAAACTCTGCCCTACCATCTGGCCAGATTTCAGAAAAGTCAGGCAGCCTGTGTCACCTCCCTGCACCCTGTCACTGCCCAGTTGTGGAGGATACACAAGGCTGTGGGCTCTGAGGTTGCATGAAAGGTCCGAGTAGACTCCAGAACTACAGGAGAGAACCAATGGCGGTTTCTCAGCTGTGCCCTGAGGTCTGACCTGGACCCTGAGGCTTGAGTCAAGGGCCAACCTCCTGAGGGGTAAAGAGGTTCCTCCTTCATCCCCCCGGGTCCCTCTTTCTCCTCAACCTGTATGGCTGTGCCCCCATGGATGGCCAGGAGAGCCCCTCCCTAAAGGGGAGCCCAAGGTCTCAGCTGTTTGGCTGAACTGAGGTCGTTCCAGCACTGGGACCACCCCAGTGTCTCAATCTTGGAGATTTTCTAAGGCAAGAAAGAGCTGGAGGATGACCTGGGGGAGATTTCAAGTGGCAACATGGAGCCCTCAGGCACTCACTGAGTCTGCAGGTGGCAAGTGCCAGGCCCTGAGGTCTATGCACATTCTCTAAAGGAATCCTGACAGTAGCCTCAGAGGGTGTATATTGCCCCTTTGTTAAGGAACTGGTCTGGCCTCACAAAGCTAGTAAGTAGTGAAGTCAAGATTCTAACCAGAGTTTCTCTTGACTCCACAACAGACTCTTATTTGCATGAGGAAAGTGCCCATGGCACACAGGTGAAGTTTCTAGAAGCTGTCTTCTTCTCATTCATTCATTCATGAACCTAAGAAGCACTCACTGATCACCTACCAGCTGCCAGGTGCTGAAGATCCAAGCAGGCAGCATCCCTGTGCAGAGCTAGAGAGCTGTCTTTCCACAGGCCACACATGCCAAAGGATACTTTCCAAATCCTCCTGCACATATCAAGTCCCTGAACATCTCCAGGGGTCTGAATCAGTTCTCTTGACTGCTTGGGACAAGTTTTCTCTTCCATTTTCCAATTTTGGAATAAGCCAGCTGCTCCCCAGGGCCCCAGCCTGAAAAGAGACTCCAGAGAGCCTTCCCAGCAGGGAAGCTTCTGACTGGGCTGAGGATGCTCTAGGACATTTCTCCAGCCTGGCTCAAGCCCAAGGAATGTCTTTGATCTCTGGCATTAAAAGTGTGCACATATTGGAGCCCAAGATCAGACACTCAGATGCTGAGCGGAAGCACGTGGCAGACGAGCAGGGAGAGTCCGGCCATATCCAAGAGAGGAAAACCCGCTGATTACAGGGGAGGCCTCAACAGAGGGAGGGAGACAAACCTGCAGATTGCAGATAGGGGAGCAGACGTCAGGGAGCCAGCAGGCCTTCATCAAGCTCTGTCATAGGAACCACCACACCATGCTTGTGCTCACAGAGCTCTGACCCAGCCCTTCCTGCACTGCTGCTGCTGCTGCTGGGGCTGGGGCCCTAGTGACACAGACCTGGGCCATGGGGACAGCCAGGACCAAGCCCATGGCAGCTAGACTCCCTCAGCTGTTTGCATCTGAGCTGAAGCCTTTCAGAAGTGGGGTGGGGGGGATTACCAGGGAGAGTCCCAGATGCTAGGAGTCCTGGATGACAATTGTTAAAGAAAACCACAAACAGATGCCATAGTTTTCATATATCCCTCCATCAAACACCCACAGCCACATAACCAAAACTAAAACTGTCCTGATTCCCCCAAAATGTTGGCTTCTGACCATAAGCAAACTTAAGCTTTCCTCATGTCAGCATGATTTCATAGCTCCCCAGCCAATCAGCTACAAAAGAGTAATTTTGTGTAGCACCGTTAGCCAAAAAGGGATGCAGGCTTCTAGTGGCCAATCACGGTAGAGATCAATGTACTTCCTCACTTTAGAAACAGAGCTATAGGGACTTCCCTGGTGGCCCAGTGGTTAAGACTTTGCTACCCAGTGCAGTGGGTGTGGGTTTGATCCCTAGTCAGGGAGCTAAAATCCCACATGTTTCAGGGCCAAAAACCAAAACATAAAACAGAAGCAATATTGTAACAAATTCAATAAAGACTTTAAAAATTGTCCACATTGGGCTTCCCTGGTGGCGCAGTGGTTGAGAGTCCGCCTGCCGATGCAGGGGACACGGGTTCGTGCCCCGGTCTGGGAGGATCCCACATGCCATGGAGCGGCTGGACCCGTGAGCCATGGCCGCTGAGCCTGCGCGTCCGAAGCCTGTGCTCCACAACAGGAGAGGCCCACATACCGCAAAAAAAAAAAAAAAAAAAAAAGGTCCACATCAAAAAAAGAAAGAAAGAAAAGAAACCAAGCTACAACCCTCTTTTTCTCAGCTTCTTTCCACTTTCTACTAGAAGTCTTCCAGTTCTGCAAACTGTCCTTTTGTTCGTACCATAAACTATTAAATTTTCTCTAACTTGATTTGACTTCAACTTTTGACCCAGTTAACTCAATATTTGACAAGCGTGGGACCCATGGGCTCTGTGTGCCAAAAGAAGAAGATGCAAACTGACAGGAGCATAAAGGAGGGTGGTGGGGTTCATCCACTCCTTTGGTAGCTGTTTGTGGAGAACCGCTCTGCACAGGCCCCATGACAGGCTCCAGAGGCCCCAGGGGAGGGGGATGCATGATGGAACCGTGGTCTGAGGACTTTCACTGTAGCAACTGTTGAAATCTATTTAGTCTAGAGAAGAAATTAGCCGAAGGAGCAGAATAGCCGTGCTCAAGTATTTTAAGTGATTTTGTGAAGGAGGAAATGGATTTCTGTGAGTTTACAAAGGATGGAGTTGGAAGAGAGATAGGCAGAAATACACATTTGGGTTCAGTTTAAGAAAATTCATATGATGAGATCTGTTTGCTGGTGACAGGAGCTGCTTTTGGACTTGTCATGCTTCTACGAACTGGAGGTGTACAACTAGGGGGTGATGATACCAGTGTGACAGCTAGGCTTTTCTCTGCTTGTCTAGCACTGAGACTCACCTCACTCATCTAATTCTCTTGGACAGAGTTGGGACTGGGGGCAGAGGAGCCTAATGGGACAGGGAGATTCAGAAGACCTGACCCTGAGGTCAGGAGACAGAGGAAATTACTCTGACCTCTAATATACTCCCCAGAGACCCTTCGGGGGTCCAAACTCCTGGCAACCAGCAGAGAGTGGACCATGGCTTGAGGCTAAAGGAAAGGAGGAGGACAGGTAAGTGATGGGAAGTGGCTCCCCCAAATTTAGGACTTTTCTAAATATGTGTTTTGGGCCAAACACTTCAGCCCTGAGTGGCACCTTACAGTAATTCCCCACTAACTTCCAAATCCAATCTTCTCAGCCAGAGTTTAGCACACCTCTTTCCCCTTTATTCCTTACTACCTTGCCTTCTGGACCTGCTTTCTCTCCTGAGCCAGTGTGGTCCATCTGTTCCACGCGCATGTGCACCTGACAACCATCGTAGCCTCCTTACCGCCTGCACCTGCCCCTCTCCAACCCAGGATCCTCCTCCTGCTTGTGTCTGCCGACCCATGTGTTTCAAACTCACCTCCTCCAGGAAACCCTCTATGATGTCAGGCCCACTTCCTACGTGTAGAGGGAGACCCCTGCAGCACTTCAACCTGGGCGCCATGCACCCACACTGGTCCCTAGGGGTCTGTGGTCCCTTAGAGCTGCCTTGTGTGTGAGTGGCCTGTGTCTCCTGTCAGCACGAGAGCCCCAGATGATGGCTCATGGGCCTGGCTGTGCTCTTTGGCTGTCTTCATAGGACCAACCACATTAAGTTTTAGACACTCTCGGAGTCAGCCAACCAGCATGTCCTCTGAGAAGGAGATGAAGGAGGCTTCTTTTATTGTTAGGGTGACCAAAATCATCCTGGCTGGCCTGGAACTGAGGGGGTTCCCAGGATGCAGGACTTTGGTGTTAACATTGGGATAGTCCCCCAAGAACCAAGACGATATGATCACCCTAACCAGGTACCTGCATGTATAAGACACGTTGCTTGATGGTACGGGAATACAGAGGGAGAGCAGATGAGACTCTCCACACTGGAGAAATTTGCAGCCCAAGGTTGGAATAGGAAGACCTCTCCGTAAAACCGCAATCTCAGAAGGCTTAGTGCCTGCGGCCTGGCCCCCTCCCTAGCCCCATTCTGCGTGTGTGTGTGTGTGTGTGTGTGTGTGTGTGTGTGTTGGCTGGAGGACACTAGATCAACTGACAGGTGCCCAGATCAGTCCTGTATAAGCTCGAACTGGCAGGTCCTGGCTTAGAGAGGTAGTATAGTGGGGGATATCCCCACGTCTTCCCTCTCCATACCCACTAACACCATTAGCCCCAGGACATCTCAGCCAATGGGCACCAGGTCTGGACTCAACCCACTCTTGCTCTCTTTTCTCTCCCACAGACACTGGCCTCACACCTGGAAATGGCTAGAAGAAAAGGCAGGTGGGCTGGCAGAGCCATCTAACCTGAAGGTCCCCATCTCTCCTCCTCTCCAACAGTCTCAACCACTGGCCAGCCTTTAAAAGCTCTGGGGACCCTTTTTCTCTTCCCAACAGCACCACCTACTGGCCATGGAAGCGCTGGGCCTGAGTCAGAGATGGTCGCACACACTGGGGCCCAGCCAAAGCCAGGTGCTTGCGAAGGCAAGAGCACAAAGAGCTAGCATCTAACAGAGTGGGAGGAAGGCTAAATGTGCAAGACAGAGTTAAATAACGTATGGGGTGGAGGCAACGTGCATGGGGGTTCAGGACGTAAGCTCAGGAATCAGACTGCTGGGATTCAAATCTGAACCCCACCATTTCTTTCCTTTAAAGAAAATCTGAGAGGCTTGTATGGGCCAGCACTGTTCCAAGCACTGGAGATACAGTAGTGAATTAGATACATAAAGATCTGCCCCCCAGAGCTTAGATGAATGCAGGAAGACAGACGAAAAGCAACTAAGCAAATGCATAAATAAGAAAATGTACAGACTAAAACAAGGTGAGGAGACAGTGTCTGGTGAGGAAGTCTGTTTAGTCGGGTAGTCTGGAAAAGCCTATCTTAGCACGTGAGGTCTGAATGGAAAAGTGAATGATCTGAAGGGGCTGGCCATGTAGAGGCTGGGAGCAGATGCAGCTCTCTCTGTGCTAACACAGAGAGAGATGCATCTGCAAGGGAGCTGGGCAGGTCAGCAGCCTCTGGAGTCTCCTCCTGGACACGGCCCTTGAAGGCGGACACTGACCAACTTTTACTCTATCCAAATGAATGTGAGAAGGGCGAGGCCTCTTGTCACGTGAGTTGTGAGTGAGAAATGGGGGAGTTTCATACAAAGATGGCAAGACTTAGAGGGCACACGACAGCTGTCCTCAGACCTTTCAAATGTGATCCCAGAGGAAAGAGCATGGGTCCGTGAGTTCAGGGTACAGAAAGGCAGATTTCTGTTCATATCAGGAATTAAATGGCCCAGCAATGAAAAGGATTTCACATGCAGTAGTGAGTTCACCGTCACTGAAAGTATGCAAGAAGAGGCCAATGACTACCCAAGAAGGTTATAGGAAGTTTGGACTCGATATTTTATTAGTCTTTTCAGTCTCACTTAGTCTTGCACTTAAATTCCTAACAGGTTGCTCTGAATGTAGTGAAAATAGCCTTTGCCAGCCAGTCACTGAAAAGATATCTGCCCCAGGACCCCAGGACCAGGAACACACCACATCAGGGCAGAAAACTGAGTGCTGGATGCAGAACAAGTTTCTCACACCCAGGGCCAACCCTACAGAAAGGAGAAAGGGAAGTCTTCATATCCCCTCTCCATTTCTGCTCACTTCCTTTCCCCTGGTCTCAGCACCAGAAGACAGGGACTTCCTCCCACACAGCAGTCTGAGAAAAAAGTAGTCCAGGATATTAGAGAAAATATCCCACTCTTCCCAAGTCTTGAAACTCTTTACTGTGCACTACCTTTTAATACAAAATATTTGCCCATGACCAATGAGCACATGAAAAGGGCATGTTCACCTCATTATTCATCAGAGAAGTACAAATAAAAACCTCAACAGCACACCCACTGGAAGAGCTAAAATTAAAAAGACAGAATGTGTAGTGTTGGAGAGGTTGAGGGAGTGCAAATTGGTGCAGCCACTTCAGAAAACACTTTGGCAGCAATTACTGAAGCTGAATATCAGGAGAGCCAATGACAGAGGAACTCCTCTCTTAGGCATATACCCGGCACGTGGTCACTAAAAGTCAGATATTAGAATGTTCATCCTAGTATTATTCGTAATAGCCAAATATCAGAAACTACACAAAGGCCCATCAATGAATAAACTAATTGTGGTACAGTCACATAATGTGATAGCGTACAGTGATGCGTACGAATGATGTACAGCTACACACATCAACATAGATGATTCTCACAAGTAAAAATTAAGTGAGGGAGAAAGGAAACACACACACAACACACACAGAGAGTATTAAGGTGAACCACATGAAATTGCCTTTATGAAGATCTAAAACTCTTGAATACTGACAATTTCATATGGCTCAAAATAAAGCATGCTGTATGGTTCCATTTATATAATTTACATAATGTGCAAAAACTGAAATTGAGACTCTGATTAAAAATCTTCCACCAAACAAAAGCCCAGGACCAGATGGCTTCAAGTGGGGTTTATTCCAGGAATGCAAGAATTCTTCAGTATATGCAAATCAATCAACGTGATACACCATATTACAAAACTGAAGGAGAAAACCCATATGATCATATCAATAGATGCAGAGAAAGCTTTCAACAAAATTCAACACCCATTTATGATAAAAACCCTGCAGAAAGTAGGCATAGAGGGAACTTTCCTCAACATAATAAAGGCCACATGTGACAAACCCACAGCCAACATCATCCTCAATGGTGAAAAGCTGAAACTATTTCCACTAAGATCAGGAAAAAGACAATGTTGCCTATTCTCACCACTCTTATTCAACATAGTTTTGAAAGTTTTAGCCACAGCAATCAGAGAAGAAAAGGAAATAAAAGGAATCCAAATTGGAAAAGAAGAAGTAAAGCTGTCACTGTTTGCAGATGACATGATACTATACATAGAGAATCCTAAAGATGCTACCAGAAAACTACTAGAGCTAATCAATGAATTTGGTAAAGTAGCAGGATACAAAATTAATGCATAGAAATCTTTGGCATTCCTGTACACTAATGATGAAAAATCTGAAAGAGAAATCAAGAAAACACTCCCATTTACCATTGCAACAAAAAGAATAAAATATCTAGGAATAAACCTACCTAAGGAGACAAAAGACCTGTATGCAGAAAATTATAAGACACTGATGAAAGAAATTAAAGATGATACTAATAAATGGAGAGATATACCATGTTCCTGGATTGGAAGAATCAATATTGTGAAAATGACTCTACTACCCAAAGCAATCTACAGATTCAATGCAGTCCCTATCAAACAACCACTGGCATTCTTCACAGAGATAGAACAAAAAATTTCAAAATTTATTTGGAAAAACAAAACACACCGAATAGCCAAAGCAATCTTGAGAACGAAAAACGGAGCTGGAGGAATCAGGCTCCCTGACTTCAGACTATACTACAAAGTTACAGTAATCAAGACAGTGTGGTACTGGCACAAAAACAGAAAGATAGATCAATGGAACAGAATAGAAAGCCCAGAGATAAACCCACGCACATATGGTCACCTTATCTTTGATAAAGGAGGCAGGAATGTACAGTGGAGAAAGGACAGCCTCTTCAATAAGTGGTGCTGGGAAAACTGGACAGGGACATGTAAAAGTATGAGATTAGATCACTCCCTAACACCATACACAAAGCTAAGCTCAAAATGGATTAAAGACCTAAATGTAAGGCCAGACACTATCAAACTCTTAGAGGAAAACATAGGCAGAACACTCTATGACATAAATCACAGCAAGATCCTTTTGGACCCAACTCCTAGAGAAATGGAAATAAAAACAAAAATAAACAAATGGGACCTAATGAAACTTCAAAGCTTTTGCACAGCAAAGGAAACCATAAACAAGACCAAAAGACAACCCTCAGAATGGGAGAAAATATTTGCAAATGAAGCAACTGACAAAGGATTAATCTCCAAAATTTATAAGCAGCTCATGAAGCTCAATAGCAAAAAAAAAAAAACCCAATCCAAAAATGGGCAGAAGACCTAAATGGGCATTTGTCCAAAGAAGATATACAGACTGCCAAAAAACACATGAAAGAATGCTCAACATCATTAATCATTAGAGAAATGCAAATCAAAACTACAATGAGATATCATCTCACACCAGTCAGAATGGCCCTCATCAAAAAATCTAGAAACAATAAATGCTGGAGAGGGTGTGGAGAGAAAGGAACACTCTTGCACTGCTGGTGGGAATGTGAATTGGTACAGCCACTATGGAGAACAGTATGGAGGTTCCTTAAAAAACTAAAAATAGAACTACCATATGACCCAGCAATCCCACTACTAGGAATATACCTTGAGAAAACCATAATTCAAAAAGAGACATGCGGGCTTCCCTGGTGGCACAGTGGTTGAGAGTCCGCCTACCGATGCAGGGGACACGGGTTCGTGCCCCGGTCCGGGAACATCCCACGTGCCACGGAGCGGCTGGGCCCATGAGCCATGGCCGCTGAGCCTGCGCGTCCAGAGCCTGTGCTCCACAATGGGAGAGTGTATAACAGTGAGAGGCCCGTGTACCACAAAAAAAAAAAAGAGAGAGACATGTACCAAAATGTTCATTGCAGCTCTATTTACAGTAGCCCGGAGATGGAAACAACCTAAGTGTCCATCATCGGATGAATGGATAAAGAAGATGTGGCACATTAATACAATAGAATATTACTCAGCCATAAAAAGAAACGAAATTGAGCTATTTGTAATGAGGTGGCTAGACCTAGAGTCTGTCATACAGAGTGAAATAAGTCAGAAAGAGAAAGACAAATACCGTATGCTAACACATATATATGGAATTTAAGAAAAAAAAATGTCATGAAGAACCTAGGGGTAAAACAGTAATACAGACACAGACCTACTTGAGAATGGACTTGAGGATATGGGAAGGGGGAAGAGGAAGCTGTGACAAAGCAAGAGAGAGGCATGGACATATGTACTCTACCAAACGTAAGGTAGATAGCTAATGGGAAGCAGTCACATAGCACAGGGAGATCAGCTTGGTGCCTTGTGACCGCCTGGAGGGGTGGGATAGGGAGAGTGGGAGGGAAGGAGACGCAAGAGGGAAGGGATATGGGAACAGATGTATATGTATAACTGATTCACTTTGTTATAAAGCAGAAACTAATAAAAATAAATTAATTAATTAAATTAAGAAAAGAAAATATAAACAGACCAAACACAAGCACTGAAATTGAAAGTGTGATTAAAAATCTTCCAACAAAGAGAAGCCCAGGACCAGGTGGATTCACAGGCGAATTCTATCAAACATTGAGAGAAGAGCTAACATCTATCCTTCTCTAACTCTTCCAAAATATAGCAGAGGGAGGAACACTCCCAAACTCATTCTATGAGGCCACCATCACCCTGATTCCAAAATCAGACAAAGATGTCACAAAAAAATACAACTACAGGACCATATCACTGATGAACATAGATGCAAAAATTCTCAACAAAATACTAGCAAACAGAAACCAACAGCACATTAAAAGGATCATACACCATGATCAAGTAACATTTAAACAAGGAATACAAGTATTCTTCAATACACGCAAATCAATCAATGTGAGAAACCATATTAACAAACTGAAGGAGAAAACCATATGATCATCTCAATAGATGCAGAAAAAACTTTTGACAAAATTCAACACCCATTTATGATAAAGACCCTGCAGAAAGTAGGCATAGAGGGTACTTACTTCAACATAATAAATGCCATATATGACAAACCCACAGCCAACATCATCCTCAATGGTGCAAAACTGAAGCCATTTCCACTAAGATCAAGAGCAAGACAAGATTGCCCACTCTCACCACTCTTATTCAACATAGATTTGGAAGTTTTAGCCATAACAATCAGAGAAGAGAAAGAAATAAAAGGAATCCAATTCAGAAAAGAACAAGTAAAACTCTCACTGTTTGCAGATGACATGATAATATACATAGAGAATCCTAAAGATGCTACCAGAAAACTACTAGAGCTAATCAATGAATTTGGTAAAGTATCAGGATACAAAATTAATGCACAGAAATCTCTTGCATTCCTATACACTAATGATGAAAAATCTGAAAGAGAAATTAAGGAAACACTCCCATTTACCACTGCAACAAAAGAATAAAATACCTAGGAATAAACCTACCTAAGGAGACAAAAGACCTGTATGCAGAAAACTATAAAACACTGATGAAAGAAATTAATGATGATACAAACAGATGGAGAGATATACCATGTTCTTAGATTGGAAGAATCAAGATGGTGAAAGTAACTACACTACCCAAAGCAATCTACTGATTCAATGCAATCCCTATCAAACAACCAATGGCATTTTTCACAGAAGTAGAACAAAAAATTTCACAATTTGTATGGAAACACAAAAGACCTTGAATAGCTAAAGCAATCTTGAGAAAGAAAAACGGAGCCGAAGGAATCAGGCTCCCTTCAGACTATACTACAAAGCTACACTAATCAAGACAGTGTGGTACTGGCACAAAAACAGAAATATAGATCAATAGAACAGGATAGAAAGCCCAGAGATAAACCCACGCACATGTGGTCACCTTAACTTTGATAAAGGAAGCAAGAATATACAGTGGAGAAAAGACAGCCTCTTCAATAAGTGATGCTGCACAAACTGGACAGCTACATGTAAAAGAATGAAATTAAAACACTCCATAACACCATACACAATAATAAGTTCAAAATGAATTAAGACCTAAATGTAAGGCCAGACACTATAAAACTCTTAGTGGAGAACATAGGCACAGCACTCTATGACATAAATCACAGCAAGATCCTTTATGACCCACCTCCTAGGGAAATGGAAATAAAGACAAAAATAAACAAATGGGATCTAATGAAACTTCAAAGCTTTTGCACAGCAAAGGAAACCATGAACAAGGTGAAAAGACAATCTTCAGAATGGGAGAAAATATTTGCAAAAGAAGTGACGGACATAGGATTAATATCCAAAATACACAAGCACCTCATGCAGCTCAATATCAAAAAAACAACCCAATCCAAATATGGGCAGAAGACCTAAATAGACATTTCTCCAAAGAAGATATACAGATTGCCAAGAAACACATGAAAGGATGCTCAACATCACTAATCATTAGAGAAATGCAAATCAAAACTGCAATGAGGTATCACCTCACACCAGTCAGAATGGCCATCATCAAAAAATCTAGAAACAATAAATGCTGGAGAGGGTATGGAGGAAAGGGAACCCTCTTGCATTGTTGGTGGGAATGTAAATTGATACAGTTCTCTATGGAGAACAGTATGGAGGTTCCTTAAAAAACTAAAAATAGAACTACCATATGACCCAGCAATCCCACTTCTGGGCATATACCTTGAGAAAACCATAATTCAAAAAGAGTCATGTACCACAATGTTCACGGCAGCTCTATTTACAATAACCAGGAGATCGAAGCATCCTAAGTGTCCATCGACAGATGAATGGATAAAGAAGATGTCACACATATATACAATGGAATATTACTCAGCCATAAAAAGAAATGAAACTGAGTTATTTGTAGTGAGGTGTATGGACCTAGAGTCTGTCATACAGAGTGAAGTAAGTCAGAAGGAGAAAAACAAATACCGTAGGCTAACACATATATATGGAATCTAATCTTTTTTTTTAATGGTTCTGAACAGCCTAGGAGCAGGACAGGAATAAAGACGCAGATGTAGAGAATGGACTTGAAGACACGGGGAGTGGGGAGGGTAAGCTGGGATGAAGTGAGAGAGTGGCATGGCCTTACATATACTACCAAACGTAAAATAGATAGCTAGTAGGAAGCAGCTGCATAGCACAGGGAGATCAGCTCCATGCTTTGTGACCACCTAGAGGGGTGGGATAGGAAGGGTGGGAAGGAGACACAAGAGGGAGGAAATATGGGGATATATGTATAAGTATAGCTGATTCATTTTGTTATACAGCAGCAACTAACACTACAATGTAAACAGTTATACTCCAATAAAGATGTTTAAAAAAAAAAAAAAGATGACACCATCTGCAAAGTTGATAAAGGATGGATGGCAGAGCAAGCATGAAAGGCCCTGTTACTGTTATTACGGGTAAAGATGATAGATGGCAGCAGTGGAGACAGAAGAGGATGTGTCTGAAAAGTGCTTGGTAGGAAATTTTAACAGGTGGATTCTATGTATGGAGTAAAGGAGAGAAAAAAAATGGAGAAACAATCCCATGTTTCAGGCTTGGTGGATGGTGGAGCCTTACAGAGAGATAAAAACTAATAGATATTTGGATATTTAAGCCTGGAGCTCAGAGATGTTTCGGCCAGAAATACACATTTGAGAGTCATCATCACATAGAAGGTAATGTGGGAATAAAGTTGTGGTAATAGCTGCGATCACCCAAGGGGAAGAGAAGCGGCCCCACAGAGCAGGGGACACTGCAAGGTCTCAAGGTTGGCAGTGGAGGAGAGGAGCTGGTCAGCCAGCTGATCAGGAGCATCCAGGGAAGGAAGGCGAGGTCTAGAGAGACCGGAGGAGAGAGGAGCCCAAGAAAGCAAGGCGAATCAGTTGGGTCAAACAACACTAATAGGTCAGGAAACACAGAGGTCGCTGGTGCCTTGAGAAGAGTAGTCTGGGTGATGGCACAGAAGTCAGAATAGAATAGGGGAGGGGACTGAGGAACAAAGGGTGGTTCAGAGTCAGGGATGGTCTTAGTGGACTGTTTTTCAAGATGTTTGGCTGTGAACATGAACAGAGAAATGGGGTGATAGATGGAGGGAAACAAGGAGCCAAGGAAACTTTTGATGTTTCTTTTTTCTTAGGATAAAGGACACTAAGAAATGATCCGGTGGAGAGGGGAAGATTGAAGATAGAAAAAGAAGGAGAAACTGAGGACTGGAGGACTTAAAAAACAGGCCTGGCTGCTGCACTGTTTTAAGTCTCAGCTCACATCCTAATTCTTCAGAAAGGTCATTCATGGCCTCCCAAGCACATACACACATGCACCCTCATCATCATCATCACCATGATCATCATCATTCTCTTTTCTATGTATTGAGTTCATTTTCTTCTTAGCTCTTGTCTGAAATAATATTAATTTTTGCATATTTATTATCTGACTTTTCCAACTAGAATATGAGCTCCAAGAGTGCATGAATTTCTCCATCTTCTTCACGATTCTATCCCCACGATCAGAGCAGTGGCTGGTCCACAGCGTGTATTAATAAGCGTGTGTGAATGGAAGGACCCGCGTGGAGGGACAGTTCTTTAGGAGGAGGAGGGGCACCTGCTCAGCTGTGAGAGGAGGGAGGATGAGGAAGCCAGGCGCAAAGGCAGGCAGGCAGGCTGGTTGCTTTGGTGGAGGGGAGACAAGGAAGCTCTCAGCTGAAAGCTTCTATTTTCTTAAGCGCAAGTTGAGGTCCAAAGTCCTGGGCTGGGGGTAGGCGCAGGGAGTGTAGGAGTTGAGGAGAGAGAACGGATGAAAGACTCATCCAGCACAGCGTGGCGGCGGATCTGGCTGGCGGCTGCTGCGGCGGCGGGCTGGAGGCGAGTGCCCCATGTGCACGTGTGGAGAAGCGGCGGCAGCAACGCGGCGACCGGAAGCACCCCCGCCCCCTCTGGAGACGCAGGGCCGCGCTAGGCTCTCGCAGCCCCCGTCACCCTCTCAGCTCCCTGCCCTAGGCGAGGAAGCCGGCTTGCCGGGTGGAGCGGCCCGAGCTGAGGGCGCGAAGAGCTCAGGGCGGCAAAGACAACGGCGTTGATATCGGTGGTAACAACGGCCTCAGCAGGCGGGGAAGATGAAAGGGAGCCGGATCGAGCTGGGAGATGTGACACCACATGATATTAAACAGGTGAAGAGATTAAACCAGGTCATCTTTCCAGTCAGCTCCAATGACAAGTTCTATAAGAATGCGCTGGAGGTTGGCGAGCCAGCAAAACTTGCCTATTTCAATGGTATTGCAGTAGGTGCAGTATGCTGTAGGGTGGATCATTCACAGAATCAGAAGAGACTTTACATCGTGACACTAGGATGTCTGGCACCATGCCGAAGGCTAGGAATAGGAACTAAAATGTTAAATCGTGTCTTAAACATCTGTTAAAAAGATAGCACTTTTGACAACATCTATCTACATGTCCAGATCAGCAGAGTCTGCAATTGACTTCTACAGAAAGTTTGGCTTTGAGATTATTGAGACAAAGAAGAACTACTGTAAGAGGATAGAGCCCACTGATGCTCACGTGCTGCAGAAAAACCTCAAAGTCCCTTCTGGCCAGAACACAGATGTGCAAAAGACAGACAACAAATTACAGATGAACTTTCTTGCACTTGCTTGTCACCAAATAAAAGAGAGGCCCATTGATTTCCCCCCTCCTCCTTTCTTTTAAAGCTTTCCCCCTTCCTTGTTCTTGTGTTTCCTCCTTCAAAACTTCCTTCCCTTTCCTCTAAAAGTTTTAAACTTTTAAGGACTTATTAATCATGTTTGGATTGTTTTAGTTTTCTTATTTTTGTGAGGTGGTTTGATTGTAGGAAGGAGAAGGTATAGATCTGTTTAGTTTCACAGTTAAGATATATGGTCCCAAAAACTTGAGTGTCAATTTCAATTTTTTCTTAATGTCCTGCTTCCACATTGAAGGGCAGGGCCTACAAAATATTGTATATTTCAAAGGACAAAAAGAAGCAGCAGCAATATCTTGTTCTCCAACTCATAGACAAGTTTAGTGTTTTTGTGGTACTTTGGGGTTTTCAAGATTTTGTGGATACTAATCCCTGTACATTGCCTTCACTCCACCTTTTGTCCTTTGAGTATTATCTCAGGAGTTGGACCATTGTTATCCTTGTAAGAAATACTAAGCTTATTTTGTTCTGTTAAGCAGTTATTTCTTCCTTCCTCAATGGTGGCTGACGTTGGGTGGGACAATCTGAGTAGGTAGTATTATACTTTGGTCTCAGCATTTGAGTTAAACTGCTTTTCGCTAATGAGTGGGCTGGTTGTTAGCAGGTTTATTTTTCCTGCTGTTGATTGTTAGAAGTGGCATTAACTTCTAGAGCGGGGGCTGGTGAGATTAAATTTTTTAAATATCCCAGCTAGAGATATGGCCTTTAACTGACCTAAAGAGGTTTTTTGTGATTTGCTTTTTTTTCTCCTGTCCTTTTTCTTTGGTAAACCCACAATAGTTAGTCAAACCTTAAAAATGGAGTTGATGTCCTTATAGGTCAATGTCCCTAAATAAACCTGAAGCAGGTGTTGTCTCTTGGACATATTAAAAAATACCTAAAAGGAAGCTTAGATGGGCTTGTGGCACAACAAATGCATTTAATGTCAGCTAATGCAGACTGTTAGAAGTGTGGCCACTGAGCATTTGATTTTAGAGGAAAGAATACCTAAACAGTATTTTTGAGAATGACATAGCTGTGCTATTGCTTATCTGTTGGAGAACATCCCAGATTTGCTTACATTCTGTGCCTGTGATATTGAGTTTAAGGATTTGGGGGTGGGGGAATTATTAAACATATTGCTTCTATTCTTGGAAAAAGTAGAAGTCTAGAAGTGTTAATAACATAAATGTCACTGTGACCTCCTCTACTGACAGGACCAGTTTACGCCAGATTGTTTTCTGGCACATAGGGAGTGGCTTTGACAGGTCGATAACTTTTTGTAAGATAGAAGACATCTGAAATTTTCATGTTTTCCTCCATAATCCCATCTCCAATATTTAAAATATTCTACATTGCCAATACCAGTGGCCCAAGAAATGTTTTCATTAGACTTTAAAACAATGTACAGGGCTTGAATTTTCTGTCATTTGACTTTAAAAGGAAGGTTGATTCATAATATTTATCCTCTTATGTAAACTCTGGCATAAAAGTTTCATCTTTTCAAATATGTTGAATGATAAAATTATTTTATGCAATGTTTATGCACATTTTATAATCTTAAATTCTTATTTGAGAATGTAAAAATACAAGGTACAATAGACCAGCAGTCTTAGTTGAGTGTCAAGGATAATATAGTAAAGGAAGATAGTTGATAAATGAGTTTATAGGGTTATAATCTTAAGATAGTAAAAATGTAGAAAGACCATGCTGGTTTCTTGGGTATCAGTTTCTTAAGCAGTCCAAATCTAAGCTTAGAAGAAAAGTTTAACATTAAGCACATTTACCTTCATGGATAAGCTTCAGCTTGCTCTTGCCAAGAGAAGAGTTCTTGAGTTACAGAAAGCATAATTAGTTGGAAAATTCAGCCTTTTTGTAAACTTCACATATCAAAATAGATTTTGATATATAAATGAGTTTTGTGAGATGACACTCCCTGTATTTCTATAACCATTTCACCTGGACTATCTAATCAGTCCTATGAATGTATCCCTGAATGTGGTTAATGAAAACCAAATAGCTGCCTCATGACAATTAAGTATATATTATTTATGGAGCAAAAAATATTAAATTTTGAATTGAGTGTGTAGGCTCCCTATCATTTTAGTGTTTCTTTTTCCACACTAGTCACTGACTTTAACCTAAATTGTAAGTGTTTGTAAAGAGTGAATTGTCCTACATCAAACTTAAATGAAATAATTTCATCCACTTATGGAGGAGGAGGATGTAGAAGACGTAGAAGCTGGGCACCAGATCATGTGCCTATGAGTCAGTAAAGACTGAAATAATGTCCCATGTTCAGTTGGTTATTTTCATAAAAATTGTTGTTGAGGTAAAACAATTCTATTAACTGGAAGATCACAGGATATATCCATCATATTTTTCAGGGCAGATAGTTTTTTTCTGTGGGGTAAATAGGTAAAAATTATATTGTATGGTAATTGCATTTAGGTTCTAAAGAAAAGAATCTGCAGAGAAATCTATGCAATATATAATTTGTCCAGATTACTTTTCACTTGGGGAAAGAAGTTCTGAAATATCCCCAAAGCAGTTTACTGATCAATTGAAAGTCCTCCAAAAATAGAACTATTGGGAAACCATGATATATGGAGTGGAAAAGAAAAGCTCCCTCAGTTTTTTGGAGGGAATAACTTTAAAAATACTTAAATAGCTGAGTTTACTTGGTAAGTTAAGATTTAAACTTGATTTTAACATTGCTGTTACATCTGAAATAAACTTACATGATGTTCTGGTAAAAACAAAAAAACAAAAAGACTCATCCAACAAGCAGTGACTGACAGCCCTAACTGTTCCAAACTACTGGAAGTTCTCAGAATATACTAGACTGTGCGTATGATCTTCCCTTTGCTGGGTTGGTCTTTTCTCTGCTTGTCTTCCAGACAAACGCCTTCACGTCTTAGCCCAAGTGTCACATCCTCTGTGGGGCTGTCCTGACAGGGCTGCTTCTCCTGACAGCCTGAGCTCTGCTCACCCCCTTTGTGTCCCCTGTTCACCTGTTCACACACATGCCATCCCTTGGAGGTAATCCCATTGGATGCAATGTATTTCTTGGTACGGTTGTGTCCCCCATCAGACTATGTGCCTCCAGAGAGCAGGGCCTGTTATTTTCTCCCCTGCATCCCAAAGGTCAACATGGAGTCCCTCACAGTGGTACTAAATATAGGGCCTCTGGATTCAATTGGATTGATTTGCAATTCAGAGAAAACCCCAGACCAGAGCTCCCCTGGGACATCAGAGGCCTCAGTGAAGGATGTCTGGCTGCAGGTGTCAGGTGTGAGCAGGCTAATGGGCAGAAGCAGGGCTGGGCAACTTCTTCCCTAAACAAGGAACAAACCAACACTTAAGGCTGGATTCCCATTTATAGGGCTTCCAGGGGTGGACTTGGCACTCGCATGAACACTGCACCCCAGTTACAGAGGCAGCCCCGCCTGGGCCTTTAACACCACAGAGGCTGAAGCAGGTCCAAATGGCATCCATGCCTCAGGCCATGGTCAGGTACCACGTGGGGCTGCACCATAGAGTCCACCTAGCCCAAACCCGCCTCTCTGCCTCCACTGTGTCCTCCTGGAAGAGGGAGCACCTCCCCCTCTTTACCCTCTAGAACCTCACAAACACAGGAGGTTTACACCCTGCACCCCCCCACACACACACCCTCCACACCACACAACATAAATGCACGCACACATACATGCATACAAAATACACACACATACACACACACACACACACGGAGAGACTCCCCACTCCCTGAGCCAGTGCAGATGACTCTGGGTGCTGGGACCATGTCTGTCCCCGGCAGTTTGCCTTCTGCCTGAAGCACAGACCCTGTTGGCCACAGGGGCAAAAGAAAAGTGACAGTTCTGCCATTTGATAATGTACCTCTGCCACTTGTGTCCATAACAGGGTCCTTCACCTGAGGCCTGAGTGGCCATAGATTTCATCTAGTGTTGGAGAAATATCCCCTCTGATGACTGAGTCCTGACTGTCAGGGACCTGCAGTTTGAAGATAGGACACAGCAAACCTCGGGGAGAACCCAGCCCTACCCTCTGGACCCTCCAGAGCGATTGGAGAGACATGGTCCTGGCCTTCAGGCCACCCCCAATTTGAGGGACAAGGAAAAGACCCTGGCCTCAGAAGACACTCACATGCTAATGTTCCTACAAAGTTTGAGAAGACCCATCTCATGCACCTTCATCTTCCCCCTTTCTAAACTTTGGTCTTTAAGAAAATATGGTATAAAAAACTAAAAAACAAAACAAACAAAAACCTGAATAACTTCTTTATCACATTTAAAGAGCCCTGTTCAAAATATGGGGCTTCCCTGGTGGCGCAGTGGTTGAGAGTCTGCCTGCCGACGCAGGAGACACGGGTTCGAGCCCTGGTCTGGGAAGATTCCACATGCCGCGGAGCAACTAGGCCCGTGTGCCACAACTACTGAGCCTGCATGTCTGGAGCTTGTGCTCCGCAACAAGAGAGGCCACGACAGTGAGAGGCCCGTGCACTGCAATGAAGAGTGGCCCCTGCTTGCCGCAACTAGAGAAAGCCCTTGCACAGAAACAAAGACCCAACACAGCCATAAATAAATAAATAAATAAATAATTTTTAAAAATTAAAAAAAAAATATGGCAAATGTTTTTCCATCCATATATTCAATACTCAACTGAGGTCTAGCCCAGACTGGGGTTGCAACATTGATTCTGACACCCCCAGTCCTTATATCACTGCAGTTTAATATATCTATCATTAACACCATCACCCACATTTTAAATCTGACCCAATTTTAATTGTAAGAATTTTTGTGTCAGAGGTGGAGCAGTGGTCAGGAACCAGGGATGGTGCCAAGCTGCCCGGAATGTGAGCTGCCTGTGTTCACACACCCCTGGCAAAGCCTTCATTAGGGCCACCATGCTTCCGCTCTCCACCCTGGCCCTCAGCTCTCCAGCCCCCAGGTGACACTCCTGAGACCACATCTGCTTGAGTGATGACACCGCTCAGTGGAGCTGACTCACAGAATGAGTTGCCCCAAGTGAAGTTGAAAGAAGAGGACAGTTGTGCAAGGTGTGTTGACAGGCTGTGAGGACGGGCTGGATGTGAGGCAGCAAGAAGGAGGATCAGCTGATAATTATCACTGCTCCTACTAGAATCTCCAGGTGACAAAGCCACCTTGGTGCCCACAGCCCCACATGTTGCTAAAGCCCAAAGTTGGTGGGTCTCATTGACTATTCCACCCACAGTCTCAAATAATATAAAAGGATCACTCTATTTCAGCTTCATCTAAAATCAAATCATCCATCTCTTCTGCCTGCCCTCTGGGTTCCAACTCTGGGGTAAGTTGCTACAACAGTTAGGGATATAAAGCCTGTTCAGCCCCCTTATCTCTGAAAGGAAGGGATTGTACGAGATGCCCTTTCAGGACCCTTCTACCCTGGACATCCTACGGCTCTTAGCAGGAGTCAGAGGGACCCTGGAGTGGGAATTCAGCCATACATATACAAAATGGTGGGGAAATCCAGCCAGAGCACCCAGGTCCCAAGAGCACAAGGTCCCAAGAGAGAGGGGTCCAATCTCCAGCTCCACACTATAGATTAGTGGTACATCCCTGGTATAAAGAATGCTTGGCAGGACTTCCCTTGTGGTCCAGTGGTTAAGAATCCTCCTTCCAATGTAGGACAGCCAGGTTCGATCCCTGCTCAGGGAACTAAGATCCCACATGTCTCAGAGCAACTAAGTCCGAGCACACAAGACACAACTAGAGAGCCCACATGCTGCAAAGAAGATCCGGAGAGCCTCAACTAGGATCCGACGCAGCCAAATAAATAATTCTTTTTACATCTTTATTGGAGTATAATTGCTTTACAATGGTGTGTTAGTTTCTGCTTTATAACAAAGTGAAACAGTTATACATATACATATGTTCCTATATCTCTTCCCTCTTGCTTCTCCCTCCCTCCCATCCTCCCTATCCCACCCCTCTAGGTGGTCAAAAACCACCGAGCTGACCTCCCTCTGCTATGCGGCTGCTTGCCACTAGCTATCTATTTTTACATTTGGTAGTGTATATATGTCCATGCCACTCTCTCACGTTGTCACAGCTTGCCCTTCCCCCTCCCCATATCCTCAAGTCCATGCTCTAGTAGGTCTGTGTCTTTATTCCCGTCTTACTCCTAGGTTCTTCATGACCTTTTATTTTTCCTTAGATTCCATATATATCTCTTACCATATGGTATTTGTTTTTCTCTTTCTGACTTACTTGACTCTGTATGACAGACTCTAGGTCCATCCACCTCACTACAAATAACTCAATTTGGTTTCTTTTTATGCCTGAGTAATATTCCATTGTATTCCATTGTATATATGTGCCACATCTTCTTTATCCATTCATCTGTTGATGGACACTTAGGTTGCTTCCATGTCCTGGCTGTTGTAAATAGAGCTGCAATGAATATTCTGCTACATAACTCTTTTTGAATTATGGTTTTCTCAGGGTATATGCCCAGTAGTGGGATTGCTGCATGGTATGGTAGTTCTATTTGTAGTTTTTTAAGGACTCTCCATACTGTTCTGCATAGTGGCTGTATCAATTGTATCCCACCAACAGTGCAAGAGGGTTCCCTTTCTCCACACCCTATCCGGCATTTATTGTTTGTAGAATTTTTCATGATGGCCATTCTGACCAGTGAAAGATGATATCTCATTGTAGTTTTGATTTGCATTTCTCTAATGATTAATGATGTTGAGCATTCTTTCATGTGTTTGTTGGCAATCTGTATATCTTCTTCGGAGAAATGTCTATTTAGGTCTTCTGCCCATTTTTGGATTGGGTTTTTTGCTTTTTTGCTCTTGAGCTGCATGAGCTGCTTGTAAATTTTGGAGATTAATCCTTTGTCAGTTGCTTCATTTGCAAATATTTTCTCCCATTCTGAGCGTTGTCTTTTGGTCTTGTTTATGGTTTCCTTTGCTGTGCAAAAGCTTTGAAGTTTCATTAGGTCCCATTTGTTTATTTTTGCTTTATTTCCACTTCTCTAGGAGGTGGGTCAAAAAGGATCTTGCTGTGATTTATGTCTTAGAGCATTCTGCCTATGTTTTCCTCTAAAAGTTTGATAGTGTCTGGCCTTATATTTAGGTCTTTAATCCATTTTGAGTTAATTTTTGGGTATAGTGCTAGGGAGTGTTCTAATCTCATACTTTTACATGTACGTGTCCAGTTTTCCCAGCACCACTTATGGAAGAGGCTGTCTTTTCTCCACTGTATACTCTTGCCTCCTTTATCAAAGATAAGTTGACCATATGTGTGTGGGTTTATCTCTGGGCTTTCTATCCTATTCCATTGATCTATATTTCTGTTTTTGTGCCACTACCATACTGTCTTGATTACTGCAGCTCTGTAGTATAGTCTGAAGTCAGGGAGCCTGATTCCTCCAGCTCCGTTTTTCATTCTCAAGATTGCTTTGGCTATTCGGGGTCTTTTGTGTTTCCATACAAATTGTGAAATTTTTTGTTCTAGTTCTGTGAAAAAATGCCAGTGGTATTTTGATAGGGATTGCATTTAATCTGTAGATTGCTTTGGATAGTACAGTCATTTTCACAATGTTGATTCTTCCAATCCAAGAACATGGTCTATCTCTCCATCTATTTGTATCTTTAATTTCTTTTATCAGTGTCTTATAATTTTCTCCATACAGGTCGTTTGTCTCCTTAGGTAGGTTTATTCCTAGATATTTTATTCTTATTGTTGCAATGGTAAATGGGAGTGTTTTCTTAATTTCACTTTCAGATTTTTCATCATTAGTATAAAGGAATGCCAGAGATTTCTGTGCATTACTTTTGTATCCTGCTACTTTACCAAATTCATTGATTAGCTCTAGTAGTTTTCTGGCAGCATCTTCAGGATTCTCTATGTATAGCATCATGTCATCCGTAAACAGTGACAGCTTTACTTCTTCATTTCCGATTTGGATTCCTTTTATTTATTTCTCTTCTCTGATTGCTGTGGCTAAAACTTCCAAAACTATGTTGAATAAGAGTGGTGAGAGTGGGCAATCTTGTCTTGTTCCTGATCTTAGTGGAAATGAGTTCAGTTTTTCACCAATGAGGATGATGTTGGCTGTGGGTTTGTCATATATGGACTTTATTATGTTGAGGAAAGTTCCCTCTATGCCTACTTTCTGCAGGGTTTTTATCATAAACTGTTGTTGAATTTTGTGGAAAGCTTTCTCTGCATCTATTGAGATGATCATATGGTTTTTCTCCTTCAATTTGTTAATATGGTGTATCACGTTGATTGATTTGCATATATTGAAGAATCCTTGCATTCCTGGAATAAACCCCACTTGATCATGGTGTATGATCCCTTTAATGTGCTCTTGGATTCTGTTTGCTACTATTTTGTTGAGGATTTTTGCATCTATGTTCATCTGTGATATTGGCCTGTAGTTTTCTTTCTTTGTGACATCTTTGTCTGGTTTTGGTATCAGGGTGATGGTGGCTTCGTAGAATGAGTTTGGGAGTGTTCCTCCCTCTTCTATATTTTGGAAGACTTTCAGAAGGATAGGTGTTAGCTCTTCTCTAACTGTTTTATAGAATTCACCTGTGAAGCCATCTGGTCCTGGGTTTTTGTTTGTTGGAAGATTTTTAATCACAGTTTCAATTTCAGTGCTTGTAATTAGTCTCTTCATATTTTCTATTTCTTTCTGGTTCAGTCTCGGCAGGTTGTGCATTTTTAAGAATTTGTCCGTTTCTTCCAGGTTGTCCATTTTATTGGCATACAGTTGCTTGTAGCAATCTCTCATGATCCTTTGTATTTCTGCAGTGTCAGATGTTACTTCTCCTTTTTCATTTCTAATTCTACTGATTTAAGTCTTCTCCCTTTTTTTCCTGGTGAGTCTGACTAATGTTTTATCAATTTTGTTTATCTTCTCAAAGAACCAGCTTTTAGTTTTATTGATCTTTGCAATCGTTTCCTTCACTTCTTTTTCATGTAGTTCTGATCTGATCTTTATGATTTCTTTCCTTCTGCTAACTTTGGGGTTTTTTTGTTATTCTTTCGCCAATTGCTTTAAGTGCAAGGTTATGTTGTTTATTTGAGATGTTTCCTGTTCTTTAAGGTAGGATTGTATTGCTATAAACTTCCTTCTTAAAACTGCTTTTGCTGCATCCCATAGGTTTTGGGTCGTCGTGTCTCCATTGTCATTTGTTTCTAGGTATTTTTTTATTTCCTCTTTGATTTCTTCAGTGATCACTTCGTTATTAAGTAGTGTATTGATTAGCCTCCATGTGTTTGTGTTTTTTACAGATCTTCTCCTGTAATTGATACCTAGTCTGATAACATTGTGGTCGGAAAAGATACTTGATACAATTTCAATTTTCTTAAATTTACCAAGGCTTGATTTGTGACCCAAGATATGATCCATCCTGGAGAATATTCCATGAGCACTTGAGAAAAATGTGTTTTCTCTTGTTTTGTGATGGAATGTCCTATAAATATCAAATAAGTCCATCTCGTTTAATGTATCATTTAAAGCTTGTGTTTCCTTATTTATTTTCATTTTGGATGATCTGTCCATTGGTGAAAGTGGGGTGTTAAAGTCCCCTACTATGAATGTGTTATTGTCGATTTCTCCTTTTATGGCTGTTAGTATTTGCCTTATATATTGTGGTGCTCCTATGTTGGATGCATAAATATTTACAATTGTTATATCTTCTTCTTGGATCGATCCCTTGATCATTATGTAGTGTCCTTCTTTGTCTCTTCTAATAGTCTTTACTTTAAAGTCTATTTTATCTGATATGAGAATTGCTACTCCAGATTTCCAGAAGATAAACTCGCCCTCCCTGGCGAGTGAGCAGACAAGCCTCTCAGGCTGGTGAGTGCCAGTGGGCACCGATCCTCTGTGCAGGAATCTCTCCACTTTTCCCTCCGCATCCCTGTTGCTGCATTCTCCTCCGTGGCTCCAAAGCTTCCCCCTCCCCCCCCCCCCAGCAGTCTCCACCCGCGAAGGGGCTTCCTAGTGGAAACCTTTCTTCCTTCACAGCTCCGTCCCACTGGTGCAGGTCCAGTCCCTATTCTTTTGTCTCTGTTTTTTCTTTTTTCTTTTGCCCTACCCAGGTACGTGGGGAGTTTCTTGCCTTTTGGGAGGTCTGAGGTCTTCTGCCAGCATTCAGTGGGTGTTCTATAAGGGCAGTTCCACGTGTAAATGTATTTCTCATGCATCTGTGAGGAGCAAGTTGATCTCCACATCTTACTCTTCCACCATCTTCCTCCTACGGATTTCTTTAAACAATTTTTAAAAGTTACACTCCATTTACAGTTATTACAAAATACTGACTATATTCCCTGTATTGTACAATATACCCTTGTAGCCTGTCTTACACCTCCTGTAACTCTAAAACTATTCTAAAATTAAAAGTTTGTTTTAGAACATGTTGTTTAATCAGAAGTAACTTCTATGTTTCTAGGTAATAAAGTGCAAAAGCAGTAAAAATATCAATTCTCTCCAAGTAAATTTATAAAATGAATGCAATTCTAATCAAAACTAATATTCTTAGAAATGACAAAAATATTCCAGAGTTTTTTTATAGAAATAATCAGATAATAGGCAAGAAAATATTTCTCAAAAATTAGTGAAAGTAGACTTGTATCAACAGATATTAAACTATTTTATAACGCTATAAAGAATTAAAATTCAAGCATAGGAAAAGACGTACAGATTAATAAAACAGAGAAGACAGTCAAGAATACATAATTCAGTCTATAATAATTAATTGATAAATAGTTAAACAAAAAGTGGTGAAGTTAATTATTAAAATTCCAAATTAATTTCATTTGAATTAAAAGTTAAATAAATAAATAATTTTTTAAAAAGTTAAAAGTAAAAAATCATTAAAAATTTGAAAATTGGGAAAATATAAGTAATATATTTCATGGTGAGCTTTTCAGTGTGAAAGTAGAGGCAAGGACAATAAGGAAAAATACAACTTTTGTGTCCACAAATAGAAATGAAATTAAATAACACAAGAAAAACTGGGAGGAAATACATTTACAACATACATGACCAGCAAAACATTAATATCCTTAATATATTAAAGAAATCCATAAGAAAAAGATGAGCAAATCACCCAAAACAGGAATAAAATCATGAACAGGAAATTCACTCATGAATAAATTAATGCCAATAAAGCCATCAAAAAAAAATTCTCAACACCGGTAAACAAAGAAGTAAAATTAAAGCAACAAGTTTCCCTACCAGGCTGACAAACAATGAAACAATAAGAGGAATGATAACACCCAGCGTTGACAAAGGTGTGTGGATATGAACACTTTCATACAATGCTTGTGGGAGTTAAACTTGGGACACTTTCAGGAGGACAAGTTGGCAATGATAACAACAATAATAAAAGTAATAATAGCCAAGAGTTCTGTGCTCACTGTGGGCCAGGCCATGATCTAAGGGCTTACCATGTATTGCACCACATGCATCTCCTAGCAACTCAATAAAGGAGGTACTGTTTTTATCCACATTCACCAGGAAGGAAACTCTGTCTTGTGAGATCCTCTAAGGCCATTCAGCTAGCAAGTGGCAGAGCTGAGACTCAATCCTAAGTGATCTGACTCCCGAGCCTGTATCCTCACCTGTGATGGATGTGCTGTAACCCAGGGATCCTGCTTCTAGGAATTCACCCTAAGAAAACAACTGGCAATGTTTCCACACTTATATGTACAAGGATGTTTATTGAAACAATTTTATTTTAAAAAGGGGGAAGGCAATAATGTAAATTATCAGCAGTAGAACTGATTAAATAAATTCACATCTATCTATACAATAGGATATTTATTTTTTAGTCATTAAAACACACTGTGGAAAAATAATGACATATTATTGTTAGGTGGAAAGAAGTAGGCTTTAAAATAAACAATATGCAGTTATATACTCTAAAGTAATGACAATGTAATGTAGGCTGTAGATGAGTAAGCATGCATTGCTTTTGTAATAGCAATAATAGCAAGTTGTATACTTGTTCCTTGCTTTAAAATGATAAAGAAAAACTGTTTCTTTTGAGTCCCATATTTGATGTGTCTTCCTTCCTTCATTCTGATTTCTATTTCACAAGACCCCTTGCCCTGGGTTGGAGAACAGTATATTAAGAAACAAATGAACAAAATACAATACAATAAATGATCCTTGACTGAGGCCTTTGAAGGACCAGGAGATGACAGGTCACAAACACAAATTAATGAATTCAGAGTTAATTCATGAAGCCTCTCCAGCTTCTTCCATGTGCTTGTGCTTCTCAGACCTTCAAGCACAAGTCCAGGGAACAGGGATTCAGGACCGAGTGGACGGGAGCAGTCCCCGGCCCCACGCCAGGACAAGCACCTGGCCTTTGTCTACTGAGCATCCTCCTGGCCCCAGGCAGGCACGGTGGAAGGAGCTGGAATATGGGGGGCGGGGGTGGCGGGGGTTGTCCCCTCATAGCTTGTGAAAGTTGGGCAACAAGTATAGTGCTCTGTCTGACCCCTAGAACCTTGCAGGCCAAGACCACGAGCAGCCCAGTTGAAGTGGTGTGGTGGGGCAGTCACAAGTGACAGGTCTCCTAAGCTTTCTGACCCACAGTGTTATCCAGCTTTCACAGTGTGCTGAGCCTTTATTCCTGTCAGGATGTCCCCTAGAGGCTTGTGGCACTTTTTGGTCTATCAAACACATTCATGTCCACTATCTCTTTCCATCCTGGGAGCAGCCTGCCTCGTGCCACTGTAATCAAGTCCTTGTGGCCATGTTCTCTGCTGTCTCCCCAGCATCCAGAACAGCACCTGTCTGTGTCCACTGAATGGCAATGGATACAGCATCAAAAGGATATTAATGGCAATGTGCATCACATTCTTATCTGTTAGATGGAGGAGGCATCAGTACCCACTCCTCTGGGTTATTGTGGAGATAAAATCAGGTCCTGCTTGTAAAACCCTTGTTGAGATGGCTGACACATTGTATGAGGAAAATGAAAGTATCTGAAGAACCAAAGAAATTAAGTGTGGAAGGCATCCCCCTTTCCTCAATTCAGAGGTGGAGCAGCCTGCCAAGTTCCCGAGACCCAAGGTTTCCTGATGCACAGGAAAACTTGAAAGGGGTGGTGAGGCTGTACCCCAGTTCATCAGTGCCCCCTCTACCCATTCATTATTACAACTGAGCAGTTAAGAAATCCCTTTTTCTTGTTGCGGAAACTTTGCAGAAGAAAGGCAGCACCTGAGGGACCAGGTTGCCAAACTGACCTGCTGAGCTTTTTTGGCAGAGTCAGCATGTCCTGGGAGAAGTTTTTGCAGAAGGGGTGATGGAGTTATGCCGATCTAGCCTTTCCCTTGTGATGAAAGCCACAGGCCCCTCTTCCCCCTACAAACTCTGGAGGTCTCACCTGCTGCCTCGGCCCTGGGGAGAAGGGGAACCGCCTAGAGGCTATGCAGGATTTCTGGGTCTCCCCACACCCCTCCTACTTAGCAGGACATCTGTTCATCACCTCGGACACCAAATGGGGCCCCATGGGGCGGTTTTACCACAGAACTAGTTGTCCCCAGGCATAACTGCCCCCCACAGCTACATAAAGTGATGCTCCATCGGAGAATACGACATAACAGACTCTGCGCTCACTTCTCCTGGCCTCTGAGGACAGCCAGGGAGCCCTGGATGGTGCAGGGCTCCAAATGAACACTCTAGCACTCACACACTTGTGTGGTTTGAAGCAACTTCCTCAGCCTTGCTGAGTCTTCATTTACTCAGCTGCCCCATGGTCGTAACAACAAGGCCAAAATCACTAGCTAATTTAAAGACTAAATAAGGGCTTCTCTGATGGTGCAGTGGTTAAGAATCCACCTGCCAGTGCAGGGGACATGGGTTCTAAGCCCTGGTCTGGGAAGATCCCACATGCCGCAGAGCAGCTAAGCCTGCGCACCACAACTACTGAGCCTGCGCTCTAGAGCCCATGAGCCACAACTACTGAAGCCCACACACTCTAGGGCCCATGTTCCGCAACAAGAGAAGCCACTGCAATGAGAAGCCCGCGCACCGCAATGAAGAGTAACCCCTGCTCACTGCAACTGGAGAAAGCCCGCGCACAGTAATGAAGACCCAACACAGCCCAATAAGTAAATAAATAAAATTATTTTTTTAAAAAAGATTAAATGAAAGAACTCTGTGACAACTGGTCAGGGCAAAGGTTTTCAGCGACTTATTTGTTTGTTCCACGTGACAAGGGAGCCAGTCAAACACGGTCATCATGGCAAGGTCCACCTTCTAACGTTTTCTGGGGCCACTGCCAGCCCCTGCCTGGAACTGTTCCCACTGCTTTCTCTCCAGCAAGCCCAATCCCACCTCCAGGCAACTCAGCTTTTCCTCTGGATGCCAATATTTGAAGAAATAACTTCGCTAATAAAATTAAGATAAAAGTGAATTCTCCTCGACATGGCTTTCAGCCCCCTCCATGATGCAACCCAGCGGTGTCTCACCCTCCACTCCACACATGCACCATCGCGCCGTCCTTCCAAACCCAGGATGACTTACACGTGCCCTGCTGTCTTACACCCACACCTTCGCACATGCCCTTTTCCCTCTGTCTTGAATTCCTCCTCCACCCTTTTGTCCCTCTGACATATTCTGAAGAATTCGAGTTCTAGGAACACCCCACCACTCTATGCGCCTCTAGTGCAGCCTCTAGAGGGTGACCTTGTGTACCACCCTGTACTGCAATCATTCATCTACGCATCTGTCTTCCGTGCTTCCATGCGAGCTCCTGGAGGGGCTGTGTCTTCTACATCTATGTATCTCTGTATCTCTGTATTCTACCCCAGAGTAAATGTTCAATGAGAGAGTGAATGCCATTTCCTTCTTGGTCCAACACAATTTTCTGGGTCAGAAGGAGAGTCCTTTTCTAGTCCACCTCCACTCTGACATCTCAAACCAGCTGATCTCTCCTCAAGTCCCAGGTACAGTGTTCCCCTCATTCATCTCTTTCCTGGGCATACAGCATAAGTCAACTCCCTATCCACCAGCAATGAGATTTTATATGTACCCACATTTGCATTTAATTATATTTGCATTTATCTTCTTTGTGGGCAAACACAGAACAAAGGGTGTTAATTTCAGCAGGTGTCCTCCAAGGGTAAGTATGTAGTCTGTGGTTATAGAGTAGAATCAGAGAGATTGGTCAGCCAAGACTTGAAACCACAACTTCCTATCATTTTGTTAAGACAAATGAAAGAAATGCCCCAGAGAGGAGCTCCATCACAATCTGAGGACAGTAAGGGTAACAGTAAATAATAATTCTGGAGCCCTAATAATACACCAATCAACCCTAGAATAATGCTAACACTTACTGAATATTTTCTATGTGCTGAGCAGAATACTAAGACGTTTACATGGACTAAGGACTCAACATTCATACCTGTATAAAGGATCTACCACTTATAGTTGTGCAACCCAGAGTAATGGCATTGCTTCTTTTTGCCTCCTTTTCCTCAGGGGTAAAATGGGGATAGTCAGGGTACCTGCATCATAATGATTAAATGAGTTATTATACGTAAATATTTAGTATGCCTCCCTAAAATGTGACCCCACCCCACCCCCAAAGTTAATCTGAACCTAAGGTTATTAGTCCTAACCACTGGGGTCTATCACTTCAGAGTTGCAGTGTGGCTCAGGCTGACAAAGGGAGGAGAACTAAAAGCAACAGGTGGGAGGAACAGGAGGCAGCTATCTACTCATTATAATCATGTTTTTTCTAATAAAGCCTTTAAAATGACAAATGCATGCAACAGGAGGAGATATGGGGATATATGCATATGTATAGCTGATTCACTTTGCTATAAAGCAGAAACTAACACACCATTGTAAAGCAATTAAACTCCAATAAAGATGTTAAAAATAAAATAAAATAAAATGATAAATGCAGGAATTAGACTTCTTCTCTACCTTTGAGAAACTATCATTCATGTGTATAAGTAGGCACATATGAAAACATGCATGGACGCCATGTTTGCAATCATGAAAATTGGAGTAATCTCTATGTCCATCCATTTAGGAATGGTTAAATAGACTGTGGCAGATCCAACCTATAAATTACTAAGGAATACCGGCAAGCAATAATATGACTTTATACCTGTCAACAGTATGGTTGAGGCACTGTTCTAAGTGCTTACATAAATTAACTCATTTAATCCTCACAAGAACTGTATGGGTATAGGTATGCTATAGTCCCAATTAACAAAGAGGGAAACTGGAGACTAGGGGAGTTTAATAATTTAGATCATGCAAATAGCAAGTGACAAAGCTGTGAACTGAAGCCAGGCAGTCTGGCTCCAGAGTTCATCCTCTTAACAATTGCACTAATCTATTGTTGAGTGGAAAATAAAAAAGTAAGGGGCGGAAAGACACATAAGACACATGGTATTCATGTAAAATGTACATATACTATTATATTGTTTCTAAATATGTACATAATGGCAAGAAAATGATCTACCAAAAAAATCATACCAAATTATAACACTGGTTGCCTGTGCAAAGGCAACATGGATTTAGGAACAAGGATTGGGAAGAATGACCAGGAAGAATATCACCCTGATCTAAAATGTCTTAAATTTTTAAAAGATAATGTATTCCAGTATTGTGGAATAATCAGAAACTTATAAAAATAGCCAGAAGAAACCAGATGCTTCAGGATTAAATGACCTCCCAAATACTAAAACAATTGAAGATATATACCTTAGATTGCCACTCTTAAGGTATTCTATAGCAGGGATCCAAATAGCAGTAAGTGACTGGTTGTCACCTTAGGTAAGTAAACTCACATGCTCCAAATTACTCATCAAATTCCAGATTTTATCATCAAACTTCTCACCCCTCTTGTCTCCCCTAGGTCCATGAAAAACATTGCTTACATTTACCTAAATGTCACTATAATTCCTTTAATTCTGTCCATTTCTCCAACTCTAGCTTCTTTGCCCCTACTAAGAACTTTATTCTTCTGTAGCCTTTTAATCCTTTGAAGATGGCTCTTCAGCAAGCCCTAAGTCTTTTCTTCTCCATGCTAGTCGTGGTGCTGGTGAGAATGAGAAGCAGTAGTGATGGTGGTGGCAGTGGTGGTAAGAAGAGAATGAATTGTGATAACAGTGGTGGTGATAATGTTGGTGGTGGAGGTGCTGGTGGTGATGACAGTGGTAGTAGTGCTAAAGGTGGTAGATGTGATCATGGTGGTGGCAGTGGAGGTGGTGACAGTGGGGATGATGAAAGTGATAGAGGTGGCAGAGGTGGTAGTGATGGTGAGAATTAGTGGAGATGGCAGTGGTCGTGCTTATAATTGTGGTGGTGTTCGTGGTAGTGGTGAAGGTGATAGAAGTGATGGAGCTGGTGGAGGTGGTAGTGGTGATGGTGAGAATGAGCAGAGGTTGCAGTGGTAGTAGTGGGGTAATGATGATGCTGTTGTAGCAGATGATAACATATAGTATTTGGCATTTGATGTAGTATTGAAAGGAATGGCAATGTAGACATGGTGGCAGTGGGGCTGGAGATCATGAAAATAGGGGTGTTGAACTGAAACTAGGCACATTACAAAAAGCAACTCTATATGTAGGGCTGATTACCTGTCTACTAAGACCAAAGTCCCTCCCCCATTTCTGCTGCTGCCTTTGGGCAGGATAAGCAGAGGGAAGGGTACATGAGCCAGAATGAGAGGAGCAAATAGGATGATACTTCCCAGGCAGGGTAGTCTCTAGGACTTTCCTCACCCCTCCCCAGCCACAGCAGTTTGTTCTGGATCTCAGCTTCCCATGTCTATTCCATTTTGTGTTTGTCCATTATGGCAATTTCCTGGGTGCTTCTGAGAGAAAGAAGAATGGGATGAAAATAAGGTAAGTCTGCCAACGTAGGCCCTTAGAGTCTCTCTTAGCCCACCCTGGGCAAACCTTGGCCAGACCTGTGAGAGCCTAGTCCTGCTAGTTGTCATTTCCCATGTGGAGAAGTCAACAAGAAGGAGTGCGAGGCCACGTTCCAGAGATGGTGGCCAGGCCCCACTAGCCACACCTGTCCAACACCCCCACAGACACTGAGCCCTGCAGAGGGACACTC
This sequence comes from Hyperoodon ampullatus, assembly GCF_949752795.1. Classification (NCBI taxonomy): domain Eukaryota; kingdom Metazoa; phylum Chordata; class Mammalia; order Artiodactyla; family Ziphiidae; genus Hyperoodon; species Hyperoodon ampullatus. The sequence continues at coordinate 112,754,737 of NC_136915.1, forward strand.
GGCCTGTTCTGCCACAGATAGCAAGGTGAGCAATCAGGCTTGGAAATCAGAAACAATATATTTTAAAGAAAAACAAATCACTGTGCCTGTAACAGCCTGTCCAAACAGAACAACCACAACAGCCATGGCATCTCTGGAACTCACTGACATTGCTGAGACTCATTCCAGCAAAGACAACAAAGAAGTTGGACTTGAACCAGGTTAATTCCATCTGAAGCAACTTAATTGTCTCACATTTGATTCATTGGGGGTTTAGGCATAACGAACAGCAATTCATGTCACCCTGCTCTCGCCTCTTTCTGGTGCCTTCCTCTGGATTTAATTGGGTTTCCAAGATCTGACACTTCTGAGCAAGGCTTGGGATGAAGTGTGGCATCAATATCTCTTGTCTGTAGCCAAGTCCTAAGTGGTGATGATAATGATGCTGATGGTAGTGGTGCCATTAAGGGCTCCCAACCAGAGCTGGATGACCTACTCACCAGGACAAACTCATCTTCCAATGAATAATAACATCCTCCTAGGGCCACAAATTCCAAGCAGCTCCTAAAATTATTACTCTTTCTTTTTATTCTTCCTCTTATTCTCTCAAAAGTCTGATTATCTGCTCCCTATTAGGTACAATCACCTTGGTTATGATGTTTCCCCTTATTTTGTTTAACCCACCTTTACAGGGCACCACTACGTGACAGACACTGGGGTAAGTACCGAAGGTTCAATGATCAGTAAGTTTCAGTTCTACCCTCAAGGAGTTCTTAGTCCAGCAAGGGAGACAGATATTAACACATAATGTAAACACAATATGGAAAGTGATTTTTAAAATAATAATAATAAGCTCAGAATATTTCAGGGGTTCAGAAAGGGGGCACATAGCGTTAGAAGAGGCTTCATGGAATGGGTAATATCTGACTTGGTTATGAATCTCTTTTCCAACCAACCCAAAGCAAGGATGACTTGGGGTCCCAAAGCCTGGACATCCCCTGCTGAAGGGAGCCACAATAGTCCCCCATTCTATCATGGAAGCTTAATAAGTCAACTTGAATTCCAGCTTCTAAGGTTCCTTATTATGTGGGTTCCTTGGAGATCTCAGCCTGGAAGGGGATCTGTGTATGTGCGTTTTGTCCCTGTTTAGAGTAATATGTGACAACTGGACAGCTCTCAGAAAATATTAGCTGATGCTGATGTTGATACAGAATTGTATCACACAGGATGGTAGAGTCTGAAAAGCTTGGGCTTTGGAGTCAGACGGACCTGCCTATAATCCTGGCTCAGTTACTTTTGAGTGTGTGACCTTGGGCACATTATGTTTTACATTATGTGTTAATGTCTGTCTCCCTTGCTGGACTAAGAACTCCTTGAGAGTAGAACTGAAACTTACTCATCATTGAACCTCTCATACATAGCCCAGTGTCTGTCATGTAGTGGTGCTCCTTAGACTTCACTTTAGTCATCTGTAGAATGTGGATAATAGTTCCCGGGGTGTGGTGAGGTTTAAATTAAGAAACACTAGAGTATTCAGCATAGCATTTGTCACACAGTATGTGCTCAACAAACAGTAGTTGCTATGATTGGAAATAATAATGTTAAGTACTGAATGAGTGACTCAGTACTGAATGGGAGAGAACTGGACAAAGGGACAGGCTAGTCAGACTTCCAATCCAACATGAACCGTAGGGAAGGCAAACCCACTGGAGAAAATCTGTCCCTGAAAGATTTCCCCTGTTCACTTTTCCACTCTCATCCCCTCAATGACACCTGACATTTCACTGTAAGAACATCAACCTTTCTACTTAACTCTGACCCTAATAAACTGCATGCCCCTGATGAAGACCCACTTTGAACTACTGTCAAATGTCTACACTCTGATTTAAATGAATTGTACAGTCTTTCCTTGAATTCAGCATTTTCCAATAGCTTTTCCAAATAGAAGATCTTGTTTAATCCCCACAACACCCTCAAAACATAGGCAGATCAAACCCATTTTCACACAAGGACATAGGCTCAGAAAGGTTCAGTCACAATACATGTGGTCCCACGGCAGGCGAGTGATGAAACCGGTCTGCTGCCTCACATATCCTCACGGTCCCCAGAGTCTCCTCACAGCCCAGGGATCATCTTCAAGAATGAGTTGGAGGCAGAAAGGAAGAGGCTGGGGCACTAAGAGTAGGACTAGGGGCTCGGAGGACACGCAGCCTACTTCACGGTGTGTCTCTGGCTTGCCTCCAAGACAGCCCCTCCTGAGTCTGAATCTCCCTCAGGTCCAGGGATCTGCTTCAGCAGGGAGAGAGGTGGACCTGCCCTCACACTTCTGACCCTTCCCCCTGCCCTTAACTGAACATGGGGACAGGTCTACAGCACAGTCTGTATAACCCAGGAGGACGTTTGGAGCCCCCCAAATGGAGATAGCAGGGCCCATGTTAAAATCTAGGTTTTCTGAAACCTTAATCATTCACAGACCTCCTTCACAGATTTTCCCATATCCATGCATCATCTGTATTATTAATATTTTTCTCTAGGTCAACTCACTGTTTACTTAACCAATTTATTTGAAAAGGTGTATGACCGCATAGCACTTTCTTTTTCCTCATCCTAAACAATAATATCCATAAAAGTCATAAATCAGAGGCGTTTGTTCTAATACACATTAAAAGTAGTGCACAGCTATAAACAGTTCTGGAAAATATATCAAGTGTTATGATAATCTCACCTTTGCATTTTATTCAAGGCATGAAGACATGATTAAAATAAAATTTTACTTTGACAATCTAACCAAACTAGCAAATGAATGAAAATATTAAGCTCATTAAGATCTTTTTGAAAGTCAGAAGTAACATTTGAATAGTATTTTCTTCACTCTCTTTGCAAATTATCACCCAGTTATATATTTACACCTGTATAATAAATAGTTTCTACCTCTTTCCACAGTCTTCAAATATAAACAGGTCATTTTTTATTTTTAAAGGGAGGGATGGGGGGAAGTACCTCTTCTCTTTTGCTCTTCCTTCTCAAGTGCTCATACGAGTGGTTTATATTCCCAGATTGCATTTCCTAATCCTTTCTCCCAATTAAAAATATTCATTCTCATATTTCCTGGAGGAAGCTAATTCCAAGTGGAATATAACATTGACTTCAGGGACATTTAAATTCAGAAACTGGAGATATATGTCTGGTTGTGAATGAAAGAATCCCCTATAGATTTATCTAAAATACTAGGTGTTATATAAAGATCTAAAGAAAAAAATTTTAATTTAAAAAAATAAAAATGCACAGGGAACTCTACTCAATACTCTGTAATGACCTATATGGGAAAAGAATCCAAAAAAAAGTGTATATATGTATATGTATAACAGATTCACTTTGCTGTACACCTGAAAATAACACAGCATTGTAAATCAACTATACTCCAATAAAAAAAAATTTATTCTTTTAAAAATTTAAAAATAAAAATGTTCATTTATTGTCCAGGATTGGAATTTGGTTTTCTCATATGCTAACCCAATAATTGTGAGGTTGGTATTATTTTATACCTTGTTTTAAGGTAAGGTCAAGTGACTTGCCCCAAATTCCAAGACTAGTAAGGAAAGAACTCAGGATCCAAACACACAGCCTAACACAAACTTCAATATTTTCCTAACAGGAAAAAAAGTAGTGCATAGCTATTAAAATAATGAGGGTATGTGATTCACCAGTAGCAAACACACCTCACTTTATATAACTCTTCTGTAATCTATATAGGATACAATGGGGATTATGAGGAGTAAATTGGCCTAATGAGTCATAGAGAGCAATTAAGTACATGAATAATTTAATCAGATATTAATAATTAGTAGGTTAATATGTAGTAATCATGTTGATAATGAAATCACATCAATAATTCAAAAGCCTGTTCTGACATCCACTTTAAAACTTCTTTTTCTTTTTTTAATTTATTTATTTTATTTATTTTTGGCTGCATTGGGTCTTCGTTGCTGCACGCAGGCTTTCTCTAGTTGCAGTGAGCGGGGGCTACTCTTTGTTGCAGTGAGTGGGTTTCTCATTGCGGTGGCTTCTCTTGTTGCAGAGCATGGGCTCTAGGCACACAGGCTCAGTAGTTGTGGCTCACGGGCTCTAGAGCAAAGGCTCAGCAGCCGTGGTGCACGGGCTTAGTTTCTCCGTGGCATGTGGGATCTTCCCATACCAGGGCTCGAACCCGTGTCCCCTGCATTGGTAGTCGGATTCTTAACCACTGCACCACCAGGGAAGCCCTAAAACTATATAATCTCAATTCTCTCCGTCTTTGTGGGCCAAACAGGCCTTATAATTTCTTGGAGTTGCCAGAATTAGATCAGAGAACCCAAACTTGGGTAGGGAGAGAAAGACATTCTGACCAGATTCAAACCAGCATTGTTATAAATCCTGAAACAATCCTTCGGTCCCTCCTCTCTCTCCTTCCCTCCATTCTCTACTTCATTCTTTCTTTTTTTTCTTCTCTTTTCAATAAACACTGACTCAGAGCCTGGTGTGTCCATGGGCTCCAGGTTTACTAAGAGCTACAGTGTCCTCCCTACCCTCCAGGAGCAAACAGTCTTGTTGGGGATGTGAAAATAGGATGAAGATATAATACCCTCCCCACCCAGGTTAAAGCAACTACTATCCAGGCCACTGACAATCCCAAGAGTGGGCAGATGGGGAGCAGTTCATTCATTCATCCATCCATTCTACACACATTCCCTGTGGGCTGTGCCAGGCATTGTGCTGAATGCTTGAGGTACAGGACAGTGAACAAGACCTGACACCCCCTCCAAGGAGACCTCAGTCTAGTGGGAGACAGGATGACCATCCTGCAAGTGAAGTACTCTCTCCATCAGACTGGGGTGCTGGGGAAGTTTTCCTGGAGGAGTGATGTCTGACAGAGTGTTGAAAGGAAAATAAAAGTTTGACAAATGGAGAAAAGGGGGCATTCACAGATGCAGGGGAAAGCACAGGAAAAAACACAAAGGCATTAAACACAGCCTGGCTCAGCAGGGAAGGAGGTCATTGAGTTTGTCTAGAGCAAAATGCCTCTCTAGGGCAATAGTCAGAGGTGGGCACAAACTGACCCACAAAAGGCCCTTTGAACTAAGAAATCTGGGCTTCATCCTGATATGGGGACACTGAAGATTTTTATCAGAAGAATGACATAATAGGGCAAATCCACTGCCATGGCTAGAGACACAGGTCGTGATGAATGATGTGGGCCAGTTCCACACACAATACAGTTGTTGTGGACACTAAGGACCGGCTGACAAGTGAGGGTCGAGAGCAATCCCAGGGCCAGGGAGGAGTGCCCACAATCCTGTCTGCCTTCCCAGGAGAGAGGGAGCAGGTTCTCCAAGAAAGAGTCGGGCATGAGGAGAGGAGACAGACACATGTACACATACATGGACTTATGTACACACATCACATGCATAAACACACATAGACATACACATATGTACACACATCCCATGTGTACACATACACATACATGTGAAGGCAGTGCCAGAGCCAAAGCCTAAATCTGGAGAAACCTATCTACAGTTTTCACTGTTTTCCAATCCTAACTCAAAACTTAACTCTTTCAAGAAGAATTTTCCAGCCACTTCTTTTCTCCGTGATCCCTTGCCCCTCGGGCACTCGGCTCCCATTACACTCAAGCATCCTGAGTGACTTCTTTTCCAAATGCCCAACTAAACTGTGTACTCCTTCTCTACCCCTCCTGAAAACCCTCTCACACACAAATTAGAAGATGTTGCTTCCAGCCACACATTCCCAAGGGAATGGTGGCCCAGAAGCCTGTGAAGAGAAGATGGCATTGAAAGAGATAAGATGAAAATATCTGGAGGAAAACAATGATACTGTGGAGTTAGACAGAGTCTAGGGGAACTGAGGCACTAGATCCTGCACAAGGAGAGTCAGAGGAGACAAGAAGTAAAGGTTGATGGGGGTGTCCTCACGTAACAAAACTTCCTCCTCCGCTACTGTGCAGCCATCCTGCATATAAAGTCCCAGCCACCAGTCCATCAGGGAGACAACCAAGACCCAAAGAAATTCAGTAATGAGGTCTCGAGGGTACAGAGGTTCCAGCACAGCTGGAAGGTCTAAGTGATAACGCTCAGAATGGGCAGGGGAGCACAGCAACTAAAACTATTGGTTAAGAGACCATGGTGGGACAAGGGGATATGTGCGTGATAACAAAGTCATATGGAAAATCAGCACCCAAACCTGAGAATTTATATGAAAGAGAAGGATAAATGAAAAGAAAACTGAGCAAGATAAAATACTCACCAAAACTTTAACACCAGTTGTATTTGAATACTGGAATTATAGGTGACTGTTTTTCTTTGCTTTGTTTTTCAAATTATTTGTAGTGAGGCTACTTTTTTTTTTTTTTTTTTTTTTTACATTTTACAGCAGAATGACTCACTAGAGGGTAGTAAGGCCAGTTCCACCACCAGGGGATTCACTGCCAAGTATAGTTCAGGAGCCAATTAATCCCTCCTCTAAGACTCTAATGGATAGATGTTAACTTCAGAAAGATCTAAAGCAACACAGGCTGTCCACATGCCCTTCTTAATTCCGTGCAATTATATCCACCCTGGGTAATGATAAGCTGCAAAGGTTACTCATAACACAGGCCAACTTTCCTCACCCTGCCCTCCTGCTGTACCACTCCCTCTTCCTCCACAGTCAGCTCAGGTCAGGAAATGTTCTTGGGCGGGGAAGTTTCCAAAATGCTTCTGATTTGAGCCTGAGGCTGGCACCCAGGGAGATATGAGAGTTTCTATGCTCTTTTCCAAGAGACCCATGATTCTTGTCATTCCATCTAGTTTTTTCCCTATCACTGCCTCTGACGCCCCTCATCTTTCCCTCCTCTCTGTCCAGAGAGGGGCCTTGGGAATGGAGCAGTGGGGGGTGGGGGTGGTGAGGGCAGAGAGGGGAGGGGCCACAAAAGGAAACCAGGACAGGAGTAAGTCAGATTGACCTTATGGGTGAAGAAACAGAGGTCTGGGGGGACAGTGCCTTGCCCAAACTCACAGGTCATTGGTGGTTGGTCCAAATTTAGAGCACAGGTCCTCCCTGACCCTAAGCCCTCAGAAAAGATTCTGATCCCTATCCTTCAGAACAGATCAGAGACTGGCAAACCTCACAGCTCTCCTGGAGCTGCTTCAGACCCAGACAAAAAGATACCACTGGACCATAGGTGGTCAAGATCTCTGGAAGTCATGATCCAAGGCATATTCTGAAAAATAAGAAATAAGAAACAATGGGGGAATCAGGTGCCTTGGATGGAAGATGGGGGATGGCAAGGGAGAGAAGTTTGCCATGGCCAATTTAGATAAACTACTTTCCATGGAAAAATAAATCAAGTTATATATGCCCTGGGTCACCTTCTTGGCTGATCAATAAATATTTATCAAATATTCAGGCTGAGGCCCAGCCCTGAGTTAGATGGGGATTTGGAGGTTTAGGAGGATCCCATCTTGCCTGGATGGTGCTCGTAGGCCAGAAGGAAAGGCCCTGGGAACCTACACAGATGTGAACAATGGTTGCATAGTCTCTCACCTTGGGATTCTCTGAGCACATGGGTAGAACCAAACAAAGAAGTCACTAGAGACCCACCAACCAAACTGTGATCATATCCACTCTTTAGGCAGTGGGAAAGTTTGCCCCAAGTCATCCACCTAATTTCAACAGTTTCAGCTATGACATAAAGAGTGTGGTTGGAAGAATGAGTAAAAATTAAGAGTAACGAGGAAGTCTGAAGAACAAGGTTTACTGGCCAAGACAGAGACTGGATCCAGATTCTGATCTTCAGCAGTAAATCCTATGAATAGTTTTTGGGTAAGAGAGAAGTCACACCCAAAGCCCACTGCAGCCCAGGCAATTCCTGAAAGTAGCACGTAAGTACCAAATAGGATTCAAAACCAAAGTGAAGAGAGCACTTACCTTGCCTTGCTTTTCAATAACCCCCAGGAAAGAAGTGCATTGGCATAGTCACCTAAAGCAGCACACGCCTGAAAAACCGCAGTTAGAGCTTTAGGCCAAAGAGCCTACAAGGCTATGGATTTGAAATGCTTTTGCTTTTTCCTGTGTTGTATTGACTTCCAGATTCCTTCTGACTTGGAATTCTGTTAAAACAACCTGGATTATCCACCCACAGATATCAGTGGAGAGGGTGGTCAAAGAGCCAGCATTCTTGGACCTCCAACTACCACCATGCACAAAAGTCCTGAGAGGGACCAAGTGTCATTGCCTATCTCAGAGAAGGGCTGGGGCCCACAAATGCTGCTCACTGCTCCTCCCTGCTATAAAGTTTATGTGTGAGCCAAGGAAGTAGGCCCTGAGCCCTCAGACTACAAAGAAGCTGCCCACCTGTGAAAGGACCTCATGACATCAGCAGTTAACTTCCAGGCCCAGAGGCTGAAATGCCCAGGCCCAGCAGCTTCCTTGAGCATGTCTACTCAGCTCTGGAATACTTTTACTGTTGTTTTAACGACTCTCTGGTCTCACTGCCAACACATGGAGGTACTCTTGTCAGGAGAAAGCAGAAACTCACAACCTGGATCTGCAGTAGGAGTACTGAGCTGGGAGGCCAGAGACCCAGGTTCTAGTCTTGGCCCTGCTGTGTGGCCTTGGGAAGTAGGTTAGCCTCTCTGGACTTTGGGCTTGTCATCTACCTCTACAAATGACAGAAGCTGATTGGATGATCTCTACTGTCCTCCCAGCTCCTGCCATCCACCAATGCATACAAGTGTTCCTGAGGAGCTGGAAGCGCCGTTGCTGAGAGCAACCTCTGTCCCCTGCCTCCCAGAGGGCAGAAACCTGAGCCTGACGGGGGAAGTCATCCCTTAATTCTGCCCATATTGATCCAAAAAGAAGAGGTATGTAGTTCTTGGAAAGAACACAAGATTTAGAATCAAAAGAACTGAGTCCAAATCCTGGCTTTGGGAATTTGAGCAACTGTGTTGGCCTCTGTGAGCTGCTTCCTCATCTGGGAAATGAAAATAACATATCCTCGAGCACACAGGACCGTTGTGAGAAATAAACAAGACATGTAAATGACAGTGGTCTATTAACCCGAGTCTGTCCAGACAGGAAGTCCCTAGGAGCACAGCTCACCCAGCAAGCAGCTATAAGCTCTTTGGGAATGCGGAACAACTCATCTGTGGTCCTCCTCCTCCCTGCAAGGATGAGCTCCAGGAGCACACAAAAGAGACTCATCTCAAGAGGCAACATGTCCTGAGAAGGCCCCAGGGGGCTATAAACTCTTTAAACCGTAAGATGCAGACTAAAGAACTAAAGGGGACCCTGGTCTCAAGGTTTGTCTGTTGTAACTTGATAAAGGTGACAAGGCTGTTGGTTGTGTCATTAGCAGGCTGTAACAGTACAATCATTCCTTAAGGCCTTGGAAAGGGAAATTGACAAGAAAGATGGAACCGGTGGTTGGGATGAATCCAGGGAAGCTTCCTGGAGAAGGAATTCCAGCAGCTGGGAGCCACCGTAGATATGTCCTTCTCCCAGACCTCTAAGTAACAACCAGAGACTGCTGACCCAGGAGAGCTGGAGAGAGAAGGCAAGTGCCAGCCCAGGCGGTGCCCAGGGCTCTGAGACACCTCCTGGGTCGTGACCCTAAGAGAAAACTTTTCCCATTGAATATAAACAACAGCAAGGGCTTGCAAGCTCTATACCTGCCCTGCCAATGCTCACAAACCCCTGCCCTGTGTCCATTTTATTCTTTACAAACCATCCATTGCCCTTTTTCCCTCATTTAGGTAGGTTGTCAGTACTCAGTCATGAGAATGCATGTGTGAAACTTTAGGTACTTAAAGACTGTGATGAACGTGTTTCTATCAGATTGGGGGCTCCCGCAGCTCAAGAGCTGTGATCTCCCCTCACACTGGGGATTGCCTGGGGACAGGGACCAGGTCCTGCTCCCTACAGGGCTGTCAGTCAATGGGTCTCAAGAATTCCCTTCAATTTTCCATCAAGATTTACTGCATACCTACTAATGCCAAGTTGTGAAAGATTTGCTTTATGGGCCATCCCCTCTAAGGATACAGGTATAGGCAGGAATTATGACCTAATTTGTGAGGCTGCTGAACTCCCATGAGCTAGCAAGCACAAGAATGTAAAGGCTAAAAGTCTTAGAAATCTGACATGCCAAGGCTTGCAAAACTCCAAATACCTAAGTGTCATAATTCTAAAAACTTTTATCATTTCCTCATTGATATGATAATACGTGATCATCAACCACTGTCCACACAGATATCCCCCTACTTCTGGACTAGCGGGATAAAATGGAGAACTAGGTTCATATACTCACACCTCAGGCAAGGTTAACTCAGAGCCACAAGATCGAGCACTGCTGTCAATACCGTGTTGCATCAGCCTCTTAACAAAGTAGATGCGCTAGCTAGAAGATTTTCCTTATTAAATGTCATATAGGGTGGCAGAGGTAGGCATGGAGTACCCCTCCCCCAAATCTACCAGGGAGATCCATATACAGCTCTGAAAACTCTCCTCCATAATCCTTAGCATACTTCCCAGTACACTGGTGTTGGCTGGATTAATGAATAAAGCATTAGGATATTAAGTCTGATAGAAAGAAAGAATATATCATATCTTTCTTATAAGAACATGAGTCCTCCAAACCAATATGGGCAATTTCAAGATTATTAGCTCTTTAGAGTCACCTGCCCTTGAGGTTCCCAAACTTTGGAATTTCATAGAGAAGTAACACATCTCTCTCAAAAAAAAATGTGATAACCAAATTATATGATAGCCAAATTCTCATTTTGACAAGTAAGGACATGAAAGAAACAACTACAACATCTTGTCAGCATCACTTTTAAAAGAAATGAAGTTTTAACACACACCAAAAAAAGGTAGGAAGGCTGTGACTTCAGAATTAGACTTTCTCATGAACACTCTGCTGGCATCCTTTTATTTACATTTTCCTAAGGACTAGGGTACACACAGTAATGGGCCAACGTTAGTGTGGGATTAGTGTGGGAACCATAGTCCACATCTTCTCCACTTCTCCAGTGAACCCAGCTAAATAAAACTGCTCTTTGTTATACCCACAACAATCATCTAGTTGGAGCCTGTTTCCCTCCAAAATCTCCATGGTGCCTCAGCTTCAAGTTGAAACATGCTGGCTTCTCCCTCCTGGCTATTCTCTCAGAAGGGGAGCACCTGGGTTCCTCCTGGGTTCACCTTGGTTCATGCTGCCCAAACTAAAACTAGTGCTACAAGTGTCTGAAGGCCACAGTCTAATCAGATCATTTGGATCATTAAAATTCCACCATAATTAATCGTCAATTTATTATTATTTACTATTATGTATGTCATTTCAATACATAGCTGGGTGGAACTAACTTCAAATGTAGTATCTGAAACAATAGCAGTTGAGTTCCAGTAATGAAAGAAGAGGGCAAAATGCTGCTCTTCAAGAAATGCAAATCATAACTACAATGAGATACCATCTCACACCGGTCAGAATGGCCATCATCAAAAAATCTAGAAAAAATAAATGCTGGAGAGGGTGTGGAGGAAAGGGAACACTCTTGCACTGTTGGTGGGAATGTAAATTGATACAGCTACTATGCAGAACAGTATGGAGGTTCCTTAAAAAACTAAAAATAGAACTACCATACCACCCAGCAATCCCACTACTGGGCATATACCCTGAGAAAACCATAATTCAAAAAGAGTCATATACCAAAATGTTCATTGCAGCTCTATTTACAATAGCCAGGACATGGAAGCAACCTAAGTGTCCATCAACAGATGAATGGATAAGGAAGATGTGGCACATATATACAATGGAATATTACTCAGCCATAAAAAGAAACGAAATTGAGTTATTTGTAGTGAGGTGGATGGACCTAGAGTCTGTCATACAGAGTGAAGTAAGTCAGAAAGAGAAAAACAAATACCGTATGCTAACACATACATATGGAATCTAAGAAAAAAAAAAGGTCATGAAGAACCTAGAGGTAAGATGGGAATAAAGACACAGACCTACTTGAGAATGGACTTGTGGATATGGGGAAGAGGAAGGGTAAGCTGTGACAAAGTGAGAGAGTGGCATGGACATATATACACTACCAAACGTAAAACAGATAGCTAGTGGGAAGCAGCTGCATAGCACAGGGAGATCAGCTCGGTGCTTTGTGACCACCTAGAGGGGTGGAATAGGGAGGGTGGGAGGGAGGCAGATGCAAGAGGGAAGAGATATGGGAACATATGTATATGTATAACCGATTCACTTTGTTATAAAGCAGAAATTAACATACCATTGTAAAGCAATTATACTCCAATAAAGATGTTAAAAAAATGCTGCTCTTCATACACAGAGATGAAGCTACTGGTCCAGGGTCAACCAGGAATTTTTGAGTTATTTTTCTGGATAAGAGCTTGCCTCAAGCCATCTGTGGACTCCCTCGTGCCTTTGGTGAAACAGGTATTACCATTCCGTTAAGGTAACTGAGCATCAGAAACGTTGTTCATTCAACAGTCAGCAAATGCTTACTAAGTGCCTCCTGTGTGCAGGCACTGGGTAAGGTGCTATGACTTTGCCCAAGTTGACACAGGTGACACAGCTAGCAAGTAGCATAGGGAGTACCCAAACCCCGTCACCTAATCTCAAGTCCATTCCATTCCAAGGCTGCCTCTTAGGCTGAGGTCAGTGTTACTGCACAAGACAACAGGACCCCAGAGCCAAAGGGCTATGGTGGGAAGGACCACATGGTTGATCTCTTTAGCTTGTTCCTCTGCAAAGAAAGTCAGCAGTGAGGATCAGTATTTTTAGACATTCACTGTCTTCAGGAATAAATCAAAGTAGGTACAAGTGTCCCATTATTCATGGCACTGTCCATGGTGTGCAACCCAGAGCTGGGTGCTGGGGGCTCACACACTCTCTTGGGGGCAACAGGAACATCCCAGTGAAGCACACATGAAATCCTGGGGGAGAAAATTTTTGCAAAGGAGAAACAGGATCTCTCTAAAGTTCTGAGAAGCCCCAGAACTCTACTCAATACTCTGTAAAGGCCTATATGGGAAAAGAATCTTAAAAAGAGGCTATATATGTATTTGTGTAACAGATTCACTTTGCTGTACACCTGAAACTAACACAACATTGTAAATCAACTATACTCCAATAAAATTTTTTAAATAAATAAATAAAATTCTAAGAAGTTCCAAGCAATAGGATCAGAAGCCAAACAGTGGGATTTGAAAAGTCCTACTCCTTGGACCAAAGACTAAGATCTCCAGTTTACTCTCTTAGGCTGCCTGAAGAGTCTGAGACCTATTCCTCAAGCACAGCCCTCTGGTTATGGCATGCACCTCATGCCATTGGTTTTGGAAACAATGTCCACCATCCACTCTGGCTGGCCGTCCCTGCTGGCCAGCCTGCCTCACAGTTGCATCAGAGAAGGGGTCAGTCACACATGAGGCTTCCCATCTCAAGAATGCCAAAATCTTCATGAATGTGTCACCCTGTGACTGCAATCACAGGGAGGTGGGGTGACAGCCAGAGATCACGTAACTGAGGCCAAACATGAGAGGCTGGTCCAGATCAATAGATGAGTCAGGACTCAAGAGTATAAAACCTCAGGAGCTCCAGTGCTCCTCACATAGCCAGCATCTCCTCTCCTCACTCACTCTTCCTGGTGCTTTAGGTAAGTGTGGGTTCTACTGGCTCTCATCTTCCCAGCTGGTCTTGCTCAGGCCTGCATGGGTTATGGGGACCAGGAGACAGGTAGGCAAGGCCTCTTTCCCCTTTGGGACCTACAGGACCTCTGCGTTTCCAACTGCATTCATGTTTAGAGGGGCTTCAGACAGGAAAGAGAGCTAAGCTGCTGCTGTGCAGATGGTGTTTCTGATCTTCTGGCCAGAATGTAAATGCTACAAAAACAAGACTATCTCCTGTCTCTCTGGCACCCTTGTAAGGGACATGCCGTGTGCCCAGCACAGAGGTGCATTCTGCAGAGATTATCCCAGGCAGCCTGTGAATGGGCTGGATGGGATTTGTGAACTTGTAAGGAGTAGAGGTTGAATGTATTCTCAGAGAACAGGAAGAATGATTCAGAGAATGCTGCAGATGGGGAAGATTTTAGGAGTCGTAGGAACCCAATGCCTGTTTTACACAAGATGCTCTGAGAGGGAAATGACTTGTGAGATGCTGGGACACAGTTTCCTCCTAGTTAGGGTTCCCTCAACCAAGCTTGGGTGTAAGAAAAGTTGATATCTTCGGGTCAGAGATGCTGGTCCAAAGGACCATGGGGGTCCTTCGTCTGTTTCCAGACAGGACCATGGGGGAGGCTGCCTTTTCTGATAACTGGTCAGAGATCATGGTTGAGGTCAGTCGAACAGACCAAGAGTTTGAACTAATTCTCTTTTGCAATGAATGGGGTACAACAGCCCTCTGACATTCAGACAAACCTCCCTCTGTTGTGCCAGGGATAGATAAAATCCCCCACCCTAGGTGGAGGTTTGTGGTAATTTTTATCTGCACTCAGAGAATCAGTGTTGGGATCAGAGGGGAACTGAGAAGTGAAATACTCAAACCATCTCATCTTACAGGAAGTGAGGAAACAGGCAACGTGTGGGTCATTTGCCCCAAGATCACACAGCAGAGGGCAGAAGCAGAGCTCGGAGAGAAAGGGAAATGGGCACCGCTAAGTGGGCTATTTAAAACTTGGTAAAGACTTTCGCAGGGGAAACACAACTTTTTTCTAAAAGCACTAATCCTAGGAGTCCCAGCTGAGAGCTCTTCCCCATATCCAGTCAGAGAGAGCATCAAGCCCGGCCCAGGCAGCGCTGCTCAGAGGACGACGGGCGTTGCCGTAGATGCAGCTGCCTCTGCCACAGCATCCTCTTGCAGCTGGTCCAGTGATGCTCTCTGCTTCCCTTCCAGGGTTCCGTTCCTCCTTAGACAAACATGTCTCACCAGACAAAGCAGCCCACCCCCCACCCCCCAGTGGGCTGCGGGAAAACCTCCGGCGACGGCGGGAGCTCCGGCGACGGCGGCTCCTGTGATTGCCATGGCGGCTCCGGTAAAGGCGTCAAGTCCTCCGGGAGCGGTGGCAGCTCCGGCGGCGGTTCCAGCGGCAGCTCCAGCTGCGGCAGAGGCTCCTCCGGGAGCGACGGCTCTGGAGGCTGCGGAGGAGGTTCCGGTGGGAAGAACTCCAGCGGCGGCGGCTCCTCTGACCAGCAGGTCCACTGCCAGAGCCACGGAGGCGTCTCTAGTGGTTGCTCTTCCGGGGATGGCTCCGTTTGCGTTGGTGGCTCCTCCGGGGGCGGCTCTGGGGGTAGCCAGGGCGTCCCGGTCTGCCATCAGACCCAGCAGAAGCAGGTGCCTACCTGGCCAAGCAAATAAGGCCCCCTGGACGCCACGGAGACGAAGGAGCTGGAGGTGTTCTCCGTGGGCGCCGATGGGCTTAGCGCTCTCATGATATTGCACTGAGGTTTCTCGACCCTTCACGTCTTCATCTACCCACACGAAGCCATTGAGCTCTGCGGCTGCATCTTGTTCTGCAGTTTTCCCTCCTTTGTTTCGGTGCAACTACCTCCCAACCCCACTTCCTCCTCAGTCAATAAATTTGCAATTCATGAGAATTTCTGCGTTTCCAGATGTCTTTGTGTCTTCCAAGTTCGTTCATTCCATTCCATTCCATTCCTCTCTTTTCCTCCATCCACTCATCCACAGGGACATTCATTAAACAAATGTATTTATTCTATTGGCGGAGAGGGGTTGGATAGGTGGGAGTCAGCGGGGGAGGGAGGAATGGCTGGCAACCAAGGACCAAAAATATAAATTCTCTGATTTATGGCTTAAAATCGTGAGGTGATCCCAAAACACAAAGATCCTGGGAGGAGACTTCAATAAACAGCCCCCGGTGGGTTGGTTAGCCACCTTGGGTCTACTCCTTGAGCTCAGTGCTTTTTTAAGACAGGGCTGCCCTGTACCTAAGGCAACTAGAGAAAGAAGAACAAACAAAATCCAAAGTGATTAGAAGGAAAGAAATCATAAAGATCTTAGCAGAAATAAATGAAACTTTAAAAAAAATTTAAAAAAATAAATGAAACTAAAAAGCTGCTTCTTTGAAAAGATGAACAAAATTGATAAACCTTTAATCAGACTCACCAAGAAAAAAAGAGAGAGGGCCCAAATCAATAAAATCAGAAATGAAAAAGGAGAAGTTACAACCGACACCACAGAAATACAAAGGATCATAAGAGACTACTACAAGCAACTATATACCAATAAAATGGACAACCTAAAGGAAATAGACAAATTCATTAAAAAGTACAATCTCCCAAGACTGAACCAGGAAGAAATAGAAAATATCAACAGACCAGTTACCAGTACTGAAATTGAATCAGTAATTTAAAAACTCCCAACAAACAAAAGTCCAGGACCAGATGGCTTCACAGGTGTATCGAAGAGTTAACACCTATCCTTCTGAAACTGTTTCAAAAAATTGTAGAGGAAGGAACACTTCTGAACTCATTCTATGAGACCACCATCAGCCTCATACCAAAACCAGACAAAGATTTCACCAAAAAAAAAAGAAAATTACAGGTCAGTATCACTGATGAACATAGATACAAAAATCCTCAACAAAATACTAGCAAACTGACTCCAACAATACATTAAAAGGATCATACACCATGATCAAGTGGGATTTATCCCAAGGATGCAAGTATTTTTTAATATCTATAAATCAAACAGTGTGATTCAGCACATTAACAAATTGAAGAATAAAAACCATATGATCATCTCAATAGATGCAAAAACAACAGTAACTAACACACCATTGTAAAGCAATTATACTCCAATAAGGATTTTTTTTCAAACTGCAAAAAAAGCTTTTGATAAAATTCAATATCCATTTATGATTTAAAAAAACTCCCCAGTAAGTAAGATAGAGGGAACATACCTCAACATAACAAAGGCCATCTATGACAAACCACAGCTAACATCATACTCGATTGTGAAAAGCTGAAAACATTTCCTCCAAGATCAGGAACAAGACAAGGATGCCCCCTCTCACCACTTTTATTCAACATAATTTTGGAAGTCCTACCCACATCAACCAGAAAAGAAAAAGAAATGAAATGAATCCAAATTGGAAAAGAAGTAGTAAAACTGTCACTGTTTGCAGATGACATGATGCTATACATAGAAAATCCTAAAGATGCCACCAGAAAACTACTAGACCTCATCAATGGATTTGGTAAAGTTGCAGTTGCATCAAAACAGTATGGTAGGGCTTCCCTGGTGGCGCACTGGTTGAGAGTCCGCCTGCTGATGCAGGGGACACGGGTTCGTGCCCCGGTCCGGGAAGATCCCACATGCCGTGGAGTGGCTGGGCCTGTGAGCCATGGCTGCTGAGCCTGCGCGTCCGGAGCCTGTGCTCCGCAACGGGAGAGGCCACAACAGTGAGAGGCCCACGTACCACAAAAAAAAAAGAAAAAAGAAAAAAAAAAAAAACAGTATGATACTGGCACAAAAACAGACATATAGATCAATGGAATAGGATAGAAAGCCCAGAAATAAACCCACGCACTTATGGTCAATTAATCTACAACAAAGGAGGGAAGAATATACAATAAAGAGACAGTTTCTTCAACAAGTGGTGCTGGGAAAACAGGACAGCTACATGTAAAAGAATGAAATTAGGGACCCGGAGGAAGATGGCAGAAGAGTAAGACGTGGAGATCACCTTCCTCCCCACAGATACATCAGAAATTCATCTACACGTGGAACAACTCCTACAGAACACCTACTGAACGCTGACAGAAGACCTCAGACCCCACAAAAGGCAAGAAACTCCCCACATACCTGGGTAGGGCAAAAGAAAAAAAGAATAAACAGAGACAATAGGATAGGGACGGGACCTGCACCAGTGGGAGGGAGCCGTGAAGGAGGAAAGGTTTCCACACACTACAAGCCCCTTCGCGGGCGGAGACTGCAGGTGGCGGAGGGGGAAAGCTTCGGAGTAGCGGAGGAGAGCACAGCAACAGGGGTGTGGAGGGCAAAGCAGAGAGATTTTGGCACAGAGGATCGGTGCCCTCAGGCACACACCAGCCCGAGAGGCTTGTCTGCTTGGCCGCTGGGGCGGGCGGGGCTGGGAGCTGAGGCTCGGGTATTGGGTTTCAGTCGGAGCGCAGGGAGAGGACTGGGGCTGGCGGCAGGAAGAGAGCCTGAAGGGGTTAGTGAACCACGGCTAGCCCGGAGGGAGTCCGGGGAAAGGGTCTGGAGCTGCCGAAGAGGCAAGAGACTTTTTTCCCTTTTGTTTCCTGGTGCGCGAGGAGAGGGCATTAAGAGGGCTGCTTGGGGAAGTGCCGGAGACGGGCGCGGACCTCGGAGACGGGCGTGGGACGCTGGGGCTGCTGCTGCCGCCGCCGCCGCGGGGCCTGCGTGCGAGCGCGGGTCACTGTCCGCCCCGCCTTCCGGGGGGCCTGTGCACCCCGCCACTGCCAGGGTCCCAGGACACGGGGACGGCTTTCCCGGGAAAGCGCATGGAGCGCCTCGGGCTGCTGCAACGTCACGCCGGCCTCTGCCGCCGCAGGCCCGCCCCACACTGTGCGCCCCTCCCTCCCCTCTGCCTGAGTGAGCCAGAGCCCCCGAATCAGCGGCTCCTTTAAACCCGTCCTGTCTGAGCGAAGAACTGACGCCCGCCAGCGACCTACGCGCAGAGGTGGGGCCAGGTCCAAGGCTGAGACCCGGGAGCTGTGAGAGCAGAGACAGGGAAATCTCTCTGTGCAGCCTCGGAGGCAGCGGATTAAAGCTCCACGGCCCATTTGATGTGCCCTGCGTCTGTGGAGTGCATAAATGGACAGCGAATCATCCCAAATTGAGGAAGTGGACTTTGAGGACAAGATTTAAGACTTTCCCCCCTTTTCCTCTTTTTACAACGAATGATCCCAAATTGAGGAGGTGGACTTGGAGAGCAAGATTTTTGATTTTTCCCCCTGCTCTCTTTTTGTGAATGTGTATGTGTAATCTTCTGTGTAAGATTCTCTCTGTATAGCTTTGCTTCCACCATATGTCCCAGGGTTCTATCTGTCCGTTTTTTTTTTTCGATAATTACTTTTTAATTTTAATAACGCTACTATATTTCATACTTTATTCTATTTTACTTTACCTGTTCTTTCTTTTTTTTCCTACTTTCCCTTCCTCCCTGCCTCCCTCCGCTCCTCCTTTCCTTCTTTCTTTTTCTTTCCTCCCTCCCTCCCTCCCACCCTTCTTCTTTCCACTTTCTTTTTCTTTCCTTCCTCCCTCCCTCCCTGCTGTCTTTCTTTCTTTCTTTCCTTCCTCCCTCCCTCCCTCCCTCCCTTCTTCCATTCACTCTTCCTTTTGCTTTCATTCCTCCCTCCCTCCCTCCTTTCTTTCTTTCTTTCTTTCCATCCTTCCTCCCTCCCTCCCTCTTTTCTTTCTTTCTTCCTTCCTTCCTTTCTTCCCTTCTTCCTTTCTTTCCTTCTCTCTTTCTTTCTTCAACTAATTCTTTCTTTCTACTTTTTCTCCCTGTTATTCTGAGCCGGGTGGATGAAAGGCTCTTGGTGCTACAGCCAGGAGTCAGTGCTGTGCCTCTGAAGTGGGAGAGCCAACTTCAGGACACGGGTCCACAAGAGACCTCCCAGCTCCACATAATATCAAGCAGCGAAAATCTCCCAGAGATCTCCATCTCAACACCAACACCACGCTTCAGTCAACGACCAGCAAGCTACAGTGCTGGTCACCCTATGCCAAGCAACTAGCAAGACAGGAACACAATGCCACCCATTAGCAGAGAGGCTACCTAAAAACATAATAAGGCCACAGGCACCCCAAAACACACCACCAGACGTGGACCTGTCCACCAGAAAGACAAGATCGAGCCTCAACCACCAGAACACAGGCATTAGTCCCCCCCACCAGGAAGCCTACACAACCTACTGAAACAACCTTAGCCACGGGGGACAGACACCAAAAACAACGGGAACTATGAATCTGCAGCCTGCAAAAAGGAGACCCCAAACACAGTAACATAAGCAAAATGAGAAGGCAGAAAAACACACAGCAGGTGAAGGAGCAAGATAAAAACCTACCAGACCTAACAAATGAAGAGGTAATAGGCAGTCTGCCTGAAAAAGAATTCAGAATAATGATAGTAAAGCTGATCCAAGATTCTATTTCCAAGATCCAAAATCTTGGAAATAGAATAGACAAAATGCAAGAAACAGTTAACAAGGACGTAGAAGAACTAAAGATGAATCAAGCATCGATTAAAAACAAAATAAATGGGACTTCCGGGTAAGATGGCGGAAGAGTAAGACACGGAGATCACTTTCCTCCCCATGGATACACCAGAAATACAGCTACACGTGGAACAACTCCTACAGAACACATACTGAACGCTGGCAGAAGACCCCAGACCTCCCAAAAGGCAAGAAACTCCCCACATACCTGGGTAGGGCAAAGCGTAGAGATTCCCGCACAGAGGATCGGTGCCGAGCGGCACTCACCAGCCCGAGAGGCTTGTCTGCTCGCCCGCCGGGGCGGGCGGCACTGGAAGCTGAGGCTCGGGCTTCGGTCAGAGCGCAGGGAGAGGACTGGGGCGGGCGGTGAGAACTCAGCCTGAAGGGGGTTAATGTGCCACAGCTAGCCGGGAGGGAGTCCGGGAAAACTCTGGAGCTGCCGAAGAGGCAAGAGACTTTTTCTTCCCTCTTGCTTTCCTGGTGCGCGAGGAGAGGGGATTAAGAGCGCTGCTTAAAGGGGCTCCACAGACGGGAGTGAGTCGCGGCTGAAAGCGCGGAGCCCAGACACGGGCGTGGGACGCTGGGGCTGCTGCTGCCACCGCCAAGAAGCCTGTGTGCGAGTGCAAGTCACTGTCCACACCGCCCTTCCGGGAGCCTGTTCAGCCCGCCACTGCCGGGGTCCTGGGATCCAGGGGCGGCTTCCCTGGGAGAACGCACGGCACGCCTCGGGCTAGTGCAACGTCACGCCGACCTCTGCCACTGCAGGCTCACCCCGCACTCCGTGCCCCTCCCTCCCTCCCGGCCTGAGTGAGCCAGAGTCCCCGAAGAGGCTGCTCCTTTAACCCTGTCATGTCTGAGCGAAGAACAGACGCCCTCCGGCGACCTACACGCAGAGGCGGGGCCAAATCCAAAGCTGAGACCCAGGTGCTGTGAGAACAAAGAAGAGATAGGGAAACCTCTCCCAGCAGCCTCAGAAGCAGCGGATTAAAGCTCCACAATCAACTTGATGTACTCTGCATCTGTGGAATACATGAATAGACAACAAATCATCCCAAATTGAGGAGCCAGGAGTCAGTGCTGTGCCTCTGAGGTGGGAGAGCCAACTTCAGGACACTGGCCCACAAGAGACCTCCCAGCTCCACATAATATCGAACGGCGAAAATCTTTCAGAGATCTCCATCTCAACACCAGCACCCAGCTTCACTCAACGACCAGCAAGCTACAGTGCTGGACACCGTATGCCAAACAACTAGCAAGACAGGAACACAATGCCACCCATTAGCAGAAAGGTGGCCTAAAATCATAAAAAGTCCGCAGACACCCCAAAACACACCACCACACGTGGACCTGCCCACCAGTAAGACAAGATCCAGCCTCATCCACCAGAACACAGGCACTAGTCCCCACCACCAGGAAGCCTACACAACCCACTAAACCAACCTTAGCCACTGGGGACAGACACCAAAAACAACGGGAACTACAAACCTGCAGCCTGCAAAAAGGAGACCCCAAACACAGTAACATAAGCAAAATGAGAAGACAGAAAAACACACAGGAGGAGAAAGAGCAAGATAAAAACCCACCAGACCTAACAAATGAAGAGGTAATAGGCAGTCTACCTGAAAAAGAATTCAGAATAATGATGGTAAACATGATCCAAGATTCTATTTTACAGATCCAAAATCTTGGAAATAGAAGAGACAAAATGCAAGAAACAGTTAACAAGGAACTAGAAGAACTAAAGATGAATCAAGCATCGATTAAAAACACAATAAATGAAATGAAAAATACTCTAGATGGGATCAATAGCAGAATAACTGAGGCAGAAGCACGGATAAGTGAGGTGGAAGATAAAATAGTGGAAATAACTGCTGCAGAGCAAAATAAAGAAAAATGAATGAAAAGAGCAGAGGACTGTCTCAGAGACCTCTGGGACAACATTAAACGCACCAACATTCGAATTATAGGGGTTCCAGAAGAAGAAGAGAAAAAGAAAGGGACTGAGAAAATATTTGAAGAGATTATAGTAGAAAACTTCCCTAATATGGGAAAGGAAATAGTTAATCAAGTCCAGGAGGCACAGAGAGTCCCATACAGAATAAATCCAAGGAGAAATACGCCAAGACACATATTAATCAAACTGTCAAAAATTAAACACAAAGAAATCATATTAAAAGCAGCAAGGCAAAAACAACAAATAACACACAAGGGAATCCCCATCAGGATAACAGCTGATCTCTCAGCAGAAACTCTACAAGCCAGAAGGGAGTGGCAGGACATAATTAAAGTGATGAAGGAGAAAAACATGCAACCAAGATTACTCTACCCAGCAAGGAACTCATTCAGATTTGATGGAGAAATTAAAACGTTTACAGACAAGCAAAAGCTGAGAGAGTTCAGCACCACCAAACCAGCTTTACAACAAATGCTAAAGGAACTTCTCTAGGCAAGAAACACAACAGAAGGAAAAGACCTACAATAACGAACCCAAAACAATTGAGAAAATGGGAATAGGAACATACATATCAATAATTACCTTAAATGTAAATGGACTAAATGCTCCCACCAAAAGACACAGAGTGGCTGAATGGATACAAAAACAAGACCCATATATATGCTGTCTACAAGAGACCCACTTCAGACCTAGAGACACATACAGACTGAAAGTAAGGGGATGGAAAAAGATATTCCATGCAAATGGAAACCAAAAGAAAGCTGGACTAGCAATTCTCATATCAGACAAAATAGACTTTAAAAGAAAGACTACTAGAAAAGACAAAGAAGGGCACTACATATTGATCAAGGGATCGATCCAAGAAGAAGATATAACAATAGTAAATATTTATGCACCAAACGTAGGAGCACCTCAATACATAAGGCAAATACTAACAGCCATAAAAGGAGAAATCAACAGTAACACAATCATAGTAGGGGACTTTAACACCCCACTTTCACCAATGGACAGATCATCCAAAATGAAAATAAATAAGGAAACACAAGCTTTAAATGATACATTAAACAAGATGGACTTAATCGATATTTATAGGACATTCCATCCAAAAACAACAGAATACACATTTTTCTCAAGTGCTCATGGAACATTCTCCAGGATAGATCATATCTTGGGTCACAAATCAACCCTTGGTAAATTTAAGAAAATTGAAATTGTATCAAGTATCTTTTCCGACCACAATGCTATGAGACTACAGATCAATTACAGGAAAAGAGCTGTAAAAAATACAAACACATGGAGGCTAAACAATACACTACTTAATAACGATCACTGAAGAAATCAAAGAGGAAATTTAAAAATACCTAGAAACAAATGACAATGGAGACACGACGACCCAAAACCTATGGGATGCAGCAAAAGCAGTTCTAAGAGGGAAGTTTATAGCAATACAATCCCACCTTAAGAAACAGGAAACATCTCGAACAAACAACCTAACCTTGCACCTAAAGCAATTAGAGAAAGAAGAACAAAAACATCCAAAATTTAGCAGAAGGAAAGAAAACATAAAAATCAGATCAGAAATAAATGAAAAAGAAATGAAGGAAACGATAGCAAAGATCAATAAAACTAAAAGCTGGTTCTTTGAGAAGATAAACAAAATTGATAAACCATTAGCCAGACTCATCAAGAAAAAAAGGGAGAAGACAAATCAATAGAATTAGAAATGAAAAAGGAGAAGTAACAACTGACACTGCAGAAATACAAAAGATCATGAGAGATTATTACAAGCAACTCTATGCCAATAAAATGGAAAACCTAGAAGAAATGGACAAATTCTTAGAACTGCACAACCTGCCAAGACTGAATCAGGAAGAAATAAAAAATATGAACACACCAATCACAAGCACTGAAATTGAAACTGTGATAAAAAATCTTCCAACAAACAAAAGCCCAGGATCAGATGGCTTCACAGGCGAATTCTATCAAGCATTTACAGAAGAGCTAACACCTATCCTTCTCAAACTCTTCCAAAATATAGCAGAGGGAGGAACACTCGCAAACTCATTCTACGAGGCAACCATCACCTTGATACCAAAACCAGACAAGGATGTCACAAAGAAAGAAAACTACAGGCCAATATCACTGATGAACATAGATGCAAAAATCCTCAACAAAATACTAGGAAACAGAATCCAACAGCACATTAAAAGGATCATACACCATGATCAAGTGGGGTTTGTTCCAGGAATGCAAGGATTCTTCAATATACACAAATCAATCAACGGGATACACCATATTAACAAATTGAAGGAGAAAAACCATATGATCATCTCATAGATACAGAGAAAGCTTTCAACAAAATTCAACACCCATTTATGATAAAAACCCTGCAGATAGTAGGCATAGAGGGAACTTTCCTCAACATAATAAAGGCCATATATGACAAACCCACAGCCAACATCGTCCTCAATGGTGAAAATCTGAAACCATTTCCACTGAGATCAGGAACAAGACAAGGTTGCCCACTCTCACCACTCTTGTTCAACATAGTTGTGGAAGTTTTAGCCACAGCAATCAGAGAAGAAAAGGAAATAAAAGGAATCCAATTAGGAAAAGAAGAAGTAAAGCTGTCACTGTTTGCAGATGACATGATACTATACATAGAGAATCCTAAAGATGCTACCAGAAAACTACTAGAGCTAATCAATGAATTTGGTAAAGTTGCAGGATACAAAATTAATGCACAGAAATCTGTGGCATTCCTATATACTAATGATGAAAAATCTGAAAGTGAAATCAAGGAAACACTCCCTTTTGCCACTGCAACAAAAAGAATAAAATATCTAGGAATAAACCTACCTAAGGAGACAAAAGACCTGTATGCAGAAAATTATAAGACACTGATGAAAGAAATTAAAGATGATACAAATAGATGGAGAGATGTACCATGTTCTTGGATTGGAAGAATCAACATTGTGAAAATGACTCTACTACCCAAAGCAATCTACAGATTCAATGCAATCCCTATCAAACTACCACTGGCATTTTTCACAGAACTAGAAAAAAAAATTTCAAAATTTGTATGGAAAAACAAAAGACCCCGAATAGCCAAAGCAATCTTGAGAACAAAAAATGGAGCTGAAGGAATCAGGCTCCCTGACTTCAGACTATACTACAAAGCTACAGTAATCAAGACGGTGTGGTACTGGCACAAAAACAGAAAGATAGATCAATAGAACAAGATAGAAAGCCCAGAGATAAACCCACGGACATATGGTCACCTTATCTTTGATAAAGGAGGCAGGAATGTACAGTGAAGAAAGGACAGCCTCTTCAATAAGTGGTGCTGGGAAAACTGGACAGGGACATGTAAAAGTATGAGATTAGATCACTCCCTAACACCATACACAAAAATAAGCTCAAAATGGATTAAAGACCTAAATGTAAGGCCAGACACTATCAAACTCTTAGAGGAAAACATAGGCAGAACACTCTATGACATAAATCACAGCAACTTCCTTTTTGACCCACCCCCTAGAGAAATGGAAATAAAGACAAAAATAAACACATGGTACCTAATGAAACTTAAAAGCTTTTGCACAGCAAAGGAAACCATAAACAAGACCAAAAGACAACCCTCAGAATGAGAGAAAGTATTTGCAAATGAAGCAACTGACAAAGGATTAATCTCCAAAATTTACAAGCAGCTCATGCAGCTCAATAGCAAAAAAACAAACAACCCAATCCAAAAATGGGCAGAAGACCTAAATAGACATTTCTCCACAGAAGATATACAGACTGCCAACAAACACATGAAAGGATGCTCAACATCTTTACTCATTAGAGAAATGCAAATCAAAACTACAATGAGATATCATCTCACACCAGTCAGAATGGCCATCATCAAAAAATCTAGAAACAATAAATGCTGGAGAGGGTGTGGAAAAAAGGGAACCCAGTTGCACTGCTGGTGGGAATGCATGTGAATTGGTACAGCCACTATAGAGAACAGTATGGAGGTTCTTTAAAAAACTAAAAATAGAACTACCATATGACCCAGCAATCCCACTACTGGGCATATACCCTCAGAAAACGATAATTCAAAAAGAGACATGTACCAAAATGTTCATAGCAGCCCTATTTACATAGCCCGGAGATGGAAACAACCTAAGTGTCCATCATCGGATGAATGGGTAAAGAAGATATGGCACATATATACAATGGAATATTACTCAGCCATAAAAAGAAATGAAATTGAGCTATTTGTAGTGAGGTGGATGGACCTAGAGTCTGTCATACAGAGTGAAGTAAGTCAGAAAGAGAAAGACAAATACTGTATGCTGACACATATATATGGAATTTAAGGAAAAAAATGTCATGAAGAACATAGGGGTACGACAGAAATAAAGACACAGACCTACTTGAGAATGGACTTGAGGATAAGGGGATGGGGAAGGGTAAGCTGTGACAAAGTGAAAGAGAGGAATGGACATATATACACTACCAAACGTAAGGTAGATAGCTAGTGGGAAGCAGCCGCAGAGCACAGGGAGATCAGCTCCGTGCTTTCTGACTGCCTGGAGGGGTGGGATGGGGAGGGTGGGAGGGAGGGAGATGCATGAGGGAAGGGATACGGGAACAGATGTATATGTATGACTGATACACTTTGTTATAAAGCAGAAACTAATAAAAAAAAACACAATAAATGAAATGAAAAATACTCCAGATTGGATCAATAGCAGAATAACTGAGGCAGAAGCACGGATAAGTGAGGTGGAAGATAAAATAGTGGAAATAACTGATGCAGAGCAAAATAAAGAAAAAAGAATGAAAAGAACAGAGGACAGTCTCAGAGACCTCTGGGACAACATTAAACGCACCAACATTCGAATTATAGGGGTTCCAGAAGAAGAAGAGAAAAAGAAAGGGACTGAGAAAATATTTGAAGAGATTATAGTAGAAAACTTCCCTAATATGGGAAAGGAAATAGTTAATCAAGTCCAGGAGGCACAGAGAGTCCCATACAGAATAAATCCAAGGAGAAATACGCCAAGACACATATTAATCAAACTGTCAAAAATTAAACACAAAGAAATCATATTAAAAGCAGCAAGGGAAAAACAACAAATAACACACAAGGGAATCCCCATCAGGTTAACAGCTGATCTCTCAGCAGAAACTCTACAAGCCAGAAGGGAGTGGCAGGACATAATTAAAGTGATGAAGGAGAGAAGCCTGCAACCAAGATTACTCTACCCAGCAAGGATATCATTCAGATTTGATGGAGAAATTAAAACCTTTACAAACAAGCAAAAGCTGAGAGAGTTCAGCACCACCAAACCAGCTTTACAACAAATGCTAAAGGAACTTCTCTAGGCAAGAAACACAACAGAAGGAATAAACCTACAATAACGAACCCAAAGCAATTAAGGAAATGGGAATAGGAACATACATATCAATAATTACCTTAAATGTAAATGGACTAAATGCTCCCACCAAAAGACACAGAGTGGCTGAATGGATACAAAAACAAGACCCATATATATGCTGTCTACAAGAGACCCACTTCAGACCTAGAGACACATACAGATTGAAAGTAAGGGGATGGAAAAAGATATTCCATGCAAATGGAAATCAAAAGAAAGCTGGAGTAACAATTCTTATATCAGAAAAATAGACTTTAAAATAAAGACTATTAGAAGAGACAAAGAAGGACACTACATAACGATAACAGGATCGATCCAGGAAGAACATATAACAATTGTAAATATTTATGCACCCAACATAGGAGCACCTCAATACATAAGGCAAATACTAACAGCCATAAAAGGGGAAATCGACAGTAACACAATCATAGTAGGGGACTTTAACACCCCACTTTCACCAATGGACAGATCATCCAAAATGAAAATAAATAAGGAAACACAAGCTTTAAATGATACATTAAACAAGATGGACTTAGTTGATATTTATAGGACATTCCATCCAAAAACAACAGAATACAAATTTTTCTCAAGTGCTCATGGAACATTCTCCAGGATAGATCATATCTTGGGTCACAAATCAACCCTTGGTAAATTTAAGAAAATTGAAATTGTATCAAGTATCTTTTCCGACCACAATGCTATGAGACTAGACATCAATTACAGGAAAAGATCTGTAAAAAATACAAACACATGGAGGCTAAACAATACACTACTCAATAACGAAGTGATCACTGAAGAAATCAAAGAGGAAATAAAAAAATACCTAGAAACAAATGACAATGGAGACACGACGACCCAAAACCTATGGGACGCAGCAAAAGCAGTTCTAAGGGGGAAGCTTAGAGCAATACAATCCCACCTTAAGAAACAGGAAACATCTCGGGTAAACAACCTGACCCTGCACCTAAAGTAATTACAGAAAGAAGAACAAAAACCCCCAAAGTTAGCAGAAGGAAAGAAATCATAAAGATCAGATCAGAAATAAATGAAAAAGAAATGAAAGAAATGATAGCAAAGATCAACCAAGCTAAAAGCTGGTTCTTTGAGAAGATAAACAAAATTGACCAACCATTAGCCAGACTCATCAAGAAAAGAAGGGAGAAGACTGAAATCAATAGAATTAGAAATGAAAAAGGAGAAGTAACAACTGACACTGCAGAAATACAAAAGATCATGAGAGATTACTACAAGCAACTCTATGCCAATAAAATGGACAACCTGGAAGAAATGGACAAATTCTTAGAACTGCACAACCTGCCAAGACTGAATCAGGAAGAAATAGAAAATATGAATAGACCAATCACAAGCACTGAAATTGAAACTGTGATTAAAAATCTTCCAACAAACAAAAGCCCAGGATCAGATGGCTTCACAGGCGAATTCTATCAAGCACTTAGAGAAGAGCTAACATTTATCCTTCTCAAACTCTTCCAAACAATATCAGAGGAAGGAACACTCCCAAACTCATTCTACGAGGCCACCATCACCTTGATACCAAAACCAGACAAGGATGTCACAAAGAAAGAAAACTACAGGCCAATATCACTGATGAACATAGATGCAAAAATCCTCAACAAACTACTGGCAAACAGAATCCAACAGCACATTAAAAGGATCATACACCATGATCAAGTGGGGTTTATTCCAGGAATGCAAGGATTCTTCAGTATACACAAATCAATCAATGTGATACACCATATTAACAAGTTGAAGGAGAAAAACCATATGATCATCTCAATAGATGCAGAGAAAGCTTTCGACAAAATTCAACACCCATTTATGATAAAAACCCTGCTGAAAGTAGGCATAGAGGGAACTTTCCTCAACATAATAAAGGCCATATATGACAAACCCACAGCCAACATTGTCCTCAATGGTGAAAATCTGAAACCATTTCCACTAAGATCAGGAACAAGACAAGGCTGCCCACTCTCACCACTCTTATTCAACCTAGTTTTGGAAGTTCTAGCCACAGCAATCAGAGAAGAAATGGAAATAAAAGGAATCCAAATTGCAAAAGAAGAAGTAAGGCTGTCACTGTTTGCAGATGACATGATACTATACATAGAGAATCCTAAAGATGCTACCGAAAAACTACTAGAGCTAATCAATGAATTTGGTAAAGTAGCAGGATACAAAATTAATGCACAGAAATCTCTGGCATTCCTGTACACTAATGATGAACAATCTGAAAATGAAATCAAGAAAACACTCCCATTTACCATTGCAACAAAAAGAATAAAATATCTAGGAATAAACCTACCTAAGGAGACAAAAGACCTGTATGCAGAAAATTATAAGACACTGATGAAAGAAATTAAAGATGATACAAATAGATGGAGAGATATACCATGCTCCTGGAATGGAAGAATCAACATTGTGAAAATGACTCTACTACCCAAAGCAATCTACAGGTTCAATGCAATCCCTATCAAACTACCACTGGCATTTTTCACAGAACTAGAACAAAAAAATTCAAAATTTGTATGGAAAAACAAAAGACCCCGAATAGCCAAAGCAATCTTGAGAATGAAAAACAGAGCTGGAGGGATCAGGCTCCCTGACTTCAGACTATACTACAAAGCTACAGTAATCAAGACAGTGTGGTACTGGCATAAAAACAGAAAGATAGATCAATGGAACAGGATAGAAAGCCCAGAGATAAACTCACACACATATGCTCAACTTATCTTTGATAAAGGAGGCAGGAATGTACAGTGGAGAAAGGACAGCCTCTTCAATAAGTGGTGCTGGGAAAACTGGACAGGGACATGTAAAAGTATGAGATTAGATCATTCCCTAACACCATACACAAAACTAAGCTCAAAATGGATTAAAGACCTAAATGTAAGGCCAGAAACTATCAAACTCTTAGAGGAAAACATAGGCAGAACACTCTATGACATAAATCACAGCAAGATCCTTTTTGACCCACCTCCTAGAGAAATGGAAATAAAAACAAAGATAAACAAATGGGACCTAATGAAACTTAAAAGCTTTTGCACAGCAAAGAAAACCATAAACAAGACCAAAAGAGAACCCTCAGAATGGGAGAAAATATTTGCAAATGAAGCAACTGACAAAGGATTAATCTCCAAAATTTATAAACAGCTCATGCAGCTCAATAGCAAAAAAACAAACAACCCAATCCAGAAATGGGCAGAAGACTTAAATAGGCATTTCTCCAAAGAAGATATACAGACTGCCAACAAACACATGAAAGAATGCTCAACATCATTAATCATTAGAGAAATGCAAATCAAAACTACAATGAGATATCATCTCACACCAGTCAGAATGGCCATCATCAAAAAATCTAGAAACAATAAATGCTGGAGAGTGTGTGGAGAAAAGGGAACACTCTTGCACTGCTGGTGGGAATGTGAAATGGTACAGCCACTATGGAGAACAGTATGGAGGTTCCTTAAAAAACTAAAAATAGAACTACCATATGACCCAGCAATCCCACTACTAGGCATATACCCTGAGAAAACCATAATTCAACAAGAGACATGTACCAAAATGTTCATTGCAGCTCTATTCACAATAGCCCATAGCTGGAAACAACCTAAATGTCCATCATCGGATGAATGAATAAAGAAGATGTGGCACATATATACAATGGAATATTACTCAGCCATAAAAAGAAACGAAACTGAGCTATTTGTAATGAGGTGTATAGACCTAGAGTCTGTCATACAGAGTGAAGTAAGTCAGAAAGAGAAAGACAAATACCGTATGCTAACACATATATATGGAATTTTTTTTTAAATGTCATGAAGAGCCTAGGGGTAAAACGGGAATAAAGACACAGACCTACTTGAGAATGGACTTGAGGATATGGGGAGGGGGAAGTGTAAGCTGTGACAAAGCGAAAGAGAGGCATGGACATGTATACACTACCAAACGTGAGGTAGATAGATAGTGGGAAGCAGCCGCAGAGCACGGGGAGATCACCTCGGTGCTTTGTGACCGCCTGGAGGGTTGGGATGGGGAGGGTGGGAGGGAGGGAGATGCATGAGGGAAGGGATGTGGGAACGAATGTATATGTATGACTGATTCACTTTGTTATAAAGCAGAAACTAATAAAAAATATTTTTTAAAGAAATTAGAACACTCGCTAACACCATATACAAAAATAAACTCAAAATGGATTAAAGACCTAAATGTAAGACCAGATACTCTAAAACTCCTAGGAAATTGTAGGCAGAACCCTCTTTGACATGAACCACAGCAATTTGTTTTTAGATCCGTCTCCTAGAGTAATGGAAATAAAAACAGAAATAAACAGATGGGACCTAATTAAACTTAAAAACTTTTGCACAGCAAAGGAAACCATAAACAAAAAAAAAAGAAAGAAAGAAAGAAAACCTATGGACTGGGAGAAAATATTTGCAAACTATGCAACCAACAAGGGATTAATTTCCAAAATATACATACAGCTCAATATCAAAAAAACAAGCAACCCAATCAAAAAATGGGCAGAAGATATAAACAGACATTTCTCCAAAGAAGACATACAGATAACCAACAGGCACATGAAAATATGCTCAACATCACTAATTATTAGAGAAATGCAAATCAAAACTAAAACGAGGTATCACATCACACCAATCAGAATGGCCATGATCAAAAATTCTACAAATAATAAATGTGGAGAGGGTGTGGAGGAAAAGGAACTTTCCTACACTGTAGGTGGGAATGTAAATTGGTACAGTCACTATGGAGAACAGTATGGAGGTTCCTTAAAAAACTAAAAACAGAGTCACCATATGATCCAGTGATCCCATTCCTGGGCATATATCTGGAGAAAACTATAATTTGAAAAGATACATGCAACTCAGTGTTCACAGAAGCACTATTTACTATAGCTAAGACTTGGAAGCGACCTAAGTGTCCATCAACAGATGAATGGGAAAAGAAGATGTATATATATACACAATGGAATATTACTCAGCTATAAAGAAGAATGAAATAATGCCATTTACAGCAACATGGATGGACCAAGAGATTATCATACTAAGTGAAGTAAGCTAGACAGAGAAAGACAAATATCGTATGGTATTGCTTATATGTGGAATCTTTTAAAATTATACAAATGAACTTATTTACAAACTAGAAATAGACTCACAGACATAGAAAATAAGCTTATGGTTACCAAAGGGGAAAGGGGGGAGAGGGATAAATTAGGAGTTTGAGATTAAAATATACACACTACTATATATGGAGTAGATAACCAAACAAGGACCTACTGTATAGCACAGGGAACTATATTCAATATCTTGTAATAACCTATAATGGAGAAGAATCTTAAAAAGAATATGTATATGTATATATATGTATATGTATAACTGAATCACTTTGCTGTACACCTACAACCAACACAACATTGTAAATCAACTATATTTCAATAAAAAAATTTTTAAAAAGGGGTTGCCCTGGAAAGATGTGCTCTCTCATAGTCCACAGCCTAGTCTGCAAGTTCTAAAATCAGGTGCTGCACATTAGAAGCAGCTGATGCTACCCAGACTCACAGAAGAAGGAATAGTCCTATCAGATATTTATGAGCCTCTACGTTGTGTAAGACCCTTTTCTAAGTACCTGCAGGGACAGGAGGAAGTAAAGGAGCTATTTTCTGCTCTCTTGAAGGAGCTTCACCCAACTTGGGAAAATACAGCATAAGTGTATGCAATGTTAAACACCAACACCAGAGAGGTCATGAGGAAACACAGGTAGCGTTCCAATTAATAAGGAAGAAGCTACAGTTGCTCTGTTAATTGCATAGCCCTCAAAAGAGATGTAAAACATCAGCCTGGTCAGGAACTCTGCAGGCCCCATTTCATATCCTAATTCTACCAGCTCTAGGTAAATGTTAACATTGATTTTCTCAAAGCAAAACACCTGCTATCTCAAAAAGCCACAGTACTCTCCCTATCCAGTCACTGCTGGAGACAAAAAGACAAAGTATTCCTCCCCAATTTTTCCATTTATAGAGTCACCACCACCTTCATCATTTTACAACAGTAACTTACAGAAATCAAAACAGCAGCCTTAAAGATCTTATAGTCCACGCACTGTATTATTTTTATATTTTTTAATGAAAGTAGGACTTTTAGTTTTGTACCAGATAGAGTAGATGCATTTCATTCTATTGCCCTTGCTTAGTATAACTAAAATATCTGGGCATAATATATAACACGAATATAAGCAGAGTCTGGAACTGTGGAGAGAAGAAGGCAGAGTAGCTAGAGTTCTCAGAACTTGAGGATTGACATTGTGGTAAGTTCCCTGAGTTTTCTTTTTGCCTTCTATATAGTCCAGATTGAGCTCTAGAAAGTCTGCAGCCAAGAAATACCAACAGGTGCAGGCAGAAAGTAGCCCCAAGAATACCTGCTTTCTCCATTCAAAGGACTGAAAAAGAGATGACCTGGCAAGGCCGAAATTTTTTTGACAATATTCATCCTACTTTAGCCAGCCATCTGAGAAAAAAAGATTGGGAATATTAGACTTCCACCTGTGCCCAGTGGAGAGTAAACACCACCACCACCCATACCTCACTGGTGCAGTATTAGCAGAGGGAGGCCTGCTATAATAGAAGATTTGAATAAGATCCAGAGTCTTATAACACAATGCCAAAAATGTCTAGCACACAATCAAAAATTACTCATCAAGAACCAGGAAAGTCTCAACTTGAACAAGGAAATATACTATCAATACTAACACTGAAATGATACTAATTGGGGGATTATCTGACAGGTATTTTTAAAGATAATATTACAAAAACACTTCAACAAGAAATTACAAACACACTTGAAACAAATGAAAAAAAAATACAAAGTTTTGCCAAAGAAATAGAAGATACAAAAAAGAATCAAGTAAAAACTTTTAGAACTAAAAAATATAGTAGCCAATTGTAGAATTGAATTTTAGAATTGAAAAATATAAGTCTCACTGGATAGGCTCAACAGCAAAATGGAGATGATGGAGTAAATGAATCAGTGATTTTTTCCCCTGAGTGTAATGTGTTCCTTTTCTCTGACTGGTTTTTTGTTTGTTTGTTTGTTTGTTTTTGCTGTACGCGGGCCCCTCACTGCTGTGGCCTCTCCCGTTGCGGAGCACAGGCTCCGGACACCCAGGCTCAGCAGCCATGGCCCACGGGCCCAGCCGCTCTGCAGCATGTCGGATCTTCCCGGACAGGGGCACGAACCCGTGTCCCCTGCATCGGCAGGCAGACTCTCAACCACTGCACCACCAGCGAAGCCCTCTGACTGGTTTTTATTTTTTTTTTTTGCGGTACGCGGGCCTCCCACTGCTGTGGCCTCTCCCGTTGTGGAGCACAGGCTCCGGACGCACAGGCCCAGCGGCCATGGCCCACGGGCCCAGCCGCTCCGCGGCATATGGGATCGTCCCAGACCGGGGCACGAACCCGTATCCCCTGCGTCGGCAGGCGGACTCTCAACCACTGCGCCACCAGGGAGGCCCCTGACTGGTTTTTAAATGTATTCTTTTCATCCTTGGTTTTCAGTAGTTTTGACTAAAATAGGCTGAATATCATCTCCTTTGTATTTGTCCTGAATGGCATTCTCTGTGTTTCTTTTACCTGTGGTTTGATGTGTTTCATTAATTTTTTAATATTTTTAACATTATCCCCTCAAAGATTTATTCTTCCCTTTCTCCCTTGTGTCTTTTCCTTTCTTTCTGGGACTCCACACATTTGTTGGCTGATTTGATATTGTCCACAAGTCTGTTCTGTTTTATTCATTCTATCTTCCTCTTCTATTTCAGTTTGAGTAATTTCTATTTACCTTTCTTTAAGTTCCCTGATTCTTCTGCTAAATTCAGTCTTCTGTAAAGCTGATCTACTGAATTTTTCATTTCAAATATGGTACTTTTTATTTTAGAATGCCCATTTGTTTCTTTTGTAAGGAACCCATTTTACTACTGAGATTTCACATCTGATTACCTATTTTGACCATTTTTTTCCTATCTACTCTTTATCATACAGCTAACTGTTTTAAAGTCTGCTAACTCCACCCTCTGGTCATCTCTTGATCTGCTTTTTTTTGGGGGGTGGGGAATGATAATACATGTAGTAATGTTGAGAATTTTGGTTCTACTTTCTTTCTCTAAAAGACTGTTGATTTTTGTTCTGTCAGGCAATTACATTACTAGCAGATCACCTTAATTTTATAAGCTATTTTCCTTGCATTATAGTGGTTTTTTTACAGGGAAAATATATACATTTTTGTTTTCTTTTTAAGAATTGTTAAATATTTCATATATTCAACAGGTATTATTATATAGTTACAATCTAAAAATAATAATAAAATTAATACCTCAACAATTTAATACACTCAACACACATCTGAAGAAATAGATAATTCCCAGTAGTGTGGAAGCCTATTGGGTGCCTCTCCCCAGTAACAGCCTCCAATCCCACTTCACCTAAATTTAAGAAAATCATTTCCTTAACTGTTAACTGTATGTGTAATATATACCTAAATCATATGTTTCATTTTAACCACATTTTTATGTTTATATAGGTAGATTCATACTTTATGTTATCTTCCATGACATGCTTATTTCACTCAACATTAAGTTTGGGTTTTTTTTAGTTTTTTTTTAATTTTTGAATTTTATTTTATTTATTTTTCTATACAGCAGGTTCTTATTAGTCATCCATTATATACACATCAGTGTATACATGTCAATCCCAATCTCCCAATTCATCTCACCACCACCCCCAGCCCCCGCCACTTTCCCCCCTTGGTGTCCATACGTTTCTTCTCTACATCTGTGTCTCACTACCTGCCTTGCAAACTGGTTCATCTGTACCATTTTTCTAGGTTCCACATATATGCGTTAATATACAATATTTCTTTTTCTCTTTCTGACTTACTTCACTCTGTATGACAGACTCTAGATCCATCCACGTCTCTACAAATGACCCAATTTCGTTCCTATCCATGGCTAGTAATATTCCATTGTATATAGGTACCACATCTTCTTTATCCATTCATCTGTCGATGGGCATTTAAGTTGCTTCCATGACCTGGCTATTGTAAATAGTGCTGCAATAAACATTGGAGTGTATGTGTCTTTTTGAATTATGGTTTTCTCTGGGTATATGCCCAGTAGTGGGATTGCTGGGTCATATGGTAATTCTATTTTTTAGTTTTTTAAGGAACCTCCATACTGTTCTCCATAGTGGCTGTATCAATTTACATTCCCACCAACAGTGCAAGAGGGTTCCCTTTGCTCCACATCCTCTCCAGCATTTGCTGTTTGTAGATTTTCTGATGATGCCCATTCTAACTGGAGTGAGGTGATACCTCATTGTAGTTTTGATTTGCATTTCTCTAATAATTAGTGATGTTGAGCAGGTTTTCATGTGCTTCCTGGCGATCTGTATGTCTTCTTTGGAGAAATGTCTATTTAGGTCTTCTGCCCATTTTTGGATTGGGTTGTTTGTTTTTTTAATATTGAACTACATGAGCTGTTTATATATTTTGGAGATTAATCCTTTGATTCGTTTGAAAATATTTTCTCCCACTCTGAGGGTTGCCTTTTTGTCTTGTTTGTAGTTTCCTTAGCTTTGCAAAAGCTTTTAATTTATATTAGGTCCATTTTTTAATTTTTCTTTTTATTTCCTTTACTCTAGGAGGTGGATCAAAGAAGATTTTGCTGTGATTTATGTCAAACGGTGATCTTGCTATGTTTTCCTCAGAGAGTTTTATAGTGTCCAGTCTTACATTTAGGTTGCTAACCCATTTTGAGTTTATTTTTGTGTATGGTGTTAGGGAGTGTTCTAATTTCATTCTTTTACATGTAGCTGTCCAATCTTCCCAGCACCACTTATTGAAGAGACTGTCTTTTCTCCTTTGTATATCCTTGCCTCCTTTGTCATAGATTAGTTGACCATATGTGTGTGGGTTTATCTCTGGGCTTTCTATCCTATTCCATTGATCTATATTTCCGTTTTTGTGCCAGTACCATACTGTTTTGATTACTGTAGCTTTGTAGTATAGTCTGAAGTCATGGCGCCTGATTCCTTCAGCTCCATTTTTCTTTCTCAAGATTGCTTTGGCTATTCGGGGTCTTTTGTGTTTCCATACAAATTGTGCAACTTTTTGTTCTAGTTCTGTGAAAAAATGCCATTGGTAATTTGATAGGGATTGCACTGAATCTGTAGATTGTTTGGGTGGTATAGTCATTTTCACAATGTTGATTCTTCCAATCCAAGAACATGGTATATATCTCCATCTGTTTGTGTCGTCTTTAATTTCTTTCATCAGTGTCTTATAGTTTTCTGCATACAGGTCTTTTGTCTACCTAGGTATGTTTATTCCTAGATATTTTATTCTTTTTGTTGCAATGGTAAATGGGAGTGTTTCCTTAATCTCTCTTTCAGATTTTTCATTATTAGTGTATAGGAATGCCAGAGATTTCTGTGCATTAATTTTTTATCCTGCAGCTTTAGCAAATTCATTGATTAGCTCTAGTGGTTTTCTGATGGCATCTTTAGGATTCTCTATGTATAGTGTCATGTCAGCTGCAGTGACAGTTTTACTTCTTTTCCACTTTGTATACCTTTCATACCTTTTTCTTCTCTGATTGCCATGGCTAGGACTTCCAAAACTGTATTGAATAATAGTGGTGAGAGTGGACAAATTTGTCTTGTCCCTGATCGTAGAGGAAATGCTTTCAGATTTTCACCATTGAGAATGATGTTTGCTGTGGGTGTGTGGTATATGGCCTTTATTATGCTGAGGTAGGTTCCCTCTATGCCTACTTTCTGGAGAGTTTTTATCACAAATCGGTGTTGAATTTTGTCAGAAGATTTTTCTGCATCTACTGATATGATCATATGGTTTTTATTCTTCAATTTGTTAATATAGTGTATCACACTGATTGATTTGTGTATATTGAAAACTCTTCCATCCCTGGGATAAATCCCACTTGATCATGGTGTATGATCCTTTTAATGTGTTGTTGGATTCTGTTTGCTAGTATTTTGTTGAGGATTTTTGCATCCATATTCATCAGTGATATTGTTCTGTAATTTTCTTTTTTTGTAGTATCATTGTCTGGTTTTGGTATCAGGGTGATAGTGGCCTCATAGAATGAGTTTGGGAGTGTTCCTTCCTCTGCAATTTTTTGGAAGCATTTGAGAAGGATGGGTGTTAGCTCTTCTCTAAATGTTTGATAGAATTCACCTGTGAAGCAATCTGGTCCTGGATTTTTGTTTGTTTGAAGATTTGTAATCACAGTTTCAACTTCATTACTTGTGATTTGCCTGTTAATATTTTCTATTTCTTCCTGGTTCTGTCTTGGAAGGTTATATCTTTATAAGTATTTGTCCATTTCTTCTAGATTGTCCATTTTATTGGCATAGAGTTACTTGTAGCAGTCTCTTATGATGCTTTGCATTTCTGTGGTGTCCATTGTATCTTCTCCTTTTTCATTTCTAATTTTATTCATTTGAGTCCTCTCCCTGTTTTTTTTGATGAGTCTGGCTAATGATTTGTCAATTTTGTTTATCTTCTCAAAGAACCAGCTTTTAGTTTTATTGATCTTTGCTATTACTTTCTTTGTTTCTATTTCATTTATTTCTGCTCTGATCTTTAGAATTTCTTTCCTACTGCTAACTTTGGGTTTTGGGTTTTGTTTGTTCTTCTTTCTCTAGTTCCTTTAGGTGTAAGCTTAGATTGTTTATTTGAGCTGTTTCTTGTTCCTAAGGTAGGATTGTATTGCTATAAACTTTCCTCTTAGAACGGCTTTTGCTGCATCCCATAGGTTTTGGATCGTCATGTTTTCATTGTCATTTGGCTTCGGATATTCTTTGGCTTCCTCTTTGACTTTTTCAGTGATCTTTTGGTTACTTAATAGCGTATTGTTTAGCCTCCATGTGTTTGTGTTTTTTACGTTTTTTTTCCCTGTAATTCATTTCTAATCTCAGAGTGTTATGGTAAGAAAAGATGCTTGTTATGATTTCAATTTTCTTAAATTTACTGAGTCTTGATTTGTGACCCAAGACGTGATCTATCCTGGAGAATGTTCCATGCACACTTGAGAAGAAAGTGTAATCTGCTGTTTTTGGATGGAATGTCCTATAAATATCAATTAAATCTATCTGGTCTATTGTGTCATTTAAAGCTTGTGTTTCCCTATTAATTTTCTGTTTAGACAATCTGTCCATTGGTGTAAGTGAGGTGCTAAAGTCTCCCATTATTATTGTGTTACTGTCAATTTCCTATTTTATAACTGTTAGCAGTTGCCTTATATATTGAGGTGTTCCTATGTTGGGTGCATATACATTTATAATTTTTATATCTTCTTCTTGGATTGATCCCTTGATCGTTATGTAGTGTCCTTCCTTGTCTCTTGTAACATTCTTTATTTTAAAGTCTATTTTATTTGATATGAGTATTGTTACTCCAGCTTTCTTTTGATTTCCATTTGCATGGGATATCTTTTTCCATCCTCTCACTTTCAGTCTGTATGTGTCCCTAGGTCTGAAGTGGGTCTCTTTTTTTTTATTAATTAATTTATTTATTTTGGGCTGTGTTGGGTCTTCGTTTCTGTGCGGGGTCTTTCTCCAGTTGTGGCAAGCGGGGGCCACTCCTCACTGTGGTGCGCGGGCCTCTCACTATCGCAACCTCTCTTGTTGCAGAGCACAGGCTCCAGACGCGCAGGCTCAGTAGTTGTGGCTCACGGGCCTAGTTGCTCCGTGGCATGTGGGATCCTCCCAGACCAGGGCTCGAACCCATGTCCCCTGCATTAGCAGGCAGATTCTCAACCACTGCACCACCAGGGAAGCCCATGGGTCTCTTTTAGACAGCATATATATGGGACTTGTTTTTGTATCCATTCATCAAGCCTGTGTCCTTTGGTTAGAGCATTTAATCCATTCACGTTTAAGGTAATTATCAATATGTATGTTCCTATGACCATTTTCTTAATTGTTTTGGGTTTGTTTCTGTAAGTCCTTTTCTTCTCTTGTGTTTCCCACTTAGAGAAGTTCCTTTAGCATTTGTTGTAGAGCTGGTTTGGTGGTGCTGAATTCTCTTAGCTTTTGTTTGCCTGTAAAGCTTTTGATTTCTCCATCAAATCTGAATGAAATTCTTGCCGGGTAGAGTAATCTTGGTTGTAGGTTCTTCCCTTTCATCACTTTAAGTATTTCATGCCACTCTCTTCTGGCTTGTAGAGTTTCTGCTGAGAAATCAACTGTTAACTTTACAGGAGTTCCCTTGTATGTTATTTGTCAATTTTCCCTTGCTGCTTTCAATAATTTTTCTTTGTCTTTAATTTTTCCCAGTTTGATTACTATGTGTCTCAGCGTGTTCTCCTTTGGTTTATGCTGTATGAGACTCTCTGTGCTTTCTGGACTTGGGTAGCTATTTCCTTTCCCATGTTCCAGAAGTTTTTGACTATAATCTCTTCAAATATTTTCTCGGGTCCTTTCTCTCTTCTCCTTCTGGGACCCCTATAATGCGAATGTTGTTGTATTTAATGTTGTCCTAGAGGTCTCTTCAGCTGTCTTCATTTCTTTTCATTCTTTTCTCTTTATTCTGTTCCATGACAGTGAATTCCACCATTCTGTCTTCCAGGTCACTTATCCATTTTTCTGCCTCAGTTATTCTGCTATTGATTCCTTCTAGTGTATTTTTCATTTCAGTTATTGTATTGTTCATCTTTGTTTGTTGCTTTTGTAATTCTTCTAGGTGTTTGTTAAACATTTCTTGCAACTTTTCAATCTTTGCCTCCATTCTTTTTCTGAGGTCCTGGATCATCTTCACTATCATCATTCTGAATTCTTTTTCTGGAAGATTGCCTATCTCCACTTCATTTAGTTGTTTTTCTGGGGTTTTATCTTGTTCCTTCATCTGGTACAATGTCCTCTGCCTTTTCATTTTGTCTATCCTCCTGTGAATGTGGTTTTTGTTTCACAAGCTGCAGGATTATAGTTTTCTTGCTTCTGCTCTGTGCCCTTTTGGTGGATGAGGCTATCTAAAAGGCTTGTGCAAGTTTCCTGATCGGAGGAACTGGTGGTGGGTAGAGCTGGCTGTTGCTCTGGTGGGCAGAGCTCAGTAAAACTTTAATCCACTTGACTGCCGTTTGGTGGCACTGGGTTCCCTCCCTGTTGATTGTTTGGCCTGAGGCAACCCAACACTGGAGCTTACCTGGGCTCTTTGTTGGGGCTAATGGAGGACACTGGGAGGGCTCACACCAAGGAGTACTTCCCAGAACTTCTGCTGCCAGTGTCCCTGTCCTCAAGGTGAGGCAGAACCACCCCCCACCTCCACAGGAGACCCTCCAACACTAGTAGGTAAGTCTGGTTCAGTCTCCTATGGGGTCACTGCTCCTTCCCCTGGGTCCCGATGCACACACTACTTTGTGTGTGCCCTCCAAGAGTGGAGTCTCTGTTTCCCCCAGTCCTGTTGAAGCCCTGCAATCAAATCCTGCTTGCCTTCAAAGTCTGATTCTCTTGGAATTCTGGACCCCCAGGTTCGGAAGACTGACGTGGGGCTCAGAACCTTCACTTCAGTGCGTGGACTTCTGTGGTATAAGTGTTCTCCAGTTTGTGACTCACCAACCCAGCAGTTATGAGATTTGATTTTTATTGTGATTGTGCCCCTCTTACCATCTCATTGTGGCTTCTCCTTTGTCTTTGGATGTGGGGTGTCTTTTTTGGTGAGTTTCAGTGTCTTCCTGTCGATGACTGTTCAGCAGTTAGTTGTGATTCCGGTGTTCTCGCAAGAGGGAGTGAGAGCACGTCCTTCTACTCTGCCATGTTGAACCAATCTCCTCAACATTAAGTTTTGGAGATTCACCAATTTTGAAGCATAAAATTAATTTTCACGGCTGTATAGTATTCTACATGTGACTATAGCACAGTACATTTATTCATTGTACTGTTGATGATATTGAATTATTTTCAAGTTTTACAATGTTACTGTAATATTCTAATACATATTTATTTGTTACATATATAAGAGTTTCTGTAGAATTAGCAGAATTGCCAGGTTTTAAACTATGTACATCTTCAACTTTACTCTTACCAATGCCATTTGTTCTTCAAAGTGGTTGTTACAATTTATATCTCCGCTAGAACTACATAAGAGTTCCTGTTCCTCCACATCCTAACCAGTACTTGATATTGTCAGACACTTTAATTTTTACTAATTTATGCATATCTTATGGTTTTAACTTGCACTTCAGGTTTATTCTTCTGTTCTTTTTTAGACATCTCAAATTATGTAGTTAGCTCAATTATCAGCATGATCACTAATGAGACCAAGCTTTTTCATATATTTATTGGCCAGTCATATTTTCTCTATTACAAAATATCTTTTCATATATTTTGCCCATTTTTCTACTAGGTTGACTGTCTTTCTCTAGTTGAATCATAAGAGTTCTCGATATTCGTGGACAGGAATTTGCATTCCTGGAGTGAAAGTCAACTTATTGCATATCATTTTCTGCATTTCTAGATTTGGGTTACTAATAATTTTCTTTAGGATTTTGCATCTGAATACATAGAAGAGATTGGCTTGCAATTTTTCTTTGTTTTACTGCCCATCTGTAGTTTTGGTGTCAAGAATAACCTAGCTTTCAGCTTCCCTGGTGGCGCAGTCATTGAGAGTCCACCTGCCAATGCAGGGGACAAGAGTTCATGCCCTGGTACAGGAAGATCCCACATGCCACAGAGCGGCTAAGCCCGTGAGCCATGGCTGCTGATCCTGTGCATCCAGAGCCTATGCTCCACAACAGTGAGAGGCCTGCGTACCACAAAAAAAAAAAAAAGAATAACCTAGCTTTACAAAATGCATTGACATATGAGGACTTCTTTTAATACAGTGTAAGAATTTTTATCATCTAGAAAAATCTATTTCTGGAACACTAGTAAAACAT
Source organism: Hyperoodon ampullatus (assembly GCF_949752795.1). Classification (NCBI taxonomy): domain Eukaryota; kingdom Metazoa; phylum Chordata; class Mammalia; order Artiodactyla; family Ziphiidae; genus Hyperoodon; species Hyperoodon ampullatus. Next base: position 112,798,342 of record NC_136915.1, read on the forward strand.
GCTAATTCTACCTCACACATCTCTTCTGAAGCAATGACCTCTGACTCAATCTATTTTGCCCCCACTCTGCTGAAAAGAAAATCTAACTTAATTGACTATGATTAAATGTGAGTCATACACACACATTCGCACAGCTAACGGTTAAACTTTTGGGTCATTTTCTTTTCTGGGTCTATCTATTATGAATGCTTTTACTTTTTTAGATACTCTTCCCTTCGTCTTTTTCCCTGTATCCAGAGCTCTGATTTCATACACATAACAATGTAATAACAATGACAAAATTTACACAACACTTTCACAGTTACATCCTATTTGACTCTTCACTCCTGTGATGTAGGTAAAGTGGAAACTATTGCCATTTTATAAATGAGGAAACTGAGGTCCAGAGTAGTTAAATTCATTTATGTAAGGTCACTCCTCAAAGCTGAATTTGGACCTAAAGCACTGAGTTGGATGATTTGAAATCCAAATCCCAATGCAAATTCAAGCAAAACTGTGTGTCCTCATACAACTTGTTCAGAGTCATCTCTGAACCTAAATATCTTAATTTTACAAAAGAGATGAACTAGATCAGCACCTCTAAATCTTTGTGTGCACATAAAACGTACCTGAAGTGATCATAATAAATGCAGATTTTCAAGCTTCGCCTCTCAAAGAGTCTGGAGTGGAACCTAGGAATTTGCGTTTTAATGATTACCCAAGGTATTGCTGATGCATGTTGACCTAAAACAAATAGAAAACCAGTTATTTCTCCAGCAAAAATTGGTTTATTCAGGATCAGCAAAGAATTGCAGTTTGGAGTCTGCACACCACATGCATGTCCCCACACAGCAAGAAGAGGAGAATGCTTTTATAGAGGGGAAAATGAAGTTAGGAGGGCTATAGCAAAAAAGAATCCATTGGAGGAATTGAGAGTTCAAAGTATAGTGGCTTTTCATTGGTTGAGTTATGACAGTCTCTCATTGGCTGAGCTCTTCCCAGGTAAGAAGAGGAAGTCTTTCTTTTTCCAGTTGGGCTCTGCTATTGTTGTAGAGCATAGGAGCTCCCCCTTCTGGTCTCATAACTTTATTTTAATTGAAGTTTCTCTTTATTAATTCTCACATGCAGATGGTCCAAAGTGCGTTCTTTGAAAAACACTAAGTTAGATTTTATCTGAGTGTCTCCAGCTCTGACAGTGACTTGTTCTAAGATTTGACCATCACAGAGCAGGGATGTTGGTTGATCTAGTGTTTTGTGCTCTTGGTGACCAGGTGGTGAGACACAGCAAAAAGCATTTTGGATGTGGTGTGAAAGAATTGCACTTAGTTTCCCTAAGGTTCCTTTTTCAATCACAAAATGCAGATAATCACTCTTATGTACAGGAAAATGTGAAACTGAAATGATGTAGGTACAAGTGTCCAGCCCATTGTTGCTGCTCAGAAAATATTAATTTATCAAAAGAGTTTCAAGGTGCGTTTTGACTTCCATTGTGAACTATCCGTTTCTTTAATCCCAACTCTTCAGCTTCTCATGGAAGGCCATCCACATCTTTTACCTGTTTGCCCCATCTCCCATTATTCCCACTCACACCTTTTTCTCTGATCATGTCAAATGCTACCCATTCCATGAAACTTGATGTTTTCTTTGATGGTTTCCTATGAGCCCTTCTCATCCTTCACCTAGTTACTTACTTTTCTCCTAGGATGACTTTCTCAATCCCCCAACCTCTCATCTGTGTTATCTTAGAGCCCCATATACCTCCATGGTAGCACTTACCAGGTTGCATTGTTTGACCACGGATATGTTTCATTCACCTGCCACATATTAATATTGGGTTATCACTTAGAATAACCCTGACTGACAGGACAGAGGAGAGTCCACACTGACCCGTATCAGACTTGCCATGAGTGACAAGTCAATCTTTGTTGTATTAGGACACTGCAATTTGAAGGGCTGTGATAGCTATCGAAGCCTATCTTGACTAATTCAATTTCCAACAAACAGCATAGAGGAAAATGTCCAAACATGTATGGGGGAAAAGTTAAAATTCGTACAAAGAACAGAGGAGAGTTAATATCTGACACCAGTCCTGATGTGTGAGTTTTCCAACGCTACCAAGCAATTCTCTGACACCAGCTGGCTGTCCTAACAATTCAACTCAATTCTGACACTATCTACCTGGAAATAGTGTCAGATTCCACAGGTTAAGTGTTCAATGCTATAAGACTGCCCCACCACCACCACTTCAGATGCCAATCACAAGTCCAGGTTGTCACCTGTGCTGTAGATTGGAGGTTCCAATGACTTCCTGTTGGATTGAATTAATTTCCTAGAGTGGCTCACAGAAATCAGAGGAACATTTTACTTGCTAGATTACAGGTTTATTATAAAAAGATGTAACTCAGAACAGCCAGATGGAAGAGATGCACAGGGCAAGGTATGAGGAAAGGGTGCAGAGCTCCCATGCTCTCTACAGTGTGTCACTCTCCCAAATCCCCACATGTTCACCAACCTAGAAGCTCCCCAAACCCAGTCCTTTTAGGGTTTTTTCTTTTTTTATTTTATTGGAATATAGTTGATTTACAATGTTGTGTTAGTTTCAGGTGTACAGCAAAATGATTCAGTTATACATATACATATATTCATTCTTTTTCAGATTCTTTACCTATATAGGTTATTACAGAATATTGAACAGAGTTCCCTGTACCATAAAATAGGTCCTTGTAAGTTATCTATTTTATATATAGTAGTGTGTATATGTTAATCTCAAACTCCTCATTTATCCCTCCTCCACTTTCCCCTTTCATAACCATAAATTTGTTTTTGAAATCTGAGTCTGTTTCTGTTTTGTAAATAAGTTCACTTGTATAATTTTTAATTAGATTCCACATATGAGTGATATCATATGACATCTGTCTGACTTACTTCACTTAGTATGATAATCCCTAGGTTCATCCATGTTGATGCAAATGGCATTATTCGTTCTTTTTTATGGCTGAGTAATATTCCATGTGTATACGTACCACATCTTCTTTATCCATTCCTCTGTCAATGGACATTCAGTTTACTTCCATGTCTTGGCTATTGTAAACAGTGCTGCAATGGACACTGGGGTGCATGTATCTTTTCAAATTATGACTTTCTCCAGATATATACCCAGGAGTGGGATTGCTGGATCATATGGTTGTTCTATTTTTAGAACTATCATATGTGTAATGGAGGTTTCATTACACAGGCTTGATTGATTAAACATTGACCATTGGTGATTGAACTCAATTTCCAGCCCCTCTCCCCTCCCTAGAGATGGGGGTGGTACTGAAAGTTTTAACCCTTTAATCACATGGTTGGCTCCACTGGCAACCAACCCCCATCCTTAGGTAATTTTCCCAAAGGGGTGTTAACCCCCCTCATTAACATAACCAAAAAACATTTTTATAGCTCTCATCACAGGAAATTCCAAGGGTTTTAGGATCTCTGTGTAAGGATCAGAGATGAACAAATATGTATTTCTTATAAATCACAGTGTTACAGGATATAACTTTATACTAACGGGCATCTGAACAGCTATGGACTTAATTGAGTCCCCCTCCTCAAATTCATATGTTGAAGCCCTAACTCCCAAAGTGATGGTATTTGGAGATGGGGCCTTTGGGAGATAATTAGGTTTAGATGAGGTCATGAGGATGGGGCCTTCATGATGGGATTAGTGCCCTTATAAGAAGAGACGTGCTCTCTCTCCCTACCAAGTGAGGACACAGCAAGAAGGCAGCTGTCTGAAAACCATGAAGAGAGCTATCCCCAGAACCTGACCATGGTGGTACCCTGATCTCAGACTTCAAGCCTCCAAAACTGTGAGAAAATAAACATCTGTTGGCTAAGCCACCCAGTCTATGGTATTTTGTTATGGCAGCCCAAACTGACTAAGACATGGACTTTGTGACTACTTAGTAGATAACTAGCATATAGTTGATAAATGAATAAATAAAAGCCTTCCCTATATTCTGCAGCTATACCCAGGAGAAGCAACACCAGAGACTTCCCTTCAAAGCTGTTCCCTCTGCTCCTGAAGAAAGCATTTGGAGGTAGTGTGTTCCTTGTCACTGGGAATTTCAAATGCGGCCAGTTGTTTGGTGGATCCTTGTCACTGGGAATTTCAAATGCAGCCAGTTATTTGGTGGACTGGGCAGGTAAATAGGAAGTAGAATTAAGTATGTGGATATTTATTTATTTATTTATTTATTTATTTATTAAATTGTCAGGTCTACCAAAGAGCCAGTGTGATGTGCCAGAAAGAGCCCAAGATGTTCAGTAAAATAACTGGATTTGGGGACCAAGGGTTTGCAAGGCTGTGTGACCTTGGACAGACCACTCCACCTATCTGAGCCTCTGTAAAATGGGGGCAATAAAGTCCACCTCACATGGCCACTGTGGAGCTCACAGCTCTAAATCGCTGTCTAGATGGAAGGATATCGTGGTGGCTGCCTTATGATCTCAACCAACCTAAGAGTTCCTGACAACGTTCCAGTGTTCCTGCATGCCACACAAGAACACGGGCAGACTCGTTGGCCCCCTGCTGGTGAACAGCTGGCACTGCACATTATCTCCGTCATTTGGAGCCTCTCCAACCCCACGGTTTGAGGCTTCCTTTCCACTCTAGCAAGCGTTTGCCTCATTCGGTCTCGGGGCTGTACAGGTAGCCTCGTGGGTGATTAGCATTCTCTGACAAAGGCTCACTGGGTGTCATAGTTTCCACACAAAAAAAGGAGTAGAGTGTCCCTATGACTAGAATATGTTAAGCTAGAGGAAAGTGCACTGGCTTTAAAGTCAGACAGGCTTGAGTTTGCAGACCCTACCATGTGCCCTTTCAAGCTGAGCCACCTTGGGCCCCTCGTTGTCACTTACTGAGAGCCACTTGGTTGTCCCCTTTCTTTCTTTCTTTTTTTTTGAGGTACACGGGCCTCTCACTGTTGTGGCCTCTCCTGTTGTGGAGCACAGGCTCCAGACGCGCAGGCTCAGCGTCCATGGCTCACAGGCCTAGCCACTCCATGGCATGTGGAATCTTCCCGGACCGGGGCACAAACCCGTGTCCCCTGCATCGGCAGGCGGACTCTCAACCACTGCGCCACCAGGGAAGCCCTTGGTTGTCCCCTTTCTGAGGCCACTTGATCTTTTAAAAAAACACCAAAATATCAAGAGAAATAAAAATGTGTTAGCTGAGACCAACAATTTCCTTTTACTAAAAAGGTTGTCACTCCATCACTGTAGAAAACAGAACAAATTTCCCACAGCAACCATCTTACAGGTACAGATGAAGAAACTGAGGCTCAGAGAGATTAGTTAATCTATCCAAAAGCACCAGGTTTATTTTTATTTCTATTGTTTTGTTGTTTATTTTAACTGTGGTCATCATCTTAAACTCAAGGAAAAACCCATTACGGTAGAGGAGGAATGTGTAGGAGCAGGAGTAGGGAGTAGAGGGAGAAACCAGCAAGTCATTTCCCATGGAGGAAGGCAATTCTATTCCAAGGAACCCCCAAGAGAAACTCCCAGGTCCCTTGCTGGGGGTTAACTCAGCCTAAGCCCCCACCCTCTAAGTATCAGCTGACCAATTTTAACCTGAGGGCATCCCCGTGCCCTTATCCATGAGGACATTCAGCTCTCACTTTCCTGTTCACTCACACAAGCTATTAAGCAGCTATGACATTCAGTAACCCAGCTAGATGCTAAAGACACAAAAATGAATGGCATACAGGTCTTAGCCCTTTCGGAGTTCAAGTTCCAGTGGGGAGAAAACCATGTAGACCAACAATATCATTAGTTCATTAATCATGCCACAAATGTTTATTGATCCCTTAGGAGTTGAGAGTACATCACAAAATATGACACTGTATTCTGTCCTCAAAAGCTCACAACCTCACAGGTGATATAGAGAAATAAGCCAAAATCCAACACAACATGAAAATCAAGAGTTCCCAGGGTCTCAAATCTTGGATGAAGGACAGGGAATCTCTGTCTTGGATGAGTGAGGAGGGATGAACAGAAGATGTGATGTTTGTGCTGCGTTTTTAAGAGCCATTATTTTAAGAGGAGCAAGGGGAGGAAGTCCCAAGGAGACAGCACATTCACACTCTCACTGACCTGAGAGTGGGTCTGGTAAGTTCAGGGAAGAGGTGTGTTGGTTGAGTCAGGAGAGAACCAAGGGAACAAGGAAGGGAGTGGATGCAGACTAGGAGAGCTGTACGTGCAGAGTGAAGCGTCTGGTGTGCCAAAACATGTTTCGATTTTATCCTATGGATAAAAGGAACCAGCAAGGCCTAACAGGTCAGACATGTTTTTTGTTCGTTTGCTTTCTTTTTGTTTTTAAGAAAGATTACACCATCAGCAATATGAGAAATGAATAGCCAGTAATGTGACTCATAAAGTGCTTGGGTGAGAAATGATGACATTAACTCAGGCCTTGGCATGGGAAAGGAAGGAAGAGATTAGAGTCAGGAGACATTTCTGAGCTCAAAACCATAAGACTTGCAGCTAATTGCTTATAAATAATAGTTCATAGTTATTGAGGACTATTATGCTCTTAGATGATATTAGGCACTTCATCTGCGTTATCTCATTCAGTCCTCACAAAAGCCTCAGAAGTTATACGTTTGTATATTCTATTTTTCATATCTGTAAACAGAGGCTTAGATTTGGCCCCAGCTCTCTCCCAAGTATAAGCATTGAGCCAGTAAAAATACTGCCTCCCACACGTGGTGTAGATGAAGCAGAGGGGGAAAGAGTGACATGGAGTTTTCCAGCTTGGGAAATACTTTTGGGGAAAGAAGTTACATTCACTGCTGGACATGGGAGCCCTGGGATGGCCATCACACAGCCATTACACGTGTGCATCTGGAGCTCAGAAAAGGATCTTGGCTGGACCCACAGAATTAAGCATTCTCAATAGATGAGAGGTTAAAACTATGACAGTGGATGAGATAATCTGTGGAGCGGTAGAGGGAAAAGACAAGAGGGACAGGGATGGAGCTTTGGGGAATGTCAATATTCCAAGGAGCTGGAGGAAAGGAACCTGTGGAGGAGGGTGATAAGAGGTAGCCAGCAAGGCAAGAGGAAACCCAGGACAAGCATGTTCCCTCACTGTGGCTCCTATCTATTTGGGTTTTCTCTGCCAAGGAAAGCTTGGTATAATCAAGCGAACAAAAAAACACATGTGGCCTGTTAGCCCTTTGATGTTACCTGTCAGCCCTTTGATGTTCTCTGTTACCCCCAAGATAAAAATTTCAATGAAAACATTGAAGTTACACCATTCTAGGGTTGATCTCTCAGATATGCCACCTTTTACACTTCCCCTTGCATAAGAGCTTTGATTTCTGTACTTAGGACAGACCCCTGCAAATGACCAAAAAAAAATTCTCCCCCGGTGCCATATTGAGCAGCTGGTGTAGAATGCTGTCAACATGCGTTTCTAAGTCCACAGAAATAAAATGGTCTGTGTTCTCAAATGGCAGGATTGTCTATGTAGAAAATCCCAAAGAATTGACAAAAACAAAACAAAAAACAAACAAACACCCTCCTGGAACTAAGAAGTGTAGAAAAGTCACAGGATACAAGGTTATAAGGTTAATATACAAAAGGATACAAGGTTAATATACAAAAGTCAATTGCTTTCCTCTACACCAGAAATGAACAATTGGAATTTAAAATATACAATTTACAATAGCAGCAAAACCAATAAAATATTTAGGTATAAATCTAACTACATAGGTATAGGATGCATATGAAGGAAACTACCCAACTCTGATGAAATAAATCAAAAAAATGATCTAAATAAATGGAGAGATATTCTGTGTTCATAGAATAGAAGACTCAGTATTGTTAAGATGGCCATTCTTTCCAACTTGATCTATAGATTTAATGCAATCCCAAACAAATTTCAGCAAGATATTTTGGATATATTGCCAAACTGGTTCTAAAGTTTATACAGAAAGGCAACACACCCAGAATAGCCAACACAATAGTGAAGGAGATGACTGAAGCTAGAAGACTTACACTACCTAACTTCAAGACTTGTTATAAAACTACAGCAATCAAGACTATGTGGTATTGGCAAAAGAATAGATACATAGATCAATAGAACACAATAGAGAGCCCAGAAATAGACCCACACAGATATAGTCAACTTATCTTTAACAAAGGAATAAAGACAATTCAATGAACAAGAGATAGTCTTTTTAAGAAATTGTGCTGGCCAAACGCTGAAGCAAGGTTGAGTAAGATGTATCCAGGTTTTGATAATTAGGAGAGCATGGTTGATTTATAAAACAGTGAAGTCAGAGAATAAGTGATTAAGAGGTGACAACATAATCACCAACTCCTGTTTAACCTGCTTAACATCTTATTATTTCATAACCTCCTAAGCCTAGCAATGGTGATGATTCCTAAAACTAATTCAAATCCAAGAAGATCTGAGACTTTTTTAAAAATGGATAATGCTGAATCTTAATAATAATTTATACATACTGACATCAGTTTCCAAGTGTTGCTCATAGAGCTTTATGCATATTAACTTCTTCATTCCTCCCAACAGAGTTATTACTAACACTACCAGATAAGTGAACTGAGGAACAGAAGCATTAGGTAACTTGCCTAATATCAGAAAGATAGTAAGCAGACAAGCCAGGAAAGTCAAACCATCTGATTCCAGAACCTTGTGAATTTAAGCACTAAACTATTGTTTTTCTTTATTTGCTTTTCCTGATTTTATTGTTGACTAGTTCACAAAATTATTTCCAACAAAATAAATGATGAAAAATTGAGTGCAAAAAAAGAAAAAGAAAGAAAGAAATTGTGCTGGAACCATTAGATAGTCTATAAACAAGAAAAAAAAAAAAGAACCTAGACACAGACTTCACACCTTTCACAAAAATAACTCTAAATGGATCTTAGAGCTAAATGTAAAATGGAAAACTGTAAACCTTCTAGAAGAAAATATAGGAGAAAAATCTATGTGACCTTGAGTTTGGCAATTTATTTAGACACAGCGTCAAAAGCACAATTCATGAAAGGAAAATTGATAAATTGGACTTCATTAAAATTAAAAATTTCTACTTTGTGAATGACAATGATAAGAGAATGAAAAGACAAGCCACAGGCTGAGAGAAAACATTTGCAAAACTTATATCTAATAAAGGACTTGTATCCAAAATATGTAAAGAACTCTTAAAACTCAACAAGAAAACAAACAATCCAATTTTAAAATGGACAAAATACCTAAAAAGACTTTGCACAAAAAAAGAGATACAGATGACAAATAAACATATGAAAAGGTGCTATCATTTGTCATTAGGGAATGGCAAGCTAAAATTATAGCGAGATACCACTACACACCTATTGGAGTGCCTAGAATCCAAAAAACTAAGCTAGTGAGGATGTGGAGCAACAGGAATTTTCACTCACTGCTCAATGCACTGGGAACACAAAATGATATAGCTCTGTTGGAAGATAGTTTGGCAGTTTCTTACAGAGTTAAACATAGTCTTACCATTTTATCTAGCAATCATGCATCTAGGGATCTATCCAATTGACTTGAAAACATATTCACACAAAAATTTGCATGGAAATATTTATAGCAGCTTTGTTCATAATCAGCAAAAACTGGAAGCAACCAAGATATCCTTCAATAGGTGAACAGTTAAACAATCTGTGGTATGTCCATACAATGGAATATTATTCAGCAATTAAAAAGAAACAAGCTATCAAGCCAGGAGAAGACATGGCTGAACCTTAAATGCATATTAATAAGGGAAAGAAGCCAGTCTGAAAGGGCTATATACTGTATGCTTCCAATTATATGACATTCTGAAAAAGACAAAACTATAGAGACAGTAAAAAGATCAATGGTTGCCAGGGGTTCAGGGTTTCTTTGGGGGGGGGGGGTGAGTAGGTGAACTACAAAGGATTTTTAGGGAAGTGAAACTACTCTGCATGACATTGCAATCATGAAACTTGACTGTGCATTTGGCAAAACCCATTGAACCATACAGCACAAAGAATGATCCTAAATGCATGCAAACCTTTTTTAAATCATTTAGGAGGTAGGCACAGTTCCAAGATAGAGCACAGGATGTATGTTCTTTAATCTAACTGTATTACAAATGTATGAAACAAGCTCACTGGAGGTAGAGTGTGCTGGAGGTGCAGAAGGAAGCTAGAGAGGCTGGAGCACAGCGAGAGAGGGGAGAAATAGTAGGAGATATGGTCAGAGGCAAAACGAGGAGCAAGGTTGAGTAGGACCTTTCAGGCCAGAGTAAGGACTTTGGCTCTTACTCTGAGTGACATGTGAGAGAAACCATCAGAGGGTTCTGAGTAGAGGAAAGACATGATCTGACTTGGTTGGATCTTAACAGGTTCTCTCTAGCTACTGTGTTGAGAATAGGAGCCTGTCCTCCTCCAGGCCTGAGGGATGGCAGAATAAGGGAGTCCAACTAGGAGGCCATCGAAGCATTTCAAGTGATAGATGATGATGTATGGAACCAGCATGGTACCCAGGGAGGTGCTGAGAAGCAGCTGAATTCTGAATATATTTTGAAGGGAGAGCCAGCCGGGTGAGGGGAATGAGAGAAAAAAAGGAGTCAGTGATGGCCCCAGGGATTTTGGGCCTGGGCAGCTAGAAGCATGGCATCCACTTGCTGAGCTGGGGAAGACAGCAGTGTAAGTAGTTTCAGAGGAAAGGCCAGGAGTTCAGATTTACACATCAAAGTTTTCCATGCTACTAGATAGTCAAGTGGAGATACGACCAGAGTTAGAATTTTAACCTAGTGTTAAGGAACGGTGTTTTGGCTATAAATATTAATTTGAGAGGTAAAGGTGATGAGTTAAAAGAGGCATCCCAAAAGACCATGAACAGAAGGAAATTAAAGGAAGAAGCAAAGAGTTGGACCTTAACATAAGAGAGGACTCATCACCTTCTGAGGCTGATGTGAAGAAAGAAAAAATGTGAAGAACTACATGTGGGAATACGGTTGCAGGAACATTTGCAAGGTCACAGGAAGTTGAGAGAGGTCTTGCTGGATGGTCCCCAATTTTCTCTGCTGAGAGTAAGAGGGTTGGGATGGAAGCTTGAGGAAGGAAGTGAAATGTGAGAATATTTGTGAGAACAGTGGGAGCAGGAGCTGACCAAGAGCTAGTAGGAGACTTGTCCCAAGGCAGCACTGGAAACCCCTCTGGGAGGAGGGGCGGGGCTCCTCTCGGACCTCCAAGTCTCAAGAGAGGCTGCCTTGCCACTCTACATCCTCATGTGCCAAGAGTGGTTTTATTGCCAGAAGTACCAGGACTCCAACACCCAACACACCCCTGCAGCCAGTGCCCCAGCACGTTTGTATCTCCAGGCATTCTCCCTTCCTTCCTGCACCTGCACCAGCTGGGCACCCTGCCTCCTGACCCAGCAGGTCCAGGTATTCAGCTCTGGCAAAGGCGCTCCAACCACACACCCACCAGTGACTCCCTATCCTCCAGCCCCGGCCAGGGAACCAGCTCACCTGCACCACCTACTGGCCCAACCAGGGTGGGACTCCAGCTCCCTTCTGCTGCTGTTCCTTCACCCACCTTCCACCCCAAGAGCCACAGGACTCAGAGCCCTTACTGGGACCCTCAGACCCCAAGGCATCTCAGATGTGGAAAATGCCCAGGTCACCTGATTCAACCCCACAGTTGCAGAAAAGATACTGAGGACATTGATTCATTCCACAAATATTTATTAGGCTACTATTATGTACTAGTGTACTGACACCATCCCAGGAGCTGGGGGTACACTGGGGAGGTCTAGTGAGGAAGACAGGTATAATAACAGCAGAATTAAAGATACAGTTCCAAATCGTGAAGTGCTGGAAAGGGGTAAGTTTCTGAATGAGTGTATAGCTGTGGGGGAGGAGGGGTGGGGGTAGGTTCATCTCTGAACACATAACATTTAGACTGGGAACTGAAGGATAAATAGAACTTGACAAGGCAAAGAAATGGAGGAGGCGGAGAACGACATTTCAGACAGAGTTAAGCCCTGAGGTCCACAGCCCATGACCACCTCATGTCAGTTCCCTGGTGACTCTCCCTCATCTCATTCCCACCCATCTACAGATGAAGATGTCCTTAAGGAGGGGCAATATTAGTTGCCTTTAGCTTACTCAGCGTGAAAATATGTGGGTATTTTACACTTAAATTTATGTGTAACATTGTAAGTTCTCCCTCTCTTTTTCTTTTAAATACCAATACAGAAAATTTCATTATTACCTAAACTTGACAGAATAGAAAACCAAAAGGGTTAAACAAGCATCCCTGGCTTCATAGGAACTAGAATCTAAACCAAGATTCCGTGTGGTTTTAAGCAGCAACACACCGTTAACATCCTCAAACACCAGAAGTGTATGGATCGTGAAGCTCCGTCCACCCTCCACAAGCCGTGCATCCATCAGAAAAGTCCTTATACAGTTCTATTTGGCTTACTATATAAATACAATGCTATCTCCACATGCCAGCTTCAGTAACAGGCCAGCGTACCAAAGCTAACTTGAAGGGCTAAGGGGCCATCGTACCAGAAGATGCACACTCACAGTGTGAAACCCATCATATGCACTTAAAAGCACTAAGAGAGGGAAGCTAATTAAGAACAGGGTTAAGATCCACCAGGGGGAAGACAGCAGAAGCAAGAAGAACTACAATCCTGCAGCCCGTGGAAGGAAAACCACATTCACAGAAAGATAGACAAAATGAAAAGGCAGAGGACATTGTACCAGATGAAGGAACAAGATAAAACCCCAGAAAAACAACTAAATGAAGTGGAGATAGGCAACCTTCCAGGAAAAGAATTCAGAATAATGATAGTGAAGATGATCCAGGACCTCAGAAAAACAATGGAGGCAAAGATTGAGAAGATGTAAGAAATGTTTAACAAACACCTAGAAGAATTAAAGAACAAACAGAGGTGAACAATACAATAACTGAAATGAAAAATACACTAGAAGGAATCAATAGCAGAATAACTGAGGCAGAAGAACGGATAAGTGACCTGGAAGACAGAATGGTGGAATTCACTGTCATGGAACAGAATAAAGAAAAAAGAATGAAAAGAAATAAAGACAGCCTAAGAGACCTCTGGGACAACATTAAGTGCAACAACATTCACATTATAAGGGGTCCCAGAAGGAGAAGAGAGAGAGAAAGGACCCAAGAAAATATTTGAAGAGATTTAGTCAAAAACTTCCCTAACATGGGAAAGAAAATAGCCACCCATGTCCAGGCAGTGCAGAGAATCCCAGACAGAATAAACCCAAGGAGAAACATGCTGAAATACATAGTAATCAAACTGGGAAAAATTAAAGACAAAGAAAAATTATTGAAAGCAACAAGAGAAAAATGATAAATAACATACAAGGGAACTCCAATAATGTTAACAGTTGATTTCTCAGCAGAAAATCTACAAGCCAGAAGGGAGTGGCATGATATTCTTACAGTGATGAAAGGGAAGAACCTACAACTAAGATTACTCTACCCAGCAAGGGTCTCATTCAGATTTGATGGAGAAATCAAAAGCTTTACAGACAAGCAAAAGCTAAGAGAATTCAGCACCACCAAACCAGCTCTACAACAAATGCTAAAGAAACTTCTTAAGTGGGAAACACAAGAGAAGAAAAGGACCTACAGAAACAAACCCATAACAATTAAGAAAATGGTAATAGGAACATACATATTGATAATTACCTTAAACATGAATGGACTAAATGCTCCAACCAAAAGACACAGGCTTGCTGAATGGATACAAAAAAAAAACCTATATATATGTTGCCTACAAGAGACCCACTTCAGACCTAAGGACACATACAGACTGAAAGTGAGGAGATGGAAAACGATATCCCATGCAAATGGAAATCAAAAGAAAGCTGGAGTAGCAATACTCATGTCAGATAAAATACTTTAAAATAAAGAATGTTACAAGAGAAAAGGAAGGACACTACATAATGATCAAGGGATCAATCCAAGAAGAAGATATAACAATTATAAATATATATGCAACCAACATAGGAGCACCTCAATACATAAGGCAACTGCTAACAGTTATAAAAGAGGAAATTGACAGTAACACAATAATAGTGGGAGACTTCAACACCTCACTTACACCAATGGACAGATCATCCAAACAGAAAATTAATAAGGAAACGCAAGCTTTAAATGACACAATAGACCAGATAGATTTAATTGATATTTATAGGACATTCCATCCAAAAACAGCAGATTACACTTTCTCCTCAAGTGCACACGAAATATTCTCCAGGATAGATCACATCTTGGGTCACAAATCAAGCCTCAGTAAATTTAACAAAATTGAAATCATATCAAGCATCTTTTCTGACCACAACACTATGAGATTAGAAATCAATTACAGTGGAAAAAAACGTAAAACACACAAACATCTGCAGGCTAAACAATACGTTACTAAATAACCAAGAGATCACTGAAGAAATCAAAGAGGAAATCAGAAAATACCTAGAGACAAATGACAACGAAACATGACAATTCAAAACCTATGGGATGCAGCAAAAGCAGTTCTAAGAGGGAAGTTTATAGCAAACAAGCCTACCTCAAGAAACAAGAAAAATCTCAAATAAACAATCTAACCTTACACTTAAAGGAACTAGAGAGAGAAGAACAAACAAAGCCCAAAGTAAGCAGAAAGAAAGAAATCATAAAGATCATTGCAGAAATAAATGAAATAGAAACAAAGAAAACAATAGCAAATATCAATAAAACCAAAAGCTGCTTCTTTGAGAAGATAAACAAAATTGACAAATCATTAGCCAGACTGATCAAGAAAAAGACTCATCAAATCAATAAAATTAGAAATGAAAAAGGAGAAGTCACAATGGACACCGCAGAAATACAAAGCATCCTAAGAGACTACTACAAGCAACTCTATGCCAATAAAATGGACAACCTGGAAGAAATGGACAAGTTCTTAGAAAGGTATAACCATCCAAGACTGAAACAGGAAGAAACAGAAAATATGAACAGACCAATCACAAGTAATGAAATTGAAACTGTGATTTAAAATCTTCCAACAAACAAAAGTCTAGGACCAGATGGCTTCACAGGCAAATATTATCAAACATTTAGAGAAGAGCTAACACCCATCCTTCACAAACTCTTCCAAAACTTTGCAGAGGTAGGAACACTCCCAAACTCATTCTATGAGGTCACCATCACCCTGATACCAAAACCAGACAAAGATGTCACAAAGAAAGAGATCTACAGGCCAATATCACTGATGAATATTGATGCAAAAATCCTCAACAAAATACTAGCAAACAGAATCCAAGAGCACATTAAAAGGATCATACACCATGATCAAGTGGGGTTTATCCCAGGAATGCAAGGATTCTTCAATATATGCAAATCAATTAATGTGATACACCATATTAGCAAACTGAAGAATAAAAACCATATGATCATCTCAATAGATGCAGAAAAATCTTTTGACAAAATTCAACACCGATTTATGATAAAAACCCTCCAGAAAGTAGGCATAGAGGGAACTTATCTCAACATAATAAAGGCCATATATGACAAACCCACAGCCAACATCATCCTCAATGGTGAAAAACTGAAAGCATTTCCACTAAGATCAGGGACAAGACAAGGTGGCCCACTCTCACCACTATTATTTAACATTCTTTTGGAAGTTTTAGCTACAGCAATCAGAGAAGAAATAGAAATAAAAGGAATCCAAATCAGAAAAGAAGTAAAGCTGTCACTGTTTGCAGATGACATGATACTATACATACAGAATCCTAAAGATGTCACCAGAAAACTACTAGAGCTAATCAATGAATTTGGTAAAGTAGCAGGATACAAAATTAATGCCCAGAAAGCTTTTGCATTCCTATACACTAATGATGAAATATCTGAAAGAGACATTAAGGAAACACTCCCATTTACCACTGCAACAAAAAAGAATAAAATACCTAGGAATAAACCTACCCACAGAGACAAAAGACCTATATGCAGAAAACTATAAGACACTGATGAAAGAAATTAAAGATGATACAAACAGGTGGAGAGATATACCATGTTCTTGGATTGGAAGAATCAATATTGTGAAGATAACTATACTATCCAAAGCAATCTACAGATTCAGTGCAATCCCTATCAAATTACCAATGGCATTTTCTACAGAACCAGAACAAAAAATCTTAAAATTTGTATGGAGACAAAAAGACCCCGAATAGCCAAAGCAGCTTTGTGGGAAAAAAACGGAGCTGGAGGAATCAGATTACCTGACTTCAGACTATACTACAAAGCTACAGTAATCAAGATAGTATGGTACTGGCACAAAAACTGAAATATAGATCAATGAAACAGGATAGAAAGCCCAGACATAAACCCATGCACCTACGGTCAACTAATCCGTGACAAAGGAGGCAAGGATATACACTGGAGAAAAGACATTCTCTTCAATAAGTGCTGCTGGGAAAACTGGACAGCTACATGTAAAAGAATGAAATTAGAACACTCCCTAACACCATACACAAAAATAAACTCAAAATGGATTAGCAACCTAAATGTAAGACCGGACACTATAAAACTCTCTAAGGAAAACATAGGAAGAACACTGTTTGACATAAATCACAGCAAGATCTTCTTTGATCCACCTCCTAAAGCAATGGAAATAAAAACAAAAATAAACAAATGGGACTTAATGAAACTTAAAACCTTTGCAAAGCAAAGGAAACTACAAACAAGACAAAAAGGCAACCCTCATAATGGGAGAAAATATTTGCAAACGAATCAACAGACAAAGGATTAATCTCCAATATATATAACCAGTTCATGTAGCTCAATATCAAAAAAACAAACCCAATCCAAAAATGGGCAAAAGACCTAAATAGCCATTTCTCCAAAGAAGACATACAGATGGCCAAGAAGCACATGAAAACCTGCTCAACATCACTGATTATTAGAGAAATGCAAATCAAAACTACAATGAGGTATCACCTCACACCAGTTAGAATGGGCATCATCAGAAAATCTACAAACAACAAATGCTGGAGAGGGTGTGGAGAAAAGGGAACCCTCTTGCACTGTTGGTGGGAATGTAAATTGATACAGCCACTATGGAGAACAGTGTGGAGGCTCCTTAAAAAACTAAAAATAGAATTACCATATGACCCAGCAATCCCACTACTGGGCAAATACCCAGAGAAAACCA
Source organism: Hyperoodon ampullatus (assembly GCF_949752795.1). Taxonomy (NCBI): domain Eukaryota; kingdom Metazoa; phylum Chordata; class Mammalia; order Artiodactyla; family Ziphiidae; genus Hyperoodon; species Hyperoodon ampullatus. The sequence continues at coordinate 112,815,569 of NC_136915.1, forward strand.
TAAATCAAAAAGACACATGCACCCCAGTGTTCATTGCAGCACTATTTACAATAGCCAGGTCATGGAAGCAACCTAAATGCCCATCAACAGATGAATGGATAAAGAAGATGTGGTACCTATATACAATGGAATATTACTCAGCCATAAAAAGGAACAACGTTGGGTCATTTGCAGAGAAGTGGATGGATCTAGAGACTGTCATAGAGAGTGAAGTAAGTCAGAAAGAGAAAAATAAATATCGTATATTAATGCATATATGTGGAACCTAGAAAAATGGTACAGATGAACCGGTTTGCAGGGCAGGTAGTGAGACACAGATGTAGAGAACAAACGTATGGACACCAAGGGGGGAAAGTGGTGGGGGGTGGTGATGGTGGTGTGATGAATTGGGAGATTGGGATTGACATATATACACTAATATGTATAAAATGGGTAACTAATAAGAATCTGCTGTATAAAAAAATAATTTAATTTAATTTAAAAAAAATTTTTTAAAGGAACCAAAAGAGAACATGTTTTTTATTTCACTCTATATATTTAAATAGACGAAGTATTGTTGTCCCTACTGTAGAGAGGAGGCAAAAGAAGTCCAGAAAGTAAAGATTCCTGTGTCTATAAATGGAGTTAACAATACCAGAGGTATTGCAGGATTTTAACATCAGAGACAGCAAGTTTGGGGTTAAGCCAGATGGGGGTAGCGGATGAACAGGGTCTGTGTCTCTGGCTGGTTGGAAGGGATTGCATTAAAAAGGCACAGTCCAGTAATCCCACTACTGGGCATGTATCCTGAGAAAACCATAATTCAAAAAGAGTAATGTACCAATATGTTCATTGCAGCTCTATTTACAATAGCCAGGAGATGGAAACAACCTAAGTGTCCATCATCGGATGAATGGATAAAGAAGATGTGGCACATATATACAATGGAATATTACTCAACCATAAAAAGAAACGAAACTGAGCTATTTGTAATGAGGTGGATAGACCTAGAGTCTGTCATACAGAGTGAAGTAAGTCAGAAAGAGAAAGACAAATACCATATGCTAACACACATATATGGAATTTAAGGGGAAAAAATGTCATGAGGAACCTAGGGGTAAAATAGGAATAAAGACACAGACCTACTTGAGAATGGACTTGAGGATATGGGGAGGGGGAAGGGTAAGCTGTGACAAAGCGAGAGAGAGGCATGAACATATATACAGTACCAAACGTAAGGTAGATAGATAGTGGGAAGCAGCCGCATAGCACAGGGAGATCAGCTCGGTGCTTGGTGACCGCCTGGAGGGGTGGGATAGGGAGGGTGGGAGGGAGGGAGACGCAAGAGGGAAGGGATGTGGGAACAGATGTATATGTATGACTGATTCACTTTGTTATAAAGCAGAAACTAATATAAAAAAAAGAAATTTGGCTTGTTTTTGCATTTAGAAATGTGTCTGTGTATGTGTGTACATGTGTGTGTGACAGAGATTGTGTATGTCTACGTGTATTCATGTAATATACACAAATATGTATATATGTTTACCCCACCCCATTTTCATGCTCTATTCTTCTCCATAGTCCTCATGCCATCTGACATCATACATATTTGACTTGTTGATTTCTTCATTTTCTATCTTTCTCCACTGAAATGTGCAGTTTTCTCTGTTTTGTTCACTGCTGCATCCTCAGTACCTGGAAGAGTGGCTGGTATTCCATAAATATTTGCTAATTGAATGAAAATGTGTGTACATATATATTTATGTCAAGTATGGTTCCATGGCCATATGGTTCTAGTGGAAAGGAGAGGAGGTCAGCAAGGTGTCCTCTCAGAATTTTCCAGATCTCAGCATGAGATGTTCTTGGTCCAAGAAACCAATGAACACCAGTAAGAAAAAGCATTCCCTACTGTGGTTGGGTGGTAACTGGGCAGAGGGTGAGGCAGGACTGAGGAGCTTTACCTTTCCTGGGCATCAGTGGCTGTTGAGGGACCAGGCAGCTCTCTTCTTTCAAGAGAAGTAGCTGAATATACCTGAGTGACAGGTGACCCTTCTTTATGGCATAGAAGATCAGATCCTCTGCAGCTGATAAGGCAACAGGGTTGGGCCTGCTGCCTGAAAGAGGATGACATGGAGCACAGAACTGTCAGCAAGAAGCTCCAACCTGGTCTAGACCTGGAGGGAAGACAAGACGACCACCTGAACCTGAATAACTCATGGGTGGGAAGAGCAGAAACTGGCCCAGTAGCCAGGACAGAGGAGCTGAAAGGCAAGGAAGTACTTGCACACAGCTCTTAGAAACTAAGTTGGTGACCTTTTCCAAGTGCCAAACTAAACTTTATCCTCTCCATCTCTAGGTGGAATCACTGGGAGACAGTGAAAGCTACATGCAGAGGGAGGCCCACCTGACCAAGTCAGAAATGCCCCAGCATGGTGAAAAGGGTGACAGTATTTACTTAGTAGCCTCTACAATCAGACATGTGGCCAAGTGTTCTTTACATCCATTAACTCATGTAACTCATGTCATCCTCACAGAAAACCTCTATTACTAACCCCAGTTGGCAGATGAGGGTCCTGGCAAGTGCCAGTTATTTATCTATTGGCTCTTAATTCCATTCTTGCTCTGTGCTCTCCTTTGTTCTACAGGGGGCTGGAAACCTGCAAACTACATTTCCCAGGCTTGCTTGCTGGCCACTGCTTGGGTTCTACCAATGGGAGATGCTGGGGAAGAGAGAAGCCATGTTTTCCCGCCTCTGAAGCCCCAGCCTCGGGGTCAACTTCAGACTCCAGAAGTGATGGCAATAACTGTGAACTCAAGCAGTGTCAATGGTGGCTTCAGCAGTCTCACAGGGGTGCAGACCAGAGAGGAGAACGAGAACCAAAAAATGCATGTCATAGAATCCAAAGGTGAAAAGAACTTCAAGAGAGGGGCCATCATCAAAGAGGACAACATGATGTAGGCTGAAAAGACAAGAGTGTTGAGACAACGGAGCAGAGGAAGAGAGTGCAGACAACTCCCTGGCAGAGGGACAGAGGGGATGACCATTACCTAGCTTATTGCCAAAGAAAGCGAGGTCCAAGGAGATGTTGTTGTAGCCCTGGGCATGCATGCCTTGGATGTTCCAGCCGACACCTTTGTACACCCTGCCATTGTCCCCAACCAGGAAGCTGTCAGGTAAGGAAACATGATTTAATGGCAAATTCCTGTAACAGGAAACTTCGCACCCATCCTCCGAAGGGAAAAGGGTTCTAGAGGCTCAAAAATACTATGCTTCAATGACGTAACGGTGGGAGGGAGGTTGATAACGCATTTTAGACTTCCAAGAGATGTGGGAATATGTTTTAAATTTTGTTTTGACTTAGCTTACATGTGTTTCCCAGAACCTCACTTTAAAATACTCATTTGGTTCAAAGTGGAATTCACATGTGTGACTCTCAAGAACCTGAGAACAATAGTTCGACATTTTTCAAGGGCATGAGAATTCATTCGTCAAGTTTTTAAATTATAGGACCATGCACTTGAACACTGAAAACAATCAACCTGAATTCAGGGATTCCTTTATGTTAACTTTTTCTTCAGTTTCTCCTTAGGAATTCCTAAGCTCTTCTTTATCACAGAAATTTGTTTAGGATGTTCCTTTTCTCGGTTTATTTTTTGAAGCCAATGTATCTATTTTTTTTTGTTGTTTTACCTCCTCCTTTCTTTCTTCTTTGTTATAAATTTCTCGTCCTCCACTTTCCAGTTACAGTCTTCAAAACTGATGTTTTCACAACTCTTGCCATATTCAGCTCTTAATAGGTCATGAATTTCCACAGCAAGCTGAGCACAGAAAGACCACTTCCCTGAAGTCACCAAAGACCCAGAATGGAAAAGGGCTGACCTCCCACCCTGTGCTGACATTGGTCTGAGGACCAGGTTGGGGCCTCAGGGTGTCTGCCATGCCCCTGGCTTTGCTGGAGTACTTTCAGCGGGCTGCTCTGTCCCTGCAGCCTTTGGTCAGTTCAGTGTGAAAATAGCCCCTATGGCTACAGCAGCTGCAAGGTACAAACTGGAGACTGTTACACTGTCACTGCAAAAACCTGACTTCAAGATGCAGTGGCTGAAGTCGACAACACAGCAGTGACAATGGCGGGGTGGTGGGGGCACTAGTGGTAGGGACAGCAGCTGAGCTGTAGTGAACACAGCATCCACAGAGGGTAGACGGGAAGACCCCCCACCTTGGCCCCCAGGGGCTCTGGTGGCGAAAACAGGGGCCTCAAGCTGTTTTTACTTATTTGCAACTAAAAATAAATCAAGAAGAAAATGTGGGTTATCCTTTCCAAAGTGGATAATTCAGAAAGCATTTATGTTTGTCTTTAGAATTCATGGGGGAGAGCACCATTCCCTCTCTCTCTGTCTTCTTCTACAAATACATATATATCCTGATTCTTGAGGGGAAAAGAGGAGGTTGTGGGCCTCCATTCCACAGATAATCCTCAGAGGGGGTACTCAATACACAACGGAAGTATCTCCTTGCCTCACACATTTGCTTTTAACACAGGGCCCTCCTCCTTGCATACCCAGTGGGATATCTCCTATGGGATCCCAGTCGCACTATGAGGTGGCCCTTCAGGGTACCTGGTATATCTCGGGGTAAAAGCCCTGTCTGTGTGCAGAAGTGGAACAAGGCAGGACTAAGAGACAGTCTGGGAATAGTTCTGGGTCCATGCTCCCTCGCTGAGTGACTTTGAGCAAATTCTCTGACTTCTCCAGACCACAGCATCCTCACCTGTGACACAGGGGTGGTAATATTTCTCCTGCCCATTCCTCAGAGTGACTGGGAGAGCCTACTTGAGTAATACTTGCAAAGACCTTTGTAAACTGAAATATTCTTCGAGCTCCAAGGGGGCGACTGTACTTATTACAAGACCTCTCTTGCTTCTTTCCGGGAGCTCCCAGCGGCTAAGACCACATCGACATACATGGCTCAGAGCTGTCTTCCTCATGACCCCTGGGGGATTTTGGATTTTGTTTCTATTAGCATTTTTTAATTCATTAGAAAAGCAATATGAATGGGAAATTAAGAAAAACAGAGAAGGGGAGCAGGAGGCCCCCTCAGAGGGATAACTCGAATGTGGGCTCCGGGGGCCCCACCAGCCTCTTACATGTAGGCCACATCGCACCAGCCTTTGTTGTAGACTGAATGGGACTGCAGGCAGCTTCCAGCTGCACACATTCTGCTCCTGGCACTTTATCCCCGTAAGCTTGTCCATGATGACACAGGCCACAGGCCGGGTCAGCTGGGCCCTGCAGGTCAGGAATCTCACCCCCCACTCCTTGCGGGAGACAACGGTGGACGCACCTGGTGGGGGGTTCAGGGGAGAACCACAGGCTGGCATGCTAAGTTCCTGCCCCTGCCCACCGCAGGCTGTCCAGGACACCCTGGGTCCTCTGTGATGGGAGAGGCCCCAGGAGGAGGCGTGCATCACCACAGCCACCCCTTCCCATCTCCATATCCCATTTAGGGTAAAACGAATCCCCATGCAGACTCCACACTCAGCCTGGGAAGTCAAGTGGCCTTGTTCTCCAAACACTTCCTCCTTGTACTTCCCTGGAGGACTTTGCCCATCTTCACCTCTTCTCTGCCTGCAGAAAGCAGTCCCAGCAGCACCCCCCACCCAACCCCGGGTTTCTGAGCCTACTTCTCGTGAAGCACGTCAGCATGGATGCCTCGGGATGCGTGTTGCCCACTGGCATTTGCCCCGGTGTCTGACTTGCCTTTCATCGGCTGTCCCCTCAGAACATGACTCTCTGAGGAAAGCTCTGCCACTCTCCTCAAACCACTCTCCCCGGCAGAGCCCATATGAAGCCCCAGGAACACTGAGTACGGGTCTCCCTCCTTCAGATGAAAATACACTGTGAGCAGGGCCGTGAGAGCCCCACGCAGGACCCAGGACCTCCCCAGCTCTCCCTCACTATCCTTACTTGAGGGCTCCCAGGAGCTCTCTGAGGGAGGCAGTGTTTCCACCCTGAGAGCTGGGGACTTGGACCCTTGTCTTTTCTCCCTGGGTTTCGTCTCTTTCCTGGAACCCACCTTTGCCTAAGGACTCAGGACAATCCAGGGGAATAGTTGGGGTTCCACTCCACCCCACCCACCCAGCCCAGCCATAGTGACGTCCTGAGAAATACTTCTGGCCCCCTAAGAAGCCCAAGGCCACCCCCAAATGGCCTCACCACTAGGACCCTTGAGAATGAGCTGTGAGATGCCAACAAACAGGTCCAGAAGCTCCTCTGACAGCCCTCTGGCTTGGGTTTCATTCCAAGACAACTGTGGGGAATCCCCTGGGAAGGAACACTGCCCTTGGTGCTGGTCCTCTGAGAACACCTGGACCAGCTCTTAGGCAGAGGTTCCACATCCCCCCTGCCCCCCTAGCCAACAGCCTCTTGGCCTCCCCAAGTCACCTGACTTCCTCTAGGAAACAAAGAAGAGGAAAACCACGGATGCATCTGGCCTCACTCCGCCTCTGCCTCTCACATCTGCCCCAATGAGGCCTTCACTCTCCCCATCCGCCCCAAGCCTCCCTCCGTTTCAGACTCAGTGCCGTCTCTCCTGCCTCCTCATCTGAGCAGCTCTGCCTTTCCCAGTTGACTCGTATACATATTAATAGATCAGAGTGTCATGTACCAAGATGGCCATCATCACGTTAACACGTATTCATATATTAAGCACCTAGTGATCCAGACAAGGTTCTTGAAATACAGAAATTTACAGATCGCTGTGACTGCCCTCACAAACTAGAATTTTTTAGATAAGATTAATGGAAGATTAATCATCACAAACATGCCTCATCCCCCCCTGCCTATTCGGTACCAGAGGTCATGGGGTCAATAGCCACTAGAACCAGCAATGTCATCCACATCACCTCCCACAGGCTGGCTCTGTAATGTACAAAGCATTTTCAAGGGCACTATCAGCTTTGTGGCTTAAAACAACTTTGTGAGATAAGCAAAGCAAATCAACTACTTCCTCTATACAGATGAGAAACTGAGGTGCAGAGAGGTTATTTGTCTAAGACGATATGGGTTTTAAGCTGTGGACTTGCATTCCAACCCAGGCTGTCTGACCCCAGAGCTGTGTTGATAACCACTAGACCCTTCAGCCACCCCAAAATTGTCAGATGACTTGGGCAAGTCACTGCCACAATGTGGCCTGTTTCTCTGTCTTTAAGATGAGGTTGTTAAGGGTCTCCACCATGGTTCTGAGATTCTGTCCTTTTGTAAAATCATCAGGAACAAATACTTGACCATGGCACTGAAGCCAAGGTGTGCTGGGCAGGCTGGAGAGGCTGCTAAGGATGGGAGCCCATCTCAGCAGGGCGTGGGGGCACCTGAGCCAGGCTCTGAAGGGGAACATAGCTAGTGGGGAGGAGTGAGAACACTGGAGAGGATGATTTCCAAATGAAACTGGGCTGGGGCTGATGCCAAAAGCACTTGTGACCCAGTGAAAGAAAACTCACCCCAGGCCCCGAGATCCAGAGCAGAGATGACAAGAAACCACAGCAGCATCCTCCTGTGGAAGTAGGTCACCAACAGCGAGAGTATAGACCACAGCCCTGGGAGAGACACCGACAGTTAGCCTGACCATCCTCACCCTTCAAACAGGGCTCCCACCCCATTACAGGGCCCCCATCTGCCTCCCTGCCAAACCTGTGCACCTCCTGGGGCCAGCACCTGGCGAGCCTTCTCAGGGTCCCCAGCACAGGGTTGACCCTCAGCAGGTGCTCAGTAAAGGTGAGGGTGCTAACACCTCTGTCTAGCCACCACCCTCACCAGCCTCCTATTACCCTGAGAGCTCTTGGTCCCTCCTAGGAACCCGGTGCCTCATCTAAGGCCTTCCAGCATAGATAATAACAATTTCTAAAATTCCTGAGTAGCTATTATGAATAAACCATGTGTAGATATTTTTACATCTAGTGCTGCAATTTTATATTTAATCCTTATAAAATTCCTATAAGATATTTGTAACCCCATTTTTATAGGTGAGAACACTGAGGCTCAGAGGAGCAAACTACAATAGGGGCAGGGGTGGGCTTCATCCCCAGCGCTATCTGAGTCAGACGTGTGTTAAGTCATCCAATTCGGTCCTCCATCCTGCAAAGATCCCTGATAGATGCTCACCTAACTTCTTCTTGAGTGAGAATAGTAATAAATAATAGCAGCTACCATTTACTGTCACATCCTATTTTCCAAGTATTTGCTGAGGACTTCATAGTTATTCCATTAAGTATCTTCACAATGACCTATGAGACCTGTACCTATCATCAGGAAACTGGACTTCAGAGAGTTTAAGTCACTTGCCCAAAGTTACCCAATTAGAAGGGGCAGATCTATCTGACTCCAGAGACTCTGCCTGGAACTTCTCCACAATCAGCTTGAGTTTCTGATGGTGGAGATTCTCAATGAGCATCCAAGAGGTTAAACTCCGGGATTATTGTGGTCCTTTCCAGCTGCAGGAATATTTTCTGCTGTGTCAGGCAGAAATGAGTTGTTTACTTGGTCTCAATCCAAATGAAATATCAATTCCCTCAGATGTCAACCAAAACATCAACTTTTCTCCCAATTACCCTACTGAGAAACTATAGAGAGAGGTTTGAGATAAAATGGGGCAGATCACTGACCTCCAGAGATTTTATATTATAATCAATAGTTCCCAGATGGAAAATGTGAAGAACCCCAGTTTAAGATGAGCATATAGGAGCTTCCTGGATCAGGACAGGAAATCTCTTGGCCGTTGGCACCCAGGAATCCAGTCATTCGAGAAAACTGTGTCCTGATGACAAACCAGCCCACCACAGAGGAGGGCAGCCACCTGATGAACATGTGGGAAAATGCTGAGCCTCTCTCATTGGCCAAATGAGAGGCAAGGATTAACTTGCCCAAGTTGGAAGCCCTGTAGGCTGGCCTCCCAGGAAAGAAGCTGGCCTCTTGCAAAGCTACCTAGAAACCGGCAATCAATTCTGGTCAATAGGAGGTTTATACCCTGGTCGCTTGGCCATGGTGCTTCCCCAACCATGAATGATAATGAGGCGAGTGCAGTCCCAAGCTTGTCACATCATAAGCTGAAATTACAAGGCTTGAGCCCAACCCCTCATCTTGCTAGGGCAGGGACTGGTGGGGTCTCCCACCCACACCTCCAACTGCATACACTGAGCTGGCAGGACAGGCTGCAGCCACAGTTCGGCCACCGTGACTCACATTGCTATGCACCCTCTGTACTTAAAATGAAGATGAAATATTAGGACAGGAGACAAGTGAGACATAATAGATAGGGATTCCTGGTTAGACAGAAAGGGAGGAAATTGGGTAGAGGTAATCCCAGGACCCAGAGCCTTGGCAAGAAAGATCCAGGTGTGGTAGAACCAAACCCATTTAGAACAATTTAGGATAGAGAAAGTTTTCTTACTTGGAGGAAGAATTCAAGAGTGGAGATCAGGGAAACGTTCTCCACTATATTAACTTTTTAACCTGATAGAGTCCAGTCCCTCCAGTAGGAGAGGGCTTCTCAAGAAGACACACACACACACACACACACACACACACACACACTCAGAAATACCTGTGGGTCCCTTGCTGTCCCAGCCCCACAGGTCAGGCTGCAGCTGGCTCACCCCTCATTGGCTGGCAGTGCCTTCCTTTCAGGCTTGGCCTCTGGCCCTGCCCTCCTTCTCCAGCTGCTGCCTCCTCGGCCTTCTCTCTCTCTGGCACTAGAGGGCACTCCCTCCCCGGGAATGGAGACTGGGCCCTGGCTTTCCAGAGGGAAGAGGAATGCCGGGAGCCCTAACCAAATGGGGAGAAGAGGAGGAGGGCGGAGCTCTGAGGCTCTGAGGAGCTCTGTCCACCATCCACAGCACCGAGAGGGACTCGGTGAGACCAGACAGGTGCTGACAGCAGGGGACCTGCCCTGTGAAGAAGCCCCGGTACTTCCTCCCTGGGAAAGGGCATGGCTGCCCAAGGCTCCCTGAGCTCTTTCCTCATCCCCAGTCCCCAGGAAACCCAGCAAAGCCAGGGGTTGTGCCTGTGGGACCTTAAGGTCACCTCTGGGAACGTCCTGCCCGTGGGGACAGATCTGCTCCAGGAGTTTGAAGGCTGTGGATGGAGGTCGCTCCCCAACAGCCCCCCACCCCACTCCTTTCCACTGGCCTCACCAGCAGGGGCAGGATAGGGGCAGAGAAGTAGAAAAGTACATCCCAGGAGGCCACACACACTGTGTCCTCATCACTAGAACTTACTTCCACCCTGTGGCCAGGGGGCTCATTCTCTCACCACCCCTACCTCAGCAGCAAATTGTCAACCACCCAGGAAGCCCCCCACAAACTGAGACTCTCCAGCCCCTCACCCACTCTCAGCTCATCCCCTAACATGCTCCACAGTCTGCAGCTCTGGTCTCCAGAGCCCTTGAATCTTCACAGAGGAAACTCCACATGACCCTTTGCACAAGTGCAATAGTACAATGTGTCTCCACAGGGACCTGCAGGGGCTCCCACCTCCCAGTGGGTGGGGCAGCCTCATGAGACCCTAAATGGACCCTTCTGAGGGAACACCCCCAAATCTGCACGGGTTGCCCTTAGTGGAGCTGCAGAGTCACAGAGGCCCGGGGTCCACAGAAAAGCTCCCTCAAAGGGCTGCACTGGTTCCACCTGCTCTTCTCACCTGTTGACCCACCCAGGCCCAGGGCTGAGTCTCCCCAAGGAGAAGACTCCACTTCCCACCACTCCTCCTTCCAACCTCTGGCCTTGGTTGGCAGTGAGGGGGGCTGGGTGGGGTCTGGGCACCTATTGATCAAGCCACGAATAGCCTGCCAGGGTCGGGACCTCCATGGTCTCAACCCAGGCCTGGATTAGCCTGGGACCTTGGGGCCCGCCATGACCTTCTGTCATGAGGGAACCCACTGCCAACACAGGATCCCCAAGTGTGGACTCCCTTCTATTTCAAAGCCCTGTCCAGCTGCTCACTCCTTCCCACCATTCACCCTATTCTCCCCCGACCCATTCACTTTCATCCTAATCAGCACTATATGGTCACAGTCAACATCTCCACAGAATGTCACAGGACAACAAACAGACCGGTGTGTATTTCACGCTCACTCACTTCTTCATTTATTCGTGCACTCCTGCATTTATTAGTTCAACATATTGCTCCGTACTGGGACCACGGAGGTGAGTCAGGCCACATCCCTGGCTCGGGGAGCCTCAGCAGAGTGGAGGAGAAAGACCTGAAAGTCAAGAACTTCGGGCAGAGCAGAGGTCATGGCCTTCAGCACACGCCATGCTTCATTGTTAATATTCTTATTTTCCTTTAAAATTAGTTGACAGGGAGATTGTTAAATGTGGCGGAAGAGTAAGACGCGGAGATCACCTTCCTCCCCACAGATACATCAGAAATACATCTACACGTGGAACAACTCCTACAGAACACCTACTGAACGCTGGCAGAAGACCTCAGACCTCCCAAAGGGCAAGAAACTCCCCACGTACCTGGGTAGGGTAAAAAAAAAAAAGAATAAACAGAGACAAAAGGATAGGGATGGGACCTGCACCAGTGGGAGGGAGCTGTGAAGGAGGAAAGGTTTCCACACACTAGGAAGCCCCTTCACGGGCGGAGACTGCTGGTGGTGGGGCGGAAGCTTCGGAGCCACAGAGGAGAGCACAGCAACGGGAGCGGAGGGCAAAGCGGAGAGATTCCCGCACAGAGGATCGGTGCTGACCGGCACTCACCAGCCCGAGAGGATTGTCTGCTCACCCGCCGGGGCGGGCGGGGCTGGGAGCTGAGGCTCGGGCTTCCGTTGGATCACAGGGAGAGGACTGGGGTTGGCGGCGTGAACACAGCCTGAAGGGGGTTAGTGCACCGCGGAGAGCCGGGAGGGAGTCCGGGAAAAGGTCTGGAACTGCCAAACAGGCAAGAGACGTTTTCTTGCCTCTTTGTTTCCTGGTGCGCGAGGAGAGGGGATTAAGAGCGCTGCTTAAAGGAGCTCCAGAGATGGGCGCGAGTCGCGGCTAACAGCGCGGACCCCAGAGACAGGCATGAGACATTAAGGCTGCTGCTGCCGCCACCAAGAAGCCTGTATGTGTCACTATCCACACCTCCCTTCCGGGGAGACTATGCAGCCCGCCACTGCCAGGGTCTCGGGATCCAGGGACAACTTCGCCGGGAGAACGCACGGCGCGCCTCAGGCTGGTGCAAAGTCACGCCGGCCTCTGCCGCCGCAGGCTCGCCCCGCACCTGTACCCCTCCCTCCCCCCGGCCGGAGTGCGCCAGAGCCCCCGAAGCAGCTGCTCCTTTAACCCCGTCCTGTCTGAGCGAAGGACAGACGCCCTCCAGCAACCTACACGCAGAGGCGGGGCCAAATCCAAAGCTGAACCCGGGAGCTGTGCGAACAAAGAGAAACGGAAATTTCTCCCAGCAGCCTCAGAAGCAGCAGATTAAATCTCCACAATCAACTTGATGTACACTGCATCAGTGGAATACCTGAATAGACAACGAATTAACCCAAATTGAGGAGGTGGACTTTGAGAGCAAATTTTATTATTTTTTCACCTTTTCCTCTTTTTGTGAGTGTGTATGTGTATACTTCTGTGTGAGATTTTGTCTGTACAGCTTTGCTTTCACCATTTGTCCTAGGGTTCTGTCCATCCGTTTTTTGTTTTGTTTTGTTTTGTTTTGTTACTTTAAAAAAATTTTTTTCTTAATAATTATTTTTAATAACTTTATTTTGTTTTATCTTACTTTATTTTATCCTCTTTCTTTCTTTCTTTCTTTCTACTTTTTCTCCCTTTTATTCTGAGCCGTGTGAATGAAAGGCTCTTGGTGCTGCAGCCAGGAGTCAGTGCTGTGCCTCTGAGGTGGGAGAGCCAACTTCAGGACAATGGTCCACAAGAGACTTCCCAGCTCCACGTAATATCAAATGGGGAAAATCTCCCAGAGATCTCGATCTAAACACCAACATCCAGCTTCACTCAACGACCAGCAAGCTACAGTGCTGGACACCCTATGCCAAACAACTACCAAGACAGGAACACAAACCCACCCATTAGCAGAGAGGCTGCCTAAAATCATAATAAGGCCACAGACACCCCAAAACACACCACCAGACGTGGACCTGCCCACCAGAAAGACAAGTTCCAGCATAATCCACCAGAACACAGGCACTAGTCCCCTCCACTAGGAAGCCTACGCAAACCACTGAACCAACTTTAGCCACTGGGGACAGACACCCAAAACAACGGGAACTAGGAACGTGCAGCCTGCACAAAGGAGACCCCAAACACAGTAAGATAAGCAAAATGAGAAGACAGAAAAACATACAGCAGATGAAGGAGCAAGGTAAAAACCCACCAGACCTAACAAATGAAGAGGAAATAGGCAGTCTTCCTGAAAATGAATTCAGAATAATGATAGTAAAGATGATCCAAAATCTTGGAAGTAGAATAGTGAAAATGCAAGAAATATTTAACAAGGACCTAGAAGAACTAAAGAGGAAACAAGCAACGATGAACAGCACAATAAATGAAATTAAAAATACTCTAGAAGGGATCAATAGCAGAATAACTGAGGCAGAAGAATGGATAAGTAACCTGGAAGATAAAATAGTGGAAATAACTACTGCAGAGCAGAATAAAGAAAAAAGAATGAAAAGAACTGAGGACAGTCTCAGAGACCTCTGGGACAACATTAAATGCACCAACATTCGAATTATAGAGGTCCCAGAAGAAGAAGAGGAAAAGAAAGGGACTGAGAAAATATTTGAAGAGATTATAGTTGAAAACTTCCCTAATATGGGAAAGGAAATAGTTAATCAAGTCCAGGAAGCACAGAGAGTCCCATAAGGACAAATCCAAGGAGAAACACGCCAAGACACATACTAATCAAACTGTGCAAAATTAAATACAAAGAAAATGTATTAAAAGCAGCAAGGGAAAAACAACAAATGACACACAAAGGAATCCCCATAAGGTTAACAGCTGATCTTTCAGCAGAAACTCTGCAAGCCAGAAGGGAGTGGCAGGACATATTTAAAGTGATGAAGGAGAAAAACCTACAACCAAGATTACTCTACTGAGCAAGGATCTCATTCAGATTTGATGGAGAAATTAAAACCTTTACAGGGCTTCCCTGGTGGCGCAGTGGTTGAGAGACTGCCTGCCGATGCAGGGGACATGGGTTCGTGCCCCAGTCTGGGAAGATCCCACATGCTGCAGAGCAGCTGGGCCCATGAGCCATGTCCGCTGAGCCTGTGTGTGCAGAGCCTGTGCTCCGCAGCGGGAGATGCCACAACAGTGAGAGGCCCGTGTACCACAAAAAAAAAAAAAAACAAAAAAAAAACCTTTACAGACAAGCAAAAGCTGAGAGAATTCAGCACCACCAAATCAGCTTTACAACAAATGCTAAAGGACCTTCTCTAGGCAAGAAACACAACAGAAGGAAAAGACCTACAATAACAAACACAAAACATTTCAGAAAATGGGAATAGGAACATACATATCAATAATTACCTTAAATGTAAATGCTCCCACCAAAAGACACAGATTGGCTGAATGGATACAAAAACAAGACCCATATATCTGCTGTCTACAAGAGATGCACTTCACACCTAGGGACACATACAGACTGTAAGTGAGAGGATGGAAAAATATTTTCCATGCAAATGGAAACCAAAAGAAAGCTGGAGTAGCAATTCTCATATCAGACAAAATAGACTTTAAAATAAAGACTATTAGAAGAGACAAGGACACTACATAACGATCAAGGGATCGATCCAAGAAGAACATATAACAATTGTAAATATTTATGCACCCAACATAGCAGCACCTCAATACATAAGGCAAATACTAACAGCCATAAAAGGGGAAATTGACAGTAACACATTCATAGTAGGGGACTTTAACACCCCACTTTCAACAATGGACAGATCATCCAAAATGAAAATAAATAAGGAAACACAAGCTTTAAATGATACATTAAACAAGATGAACTTAATTGATATTTATAGGACATTCCATCCAAAAACAACAGAATACACATTTTACTCAAGTGCTCATGGAACATTCTCCAGGATAGATCATATCTTGGGTCACAAATCAAGCCTTGGTAAATTTTAAAAAATTGAAATTGTATCAAGTATCTTTTCTGACCACAACGTTATGAGACAAGATATCAATTACAAGAAAAGATCTGTAAAAAATATAAACACATGGAGGCTAAACAATACATTACTTAATAATGAAGTGATCACTGAAGAAATCAGAGGAAATTTAAAAATACCTAGAAACAAATGACAATGGAGACATGACGATCCAAAACCTATGGGATGCAGCAAAAGCAGTTCTAAGAGGGAAGTTATAGCAATACAATCCTACCTTAAGAAACAGGAAACATTTCAAATAAACAACCTAACCTTGCACCTAAAGCAATTAAAGAAAGAAGAACAAAAAAAAAAACCCAAAGTTAGCAGAAGGAAAGAAATCATAAAGATCAGATCAGAAATAAATGAAAAAGAAATGAAGGAAACAATAGCAAAGATCAATAAAACTAAAAGCTGGTTCTTTGAGAAGATAAACAAAATTGATAAACCATTAGCCAGATTCATCAAGAAAAAAAGGGAGGGCTTCCCTGGTGGCGAAGTGGTTGAGAGTCCGCCTGCCGATGCAGGGGACACGGGTTCGTGCCCTGGTTTGGGAAGATCCCACATGCAGCGGAGCGGCTGGGTCCGTGCGCCATGGCCGCTGAGCCTGCGCATCCGGAGCCTGTGCTCCGCAACGGGAGAGGCCACAGCAGTGAGAAGCCCGCGTACCACAAAAAAAACAAAAAAAAAAGAAAAAAAGGGAGAAGACTCAAATCAATAGAATTAGAAATGAAAAAGGAGAAGTAAAAACTGACACTGCAGAAATACAAAAGATCATGAAAGATTACTACAAGCAACTCTATGCCAATAAAATGGACAACCTGGAAGAAAGGGACAACTTCTTAGAAATGCACAACCTGCCAAGACTGACTCAGGAAGAAATAGAAAATATGAGCAGACCAATCACAAGCACTGAAATTGAAACTGTGATTAAAAATCTTCCAACAAACAAAAGTCCAGGACAAGATGGATTCACAGGCGAATTCTATCAAACATTTAGAGAAGAGCTAACATGTATCCTTCTCAAACTCTTCCAAAATATAGCAGAAGGAGGAACACTCCCAAATTCGTTCTACGATGCCACCATAACCCTGATACCAAAACCAGACAAGGATGTCACAAAGAAAGAAAATTACAGGCCAATGTCACTGATGAACATAGATGCTAAAAACCTCAACAAAATACTAGCAAACAGAATCAAACAGCATATTAAGAGGATCATACACCATGATCAAGTGGGGTTTATTCCAGGAATGCAAGGGTTCTTCAATATACACAAATCGATCAATGTGATACACCATATTAACAAATTGAAGGAGAAAAACCATATGGTCATCTCAATAGATGCAGAGAAAACTTTTGACAAAATTCAACACCAATTTATGATTTAAAAAAACCCTCCAGAAAGTAGGCATAGTGGGAACTTTCCTCAACATAATAAAGGCCATATATGACAAACTCACAGCCAACATCAATCTCAAAGGTGAAAAACTGAAACCATTTCCACTAAGATCAGGAACAAGACAAGGTTGCCCACTCTCATCACTCTTATTCAACATAGTTTTGGAAGTTTTAGCCATACCAATTAGAGAAGAAAAGGAAATAAAAGGAATCCAAATCGGAAAAGAAGAAGTAAAGCTGTCACTGTTTGCAGATGACATGATACTATACATAGAGAATCCTAAAGATACTACCAGAAAACTACTAGAGCTAATCAATGAATCTGGTAAAGTAGCAGGATACAAAATCACTGCACAGAAATCTCTGGCATTCCTTTATACTAATGATGAAAAATCTGAAAGTGAAATTAAGAAAACACTCCCATTTTCCATTGCAACAAAAAGAATAAAATATCTAAGAATAAACCTACCTAAGGAGACAAAAGACCTGTATGCAGAAAATTATAAGACACTGATGAAAGAAATTAAAGATGATACAAATAGATGGAGAGATATGCCATGTTCTTGGATTGGAAGAATGAACATTGTGAAAATGACTCTACTACCCAAAGCAATCTACAGATACAATGCAATCCCTATCAAACTACCACTGGCATTTTTCACAGAACTAGAACAAAAGATTTCACAATTTGCATGGAAACACAAAAGACCCCGAATAGCCAAATCAATCTTGAGAACGAAAAACGGAGCTGGAGGAATCAGGCCCCCTGCCTTCAGACTATACTATCAAGCTACAGTAATCAAGACAGTATGATACTGGCACAAGAACAGAAATATAGATCAATGGAACAGGATAGAAAGCCCAGAGATAAACCCACACACATATGGTCACCTTATTTTTGATAAAGGAGGCAGGAATGTACATTGGAGAAAGGACAGCCTCTTCAATAAGTGGTGCTGGGAAAACTGGACAGGTGTGTGTAAAAGTATGAGATTGCAACACTCTGTAACACCATACACAAAAATAAGTTCAAAATGGATTAAAGACCTAAATGTAAGGCCAGAAACTATCAAACGCTTAGAGGAAAACATAGGCAGAACACTCTATGACATAAATCACAGCAAGATCCTTTTCAACCCATCTCCTAGAGAAATGGAAATAAAAACAAAAATAAACAAATGGGACCTAATGAAACTTCAAAGCCTTTGCACAGCAAAGGAAACCATAAACAAGACCAAAAGACAACCCTCAGAGTGGGAGAAAATATTTGCAAATGAAGCAACTGACAAAGGATTAATCTCCAAAATTTACAAGCAGCTCATGCAGCTCAATAACAAAAAAACAAACAACCCAATCCAAAAATGGGCAGAAGACCTAAATGGACATTTCTCCAAAGAAGATATACAGATTGCCAACAAACACATGAAAGAATGCTCAACATCATTAATCATTAGAGAAATGCAAATCAAAACTACAATGAGATATCATCTCACACCAGTCAGAATGGCCATCATCAAAAAATCTAGAAACAATAAATGCTGGAGAGGGTGTGGAGAAAAGGGAACACTCTTGCACTTCTGGTGGGAATGTGAATTGGTACAACCACTATGGAGAACAGTATGGAGGTTCCTTAAAAAACTACAAATAGAACTACCATATGACCCAGCAATCCCACTACTGGGCATATACCCTGAGAAAACCATAATTCAAAAAGAGTCATGTACCAAAATATTCACTGCAATTCTATTTACAATAGCCAGCAAATGGAAGCAACCTACGTGTCCAGCATCGGATGAATGCATAAAGAAAATGTCGCACATATATACAATGGAATATTACTCAGCCATAAAAAGAAATGAAATTGAGTTATTTGTAGTGAGGTGGATGGTCCTAGAGTCTGTCATACAGAGTGAAGTAAGTCAGAAAGAGAAAGACAAATACCGTATGCTAACGCATATGTATGGAATCTACGAGGAAAAAATGTCATGAAGAACCTAGGAGTAAGACGGGAATAAAGACACAAACCTACTGGACAATGGACTTGAGGATATGGAGAGCGGGAAGGGTAAGCTGTGACAAAGTGAGAGAGTGGCATGGACATATATACACTACCAAACGTAAGGTAGATAGCTAGTGGGAAGCAGCCGCATAGCAGAGGGAGGTCAGCTCGGTGGTTTTTGACCACCTAGAGTGGTGGAATAGCGAGGGCGGGAGAGAGGGAGACGCAAGAGGGAAGAGATATGGGAACATATGTATATGTATAACTGTTTCACTTTGTTATAAAGCAGAAACTAACACACCATTGTAAAGCAATTATACTCCAATAAAGATGTAAAAAAGAAAAAAATTAGTTGACGAATCTTGTAAACAGGAGTTTTCACATAAAATTTCAGATTCCCTGGACCTTCAGGATGTCCCTTAACACCTGATCCACTTTCCCACGTGGCCTCCTTCCCCTGAGGCTGAGTACCAGCTGCCCCTTCAAGTTAGGAATGCTCTCATTTGCCACAGTCCTCACCACTCCCTAGTGTCCCCAACCCTGAAGCCCCATGTCGGGTGCCACGAGTCACGCTACTGATGGTGCTGTTGGTTTTCTTCAGCCCACACCGCTTCACCACTTTACTCCAGGTCCCTAGTCCCTGCAAGCTTGTGTCTTATGATCCTTGGTCCAGAGTGAAATGTGCCCTGGTAGAGGCAGCAGAGGGCGCTGTGGACACACACAGGAGAGGAGCCCCGGGCACCTGCTGGGACCAACGGATGCAGGCTGCTGTCTGTGCTTCCTCCATCAGCCCAAACAATGGAAGGCAGGCCCCTCGCCCTCCTAAGAGCACTCATCACAGGGCCAGGCAGGGCTGTCCTTGTTGGGCTGCCCAACAAGGGGAGACAGAGTGGGTTGGCCACCTCAGGGGTCCTCAGCCCACCACCAGACACTGGCTATCGCAGGTGGGAAGGCACAACCTCAGCGGGGACAGGGGGAGAGAGGGGTGCCAGAGGAGAGGCAGCTTGCTGGCTTGCTCAGGAAGGGCAGGGCTGTGGGGTGGAGGGGAAGTGGACTAACCAACCAGCTTCCTCCCAAACCAGCTTCAGGCCAGGGCTTGGAATTTCACAAAAAGGCAAAAAGGACTTTGTGAACATTTCTTGTCCAGGCCCAGCCCCCTTCCTGGCAGTGACACAGCCTAGCTCAGGGTTACCACTCTGCTTACCTGTGAAGCAATCTTCCCGCAAGAAGGCTGAGTGTCTCAGCCAGAGGCCTATAAATACTGGGCCCGCATCTTTCTGTCAAACCCCTCTGTGTGACTCCTGGGCTTGGGTAAGTGAGCTGCCAGTTCCCCCGGGGCCCAAGCCTGCCTGCTGACTCTTTACTCCCCTCACCCACCTTCATTTCAAACCTCCACCTGGAAGCCCTCCTCGATTGACTGCTCACTTTAAAGCCTCCTTCCCGTTTTCTTAGGTCATGTTCTGCTGCAGCCTCCTGTCCTCAAAGGCTCTCCTTTTTGGCACTCCCTGGATAGTCTATAAACCATTCCTACCATGTGTGGAACAGGGTCATCTCCCAGTTCTGTTGCAGCCCCTGCTTTCTTTTTATTCTGTTTCCCCCTTCATTCCTGCATGCGGCCAGTAGGAGGTGTCAAGGAAGCTTGATGGTCTTTTCTTCTAAGCACCAGAACTCTTGCTTCTCCTTTGCTCAAACAGAGTGCAGGAAGATGGCTGACCAACTGTCGCAGCTGGAAAGCAGCATAGAAACCATCATCAATATCTTCCACCAGTACTCTATACGGCTGCAGCCCCCGGACACCCTGAATAAGAAAGAATTCAAACAGCTGGTGAAAAAAGAGCTGCCAAACTTTCTCAAGGTAGGGCTGGACTCCTGAGAGTCCAGGAGTCTCTCTGGGCTAAGGATGGAGAATAGGGGTGCAATCTGCAATGGTCAAGGAAAAAGGTCTTGCTCCTTCAACCTAGCCTCCAGAGGCAGTGGGCTCCGTGTTTGGAACAGGATTTGGACCCTGTCACTAGAGGTGGTCCATGTTAGGTGGCACCAACAGACTGAGCATGTGCAGTGTGCCAGGTCCCATTCTGGGCAGGGCGTGTAGTGGCCCACAGGGACCCACTGTCCTGACGGGAGAGACACGCAACAAACGTGTTGACCAATCAAGAACACAGATAGAGCCACAGCCAATAAGTACCTGAAAGAAAAACAGAGAGAGCACTGTGGGTGATGTGAGCTGGGTGCGGGGAGAGGTGACTAGTTAAATGGACATGAAGGGCCCCTCTAAGGAGGTGACCTTTGAGCTGAGACCTGTATTTTGGTGGGGGGAAGCAAGTGAGGACTACCCTTGGCAGGAAGCCAATGAGATTGTAAGGCTCAGATGGACTTGGAGTGGAAGACCCCAGAGGGCTTTTCTAATCCAAAGGCTCTCTGGTAAGAAGCAAATGAACAGCATGTGGGAAAGGACCCAGCCCAGCACCAGTGTGTACAAAGCACTCAGTAACATGTTAGTTTATTTCCCTGATCTGAAAATGATTAGGCAGCTCTAAGAAAAGGAGGATTCGTTCCACAGGATCTTTTTGTTTTCTTTACAAATTTGGTGACTTTGGGGACACAGAGGACCGGACTAAGAAGGGTGGGACATCTAGGTCCCAGTCTCAGTTCCATTCCTGGAGCAGGATGTTCCGGGATAGGTGGACAGCCCTACCTGGAGCCCCTCCCCACCTTGGAAAGGTGGAGAATCACAGCGGTCAGAGGTACTGGGGTTGCTGACAGCTCCCTAAATGTGCAGACCTCAGCAAGCAGGATGCTCGGTCAGGGTAGACAAGAGAGGATACAGCCAAGAGGTTGTGTGGGCAATGTTTTCCTTTGTGAGACCCCTATCCCACCCCATTTACCACGCCCCACATCCAGAGCAGATAGGCTAGGATGGGAAGCTGGGCCCCCTCCTACGGGCTGCTCAGGAGCGAGGGCTCTGCCAGGGTGATGGCAAAGGTGCAAAACAGCAGATCACACTGAAGCATTGCAGAGTGGGAAGGGTGTGGGAGATGAGCTGGGCACCTGCAGGTTCCCAGGAGGAGACTCAGCGGGGGTGCCCCAGCCAGTGGGAGGCGGGGCTGGAATCCAGTGAGGCCTGGATCCTTCACCTCCCCTCATGCCCCCCTTGCACACTTATCACACCACACTGCTCTCTGTCCACATCTCGTTTCCCTCGGGTGCTTCCCCGCCATGCAGGCTGAAATGAGTGTCACTAAGTAGTAACCTGGAGACGGAGGGGGGAGGCAGGAAGAGGAGGGCGTGACATGGATAGGAGTAGAGGGAATGGGACAAGACTGGGCTCTGAGCCAGATCGGAATGTGTGTGTCCACCCTTCTGCTCCCAAGCCTTGTCAATCTGCACAAGCTAATTACCATTTGTACGACTGTTTCCTCAAGTCTTCCTCAAGGAAGATTCCAAGTCTCCTTATCATTGTTATAAAGACCAAATGAGGAAATATCTCTGTACTCATGAACTGTGTGGCCTCGGGCAAGTCACTCAACCTCAGTTCCTCTCCTGTAAAATGGAGAGAATTGTGGTGGCCAGGAATCAGAAAGTGTCCAGCCGATGCTCAAACTGAGGCCCAGGAGCTTGGTGTCACTCGGCCTTTGCCATCGGGTCACTTGCTGTGCTCCCCGTCCTTAGCCCTGACCACACCCAGCCCTGATTGCCCTGTGTCTCCCACCGGCAGAAGGAGAAGAAGGATGACAAAGCCATAAACGAGATCATGGAGGACCTGGACACAGATGTAGACAAAGAGATTAACTTCAAGGAGTTCTCTGTGCTGGTGGGCAAGCTGACGGAAGCCTCCCACGAGGAGATGCACAAGACGGCGCCCCCAGGAGAAGGCCACAGGCACGGGCCAGGCTTCGGGGAGAGTGGTTCTGGCCACGGCCACGGCCACAGCCATGGCAATCACGGCCACAGCCACTAATCATGTCAGGCCACCGGCCCCTGCCCACCTAGGGCCACGGGGCTGCCTTAGCTACAGGGCAGGGAGATATGGGTGAAATATAAAGTCTTCCTCCAAGCCAGTGTTCTGTGTGCTTCTTTCCCCACCCCCTTCCCAACCTGACCTTCCTGGAGGTCTGGGGGTTTGACAGCCATGTGACTTAACTGGGCCTCAGTGTCTGCATTCAGTAAGAACAAAACAAGAAGCAGCAAAAATGTGGGTCTCTTCTGGGTCCTTTGGATTCACCTCCCTGACCATCTCCTCACCTCTGACTCTAGGCCCCCCTGCTTAAGTCCTTGTCACCCTGCCCCAGCTCAGGACCTCTCTGTCCAGACAGTCAAAGTGGTCCTTGTCACCGTAAAAGGCAAAAGGTGAGTTTCCCTTCCCCTCAACCTTCCAGCCACCCCCCAATCCTGCCCCCACCCCCTCTTCACCCAGTGCTCTCCACAAGGCCATCTCTCTCCTACCAGAACCTTAGTCCTCTAGACAGAACGTGTCTGTGGAGGAACAATGACGTCAAGGACAAATGGGGTGTGTTATCCACAAATGGAGTTCTGAATCCACGGGGGCATTGGGTGTCTCTCAACAGACCTAGGATCCTCCATGGATATGGGGGTAGGTGAGCACACAGATGGGAAGCAGGGGTCTGGCCCCAGGTGGACATGAGTGTGAGAAGGGTACCTGCCTGCCTGTTGGAAGAAACAAGATCCACCCCTGGCTCTGTAGCTACAGAGCCTAACCACTGAGGTGTGGAGGTTGGACACTGGGTCCAGAGAGCCTCTCAGGCCTGAGGATTCTGATCCTAAGCCTCGAGGGCAAGCTGACCTCCCTGAGATGGCCAGGGCTCCTCCAGGCCCCAGTGGGTGGATGAGACCTCAGGCCAGCAGAAACCCTGGCTCCTCTGCAAACTCGCGGCCGGCCTGGCTCCCAGCTTCCCTGCAGCTGCTGCCGCTGGTCCTCACCTCAGCAGCCTCCAGACCACTCACTTCAGAGACATCCAAGGGACTCCTGGCCTTAGAGCAATGCCATAATGTCCCCCTACTGGGTCATTACCGGGCTGGGGTGGGCCTTCCAAACTCCAGAGCCCAAATCAGGTTCGTCTGCTCTGCCCTGTACTTTCAGCAGAGAGAAAACTCTGATAGGATTAGGATTGGGGGTGCTGGGAAAAGACGAACAGCATCCATCCCCCAGGTTACAAGTGAAGAAAGCGAGGCATAGAGTCAAGAAGGGACCAGTTCAAGGTCATACAGTGGTGATTGGTGAAGATATTGCAGAGAGCCTTGAATCCATCTTCCCTGTAGCCTAGATCTCACAGCTCCTTCCCCAGTGCTGAGCATGAAGCCAGGAGCGGCGGTCAGACTCCAGCTCCCCCCATGCCTCTTGGCTGTAGCCTGCCCCTGGCCTGCCTGCTGTGGACCGTGTAGGCCCTGCTCTAAGAACATTTGCTGTGGCGACAGGGATTTCCGGGCTCCCACTTGAGGGTATGAGGGTGCTTCCAGGAACCACTCCAGGCTGTGAGCTTGGGGAGAAGGGTTCAGAAGCCCCCAGCCCCTGGGGGATCCCATAGGTGGGGAGACTCATCTCCTGACAGCCCTGCTAACCCACCCTCACGTCCCTGCTGTGCAGCTTGGTGCAGGAGAAAGAGAGCTGGCCTGGCAGTTGGGAGGCCTGCGTTCTACCAGTGGCCTGGCCAAGACTAGATACCTCAGGTAGGGTAGGCTCCCCCCAACCCCTCTGCCCACCAGTGCTTATCACAATGTGCCATAAATACGTCTATGACTCTGCTTCCTCACTAGACTGTGAAATCCACGAGGTCAAGTCCATGGCATCTGTCTTATTCTCTGCTTTATTCCGAGCACCTAGAGAGGTGGCTGATACACGGTGGGTTCTTAAAAAATACTGACTGTATAGATGTTCTAAAATTCCCCACATGCTCCAGGCTCCCTTCTTGAGGGGAGGTGTAGAGAAAGGAGGGAGAGGAGGTGGGATTAATACCAGCAAAATGTCCCCACAACCAGTCGCCAAAGCTTCAATAAAATGCCTCAATCACTGGGAAAAAAAACAAAAACAAAACCAGAAGGCTCTAACTATGGAAAGCAGTATGGAGGTTCCTTAAAAAACTAAAAATAGAACTATCATATGACCCAGCAATGCCACTACTGGGCATCTACCTTGAGAAAACCATAATTCAAAAAGAGACATGTACCACAATGTTCACTGCAGCACTATTTACAATAGCCAGGACATGGTACCAACCTAAACGTCCATCTACAGATGAATGGATAAAGAAGATGTGGTACATATATACAATGGAATATTACTCAGCCATAAAAAGAAACGAAATTGAGTTATTTGTAGTGAGGTGGATGGGCCTAGAGTCTGTCATACATAGTGCAGTAAGTCAGAAAGAGAAAAACAAATACTGTATGCTAACATATTTATATGGAATCTAAAAATAAAAATGTTACTGATGAACCTAGTTGTAGGGCAGGAATAAAGAGGTAGACGTAGAGAATGGACTTGAGGACTTGGAGAGGGAAGGCGAACCTGGGGCAAAGTGAGATTAGCATCGACATATATACACTACTGAATGTAAAAGTTATGGGATCAGCCGCATAGTACAGGGAGATCAGCTCAGTGCTTTGCGATGACCCAGAGGGGTGGGATAGGGAGGGTGGGAGGGAGGCTCAAGAAGGAGGGGATATGGGGACATGTGTATGCATATGGCTGATCCACTTTTTTGTGCAACAGAAACTAACATGGTATTGTGAAGCAATTATACTCCAATAAAAATGTATTTTAAAAAATCCAGAATGTTCTGGATATCATCATGGCATCTCAAACTGGAAGGTAAGGGCAGCAAGGGAATGAGACTCTGATCAGCTTTATTCAGTCTTACCAGTTCTGCCTTCATCTGCTGCACACTAGAATCTTCCATTTGAATAAAGGGATTTGTCTTGAAAAAAGTTTGAACATTATTTGTTTAACCCAACCTGCCTCACCCTCATGCTTGAGTGATTCTGCCCAGCATCCCTGCCATGCGGTTGGCCCAGCTCTGCCTGAACTCCTCCAGGTAAGGGAGCATCCTCCTTTGGTGCTGACACTTAGAAAGTCCTTCATTACACGGAGCCAAAATCTGTCTCCTCACGCCTGCCAAGCATTAACCCTGGTTTCCTCCCACACCACTGGGGATGCAGAATAAATCTAACCACCTCCACGCAGGCAGCTACCCATCCACTTCTTCAAAATCACATCCAGGCTTTCTCCAGCCTCTACACAGTTGTACCAGGAATGCTCTCCCCACCCTAAGATCTCTAGTGAGTCCCTTAGGGCCCATGAAGGCCTAGAACCTATGTCACCACCTCCACGAAGATTCCTCTGACCACCCACCTTCCTCAAGCCCATGGGGGCTTCCTCCTCCAGGCCTGTAGAACTCTCCAGTACGTCTACCCTTGCACTTGCAATAGGGAACTGTAACCCCTTATCTGCTAGTCTGGCAGTGGCCCTGGAGGCAGGGACAATGGCTGATTTGTCCCATGTCCCCAGGTACCAACATGGAAAAAGCTCTCAGTGAGCATTTCAAATGGGCAAGGGAAAGTAGGGTGGTCCTAGGACCCTGTGGAGCTGGAGGGTGAAGCTGGAGCTTGCATGAGGAGAGGGTAAGGTGGGGACTGCTTTGGGCATGAAGAGTGCGCCCTTGGTCTGGCGATCTGGAGGCCAGGAGATGGTGGAGCCGCTGGGCATCAGGATGGCAGGGGACAGAGCTTCATTGATCCCAAGGGTTCCCCCTTTTGCCTATCTCTCTGCTAGCTTGGTCTGAGAGGAGGAGGTTGTTCTAGGCCCCGTGGGAAGGTCTACAGCAATCCACCTTCACAAAGCCCTGTAGGATTTTCTTAAAAGAGCTGATTGAGATGACTTAGCCCTCCCATCCCATTAGTCCCCTTCACCCCCAAAAAGACTGGTTCTATTGAGTAGAGAAGAGCTGGATTCTTCCCTCAGGTAAAGAATAGAGTGTCAGGGTGAAGGTTAAGATTCCCACTCCAAGTGAAAATTGCTGACTACCTCTAGGATTAATGAGTCCTTTCAAGGAACAAAAGCTTTGGGGTTTCCCCAGCATAACGGTGATTAAAGAATAGAGAAAGCCTGTTGTCAGATACCTGTCCCTCAGTTCCTATAAGAGGGAGTTGCCCTCCTTGGCAGTGGAACCTGAACCTCTGTGTATCTTTCTAGGCATGGTGAGGAAGTATAGTGGCAGCTGTCGGACACTGCCCAGAGGCTTAACAATGCTCAGAACATGTTCTGGGGCCTGGGTGGTAAGAAATGCTTCCAGAAATGGGCACAGAGATTAATTCTTATAGCATTCACTCATTTGTCTTCTCATTCACTCAGCAGACATTAACTGCAGACTTGCTGTATGTTGGGCTCTGTATAATGCTCTGAGGGGTCCCTATGATAAATATGGCTTCATTCTGTCATTAAGGAACTCCCAGGACTGCAGGGCAGACAAGAGAGCTCCTCAAATGATTCCGATATAAAACATGAAAGGCCAGAAAGGGATAAAGTTCTGTAGGGCTTAGAGATAGGAGGGCTGTCCTTCAGCTGGGCAGCCTCCCTGGGGGGGTGAGTTAAGTCTGGTGGCCACAGGCATCCCGGGAAAAAAGTGCAGATGCTTCAGAAGGAGGAGAGCACATGTGCAAAGGCCTGGACGTGGTCAGATGTGGGGTTTGAGCAACAATGAGGACCCCTGGGGGTGGAAGAGGGGGAGGTGGGAGATACAGAGGAGAGAGGGACAGACACTAGGCCACAGAGCTACAATTTCAGCTGGAGAACGGAGGACAGAAGCAGTGGAGGTTTGGGGAGGAAAATGATATAATCATACTTGTATTTTACAAAAGTCTGTCTGTGGTGTGTGGGATAATTTGGGATGGAAATGAGACAGGTTAGGAGGCTGCTGCGATAGTCCAGGTGAGGCTAGGAGAGCCCGAGGTGGTGCTTCTCAGAGAAGATGATGCCTTCAGCCAGGCTCTCAAACTACCCAGGCCCCAAGTCAGCAAGGCAGGCGTGCCCCACAACCCCTAGAGGAAGAAGAGAATTGTGTGCTGTTTCCTAAGACCTTGCCGGAAAGAAATGCCTCAGGTTTCCCCAGCCGGCTGAGGCAATCTTACACAAGCCTGACACAAGCCCTTCTGTGAAGTAAACTCCAGAATCCAACCTCAACACCCTGCCCCCTTCCAGCAATTGCTGAAAACATGGTTTAGAAAGCCCTGGGTCGTAGATTTTGACACTCCAATTACCAAAGTGACAACAGAACTGAAACAATTTGTTGCTCAAGTCCTGTTGCCTCTTGGGACTCAGGCCTGAAACAATTCCTCTACCCCAAGACTCAGGTCATCCTCCTGGCCAAACTGGACCCCCAACCCTTGTCCTCAGAGGTCCCCACTGCACACACAAGACAGGGAAGGTGGACACCACGGGAGGACTGGCCTCCTGTGAGCGTCCCAGGGTTTCCCTTTCCTCTGCGAACTCTCCCACTTTTGCCCATGTACCCAAAATTGTCACATGTATGATGAGATTGTACAGTGAGGGGGGACTGTTGCCAAGACCTGAGGCGAGGGGTAAAGAGGAGGGTGATCCCCGGACGGGTGCATCAAGTTGGCAGGATTCCGGCTTGGGGCACGGGGCAACCCAGCTCACTTCCGTCCATCCCCCTCCTCTCTTCTCCATCTCCCTCTTGGTTTGTCCCTCTCTTTCTCTATCTTCCCTTCCTACATTCTCTCCCTGAGTCTCTCCCTCACTTGCTGCTTTCTGCCCTCCTGGTCTCAGGGCTGAGGTGCAGTCCCAAGGTGCTTGGGTGCTGCCAGGGAGGGAATGCCTTTGAGATGTAACTCAGGGTCACATCTCACCAGGGATGATGCCTGCAAAACAAAAGATGCTCAGCTTTCAAGATGTCCATTAACAATGGAAGGAGAAAAATCACAAAGGGAAACAGTTGAAGGGCTTGAGAGTATTGAGCCTGGAAAAGAGAAGCGGGAGCGTGTCCTCTCCACAGCAAGGTCTCCAAAGCCTTCTGTGATGGGGCATATTTGCTGCCAGTTCCCCCCACCCTCCATCACAAGCATCTCACTTTTTAGCTGTTGGCCCCTTCAGTTAGCAAACAGTAACTCAATTCTACTAAACCAACATTCGTCAGTTATTCATTCATTAAAGGACCCCTGTAGGCAGGACACTGTCACAAGCCCATAAAACACAGAAAGTCCCTGTTCGGCTGGAGCTTATGCTTAGGGAGACTCAGGCAAGAAACAAACGGAGGAAGAAAGAATAGATCATTCCAGGTGGGTATGAGCTCCACTGCAAGAGGAAGATGTGTTAGAACAACTACTAGCTGGGCTGGGGAACCAGACAGGGCTTCCCTGGGGAGGTGACAATGGAAATGAGACCTGGGTGACAAAAAGCACGGGAGAAAGTCTGGAGGGTCTTCGTCAGGTAGTGACACATGAATTATGTTCGGACATCACGCTGGCTGTTGTGTGGATGAGGGGTTGGGGACCAGGTTGGAGGCTGTTGCAGGGATTTATTGAGCCCAGTCTTTGTGTCAAACACTCTGCTATGTCCCCTGCCCTCAAGGAGCCTTCAACCTAATGGGGGCAACAGACACCTAAATAGCTATTTTCAATATTACGTTGTAGCCAAAAGAAAAGCAATGGTGATATGCACCAGACGCCTTGGGAGCCCAGAGGAGGTGCTTTTCTTCTGTCTTCTTGGGCGAGTGCACCTGCGGGGGAGGGAGGATTAAGGAAACATTCCTCAGACAAATGCTGAAAGGGTGAGGGTTCTGCTTGCCTGGGGCTGGGTTAGGTAACGAGAGAAATCAGAGAAGCATAGGAAGTCAGGCCCTTGCCCTTCACAGCCTGCTTTGCTTCCTTTTAACTTTGAAGACTTATATTGACCAAGTTAAATGAAGAGTCCTAGCCATTCTTGCACCAGGGTGTCCCTGTAGCCATCGCATTGAATCCACATCCTTCTCCTGACTTCCAAAGCCCCATTATGCAAGTTGGCTTGACTCGCAATGTGCAACAGCCTACTGGCCTGCAACGTCCTCCTGAAGGGCATGGGTGCACACAGAGCACCTGAGAGAGTGGCTTGGTGTCCCTTATCACATACTAACTCTCTTGCCCAGAGGGCTCTGTCAGACTCATCATCCCCAAAGCAGCCTGTCGGCAGGACAGGAAGGTAAGTCCTACAGTCCCCAAGTTGAAAGCCACTCTGGATAAGAGGTGGAAATATGGGAGGGGGCGTGAGCAGGAGAGCTCCCTGGAGGATGTGCCATTTGGATTGGGCCTTGGTGGGTAAGCAGGAGTTCCAGAGCCAAAGAAGGGCCCGGTAGCCTGGTAACTACAGCAGAGTATCAGACACTTTTTAAATGTGAATGAAGGGAAAAGAGGGCACTTCAGACAAAGAGAACAGTAGGACAGCAGGTGCAAAATCAAAGAAGTCTGACAGTCCATGGGGAAACTGGAGAACGTTCTGGAATGGCTGGAGACTAGGGCTCATGGCGGTGGACAGGAGGTCAATGGCAAGATGCTGGAGAGGACATGTCCAATCTCTGTGGTCCTGTGGTTCTAACTGTCCTCGTGTCTGTTTGTTTGTTTCGTGATACCTGCCATCGCCCAGGGACCAGGCTCTGCATTTTGATGAAGGCACCAGAGATCACCTGGTCCAAACATCGCACTTTAAAGATGAGAGACCAGCTCAGAGAAGCAAGGTAATTTGCTCAAACTCACAGATCCAAGAAGCAGTTGAGCCGGGAGGCTAACCTAGTACATTTTATTCCAGGTTGAAGGCTCTTTTCATCAGCTTTGGGTGCCTCTCCAACTGATGGATTTTGACCACGTTTGGGGAACCTTAACATTTTTCTAAATATGATTGAAGTTCAATTTGTGGTTCAGTTGGTTATTTTGAAACAAAATCATGGCTGTGATTATTTTCACAATAGCAAATGTGCTCGCTTTTGTTCTTATTGGTTGGTTGGTTTGTTGGTTGGGTGGTTGGCTGGTTGGTTGGCTGGTTGGCTGGTTGGTTGAGTGGTTGGCTGGTTGGTTGGTTAGTCGACTGGATGGCTGGATGGATGGTTGGCTAGCTGGCTGGATGGATGGCTGGTTGGTTGGTTGGCTGGATGGCTGGTTGGTTGCTGGTTGGTTGGTTGGTTGGTTGGTTGCTGGTTTGTTGGTTGGTTGGTTGGTTGCTGGTTTTTACCAGATGCTAATATTACCATATACATCAGAGTGGCCACAGATACACATGAATGCATTAAGCAAGGGCACAGCTTATTGCTCTAGCCTTTCGTTTAAAGGCCTTTAGAGAAAGACAGCACCTAACTGCCCTTAGTTACTTGTCTAATACTGGTCAACTTTATCCAAGTTATCCCTAAAGTGTAACCTAAATCTGTGCTTTGGTTTAAAATAAGCTTTACCTGTTGTGGCTGCAGCAGAGAGAAGATAGCTGACCAGCTGTAACTAAAACCTCCTATATAAATTAGTATTTTACTATTAATGCTCATACCTAGTGAGTGCTTACTCAGCATCAGATGCTGTGCTAAGTGCTTTACACATGTTGCTAGGTTATCTAATCCTCACCCCAACTCTGGGAAAGGTGCTGCTGTTATTCCCATTTTATTGATGGGGAAACTGAGGCTTAGAGATTTTAAGTAACTTGCTCAAGGTCTCGCAATTAGTAAGTGGTAAAACTAGGATCTGAATCCAGAAATATAACTTTAATCTTCATACTTGGGCCACTACCTTTTCAATGCCCAAATATAACTTCATTCTCATCCTTCTAGATCCTACTCAAAGTTCTCCATCCCATCCGAGTATCTCAGGACATTAAAATTGGATGACACCTGAGTGTTCACCTAGTCTAAACTCTTCAAATGAATTCACCAAATTCCTTTGAATTCTTCAAAAATGAGGACAGAGATCCAGAGAGGCAAAGTGTTTTTCCCAAGGTCACTCAGCGAGTGAGGGCTTTCCCTGAATGGTCCCCCTTTCTCATTCAGTGATGGAAGCCTTCCAGGCTTGGGCCATTCCGAGACCGCCTTCTCTGTGTCCTGAATTCCTTCATCTTTGGCCAATCCCGCTCCACCCTCATCTTCAGCCTCTCCCCCTGCCCCATCCCCAGGAGAGGGTCTCCACAGGCTCCTGCTTCCTCGTATATTTTCCACACTCCCCTCCTGCCTCAGCTTTGCCTCAGATCCACATCTCATGACATAGTAGTTTCCTCTGCTGGATGGTCCAGCAGACCTCCAGCCCTGGGGCTTCTGTGGCCAGGACTTGTAACTTTCTGGCCTCAGTCCTGAATCCCAGCTTCCTGTGCATCATCTCCACTTAGCTTTGCACCGAATAAACCAAAATACAAACCCACCTCTGCCCCAATATAAAGCTTCTCTTCTCACTTTTCCTCATATCAGTCATACCTGGGCTCCAGCAAGTTACCTCACCTTTTAAAAATGTCGTCATACACTCTGCCCTCCTGGCCTGTCCCTCCTGCTGAGGAGGGGGCAGGGGAGCAGCCGCTGGTGCAACTGCCAGAGCCCAAGGCTGTGCCCTGGCTGCTGCGACTGGGGTGTCCTAGGCTGCTTAGGCTGTGAGAACGAATGCCATAGGCTGGATGGCTTAAACAACAGACATTTATTCTCCCAGTTCTAGAGGCTGGACATCTGGGATCAGGCTGCCAGCGATGGTTGGGGGCCTGGGGAGGGCTCTCTTCCTGGCTTGTAGACTTGCTGTGTGCTCATGGAGAGAGAAAGAAATCTCTCTCTATTCTTCTTCTTATAAGGGCACTAATCTCATCACGAGGGTCCCACCCTCATGACCTAATCTAATTACCTCCCAAAGGCCCCATCTCCAAAGACCATCACACGGGGGGTTAGGGCTTCAACAAGTGAATTTGGGAAGGCACACAAACATTCAGCCCATAACATATGGGTATTCTGACATCTTGACAAAATGGACCTCTTGACCTCTGGACTAAAGGGACACCCCATCTATCCCAGACCTGACTCAGCACCAAACAGGGTTTGGTGGGCAGGGAGGTCCCCGTGACTTCTGCCCATTCAGACTGAGTGCACTTTTCACCAGGGAATAGTGACCCAACACTTGCCCCCTAGGGAGATTATTCCTGTCCTCAGAGACCACACTCCCTCCTGTTTCCCTCTGGACCATTTATAGGGAATCAAATCAATAGCCTATTGATTTCCATACATTCATCCTTGTAAGAGATATTTCTGAAACACCTACTGCATGCCAGGCACAGTGCTGTTGCTAGAGACCCAGCGCCTACTCTCACACACCCCCATCCATTGAGGAGACGGACATAGAACAAATAAGCGCATTAGTGGATACAAAATCACAGCAGGAGAGAAGAGCACAGGAGAGCAGCTTAGTCCCAGGGGAACATTTCACAAAGAACCTGGACTAGGCCAGCATGGGGAGGGAGCCTGGCCCAAGAAGTCTTCCCTCCCCTTATCCTGTGCTGGACAGAGCTCATGCTCTCCCCCTCGTCCTGTCTCTCTTCTTCCCACACCCTTTCAAAGTTCAGCCCCAAGTTTCATGGCCCATACAGGAAACATAAGTGAAATCAATCATCTCACTCCCTTGCTCAAAATCCCCTGTGGCTCCTTAGCACACCTGGCACAAAGTCCAAGGTCTTCCCCACAGGCTGTAAGCCCCTGCTCCCTGCTCCCTGTTTCCTGCAGGCTCTGTTCTCCCACCAGCCCCACCTCAGATCTGCACCCATCACTGTGCTGGTCTTTGAGCAGGTCAGACACATGCCCATCTCAGGGCCTCAGCCTCTCTCTGCAGGAACTCTTTACCCACAGACATCCGCAAGCTGCTCTCCTTCCTTTCTTTTAGATTTCTGCTCAAACACATCCCTCAATTATCATATTTAAACCAGTATCCCTGTCCTTCCCTCTGCCCCTTATTTCCTTGCTTTAGCTTTCTTCATATCACTTATCATTACCTACCAGTGTACTATATGATATATCTTTATGCTAATACCTAGTGGTTTGTCTGTTGGTTCATTTTCTATCCCCTCCCCAATAGAATGCAAGCCCCAAGAGGACAGGGACTTCACGTCTTTCGTCTCTGGCTATTATAGATGCTCAGTAAATATTTGTTAAATAAATGAATAAATAAACAAATAGGGGACATTTAATAAATTATTGGTGAACAAATGAACAGAGCAGGGGTTCTCAGAGGTCTAAATGGGGACTGTCGGAACAGCAGGGGTGAGGAAGAATCAAGTTTTGTGAAAGAAAAAAGTACACAGACACTCTTAAGAACAGTTCAAGGGTACTTTTATTAACTCTCGCTTCCTTCAGGCAAGGCAAACTTCAGTGAGGAGAAGGGAAAGTCTTCTTGGGGACATTGCTGGGAAGAGCCCATCAGAGCTTCTACTCTTGGTGGATAGCCTCATGTGCAGTCTTCAGCACCCTGGACACCAGGACTACGAATTCCTCAAAGGTGACCTGTGCATCTTTATCAGCATCCAGTTCTTGGAATACTTTGTCAATGGAAGGTTGGTCTTTGGTGTTCTTGGAGAAGGGAAAGCAGGGACAGTGAGCTCCCCTTTTTCCAGGCCTCGAATCCCTCAGAACTCAGCTTGGGGAAGCCTGGGAACACTAACTCATTAGCCAAAACTATGTGGGAGAATCCAGTGTGAGAAAACAGAAGACAGAGAGAAGCAGCTGTCTTGGGCCATCCTAGAATCAAGTCTTAACTGGGAAGATGCTGTGTAGCTCAGCAATCCAATCCCGCCCTGCCCTGCCTCTCTCCACTTTACAGAGACAGAAAGGAGCAGAGCTTAAGGTGATGGTGGGAGTTATTCAGAGATGGAGGCAGAGCCCCTGTCCCACAGCTGGTGGGGGGGTGGGGGGAGACATCCCTGGAAGCTCAAACTGGGACGAACCCACCCCTTGTCCCACCATCATCCTTCAGGCCTTGCCACTACCCTCAGTGCAAGGGGTCGGGCAACTTTGCCAAGAAAGGGGCATCATGTACCTTGAGGGCATTTGGAAGTTCCTTTGTGATCAGCTTCTTCAGCTCATACTTGTTGAGGGTGTCATAATGCCCCTGCCGAATGGAGTATTGGTGGAAGATGTTGATGATTCCCTCCAGGTGGTCTTCCAGTTTTGTCATCTCCCTAACTTCACATTCACCTTCAAAGAGACAAAGGAGGTCTTATCAAGGGGCAGTTCCTCCCCCACCCCACAGCACTTCCACTCTCTCCTCTCTTTCCATATCAAAGGTTTAGACAAGGGATGACTACCCCTGGGTCTGCTCTGCGTTCTCTCTGCTCTGTGTTTGATCCACGGTGAACGTTCTCATTTGCGGATAGGATGGGGGGAGAAGGACATAGAATACCGCCTAAAGTCTAAAAGAATCAGCCTTAACTGTCGCGGTGTTCCATGTCCCCCCGTCTCCTGGGGACTATAGTTCAGAGGGTGTTAATCACTCAAGCTCACCTGAGAAGGGTGCTGTGGTTGGCCAGGCTGTTCCCTTTCCCCCAAATGTTGGTACTTTAGGGCCCTTACAGATGTCAGCCACCCCACCCACCTTGGCCATCCCCAAGTCCTGAGACTGGGTCTTCCTAGCAGAGCAAGAGCTGGCATCCTTGGGCCCAAAATGCAGTCAGCCCAGAGCAGGTCCAGCAGGCAGGGGGTTGTAGCTTCCAACAGCCTGTCAAGTGGCCCCCTGAAGGCCCAGCCAAGGAAACGACACTTACCCCCTCAATGCACAGAAGTGTGGAGGCAGCAACACTGGTGAGGAGCCCTGAGCCAGGGAGGTTTTTATAAGGCAGGTGTCACCTTTGACCTCGAGTGAAGAAACTTCTCTCATTCACCACGGGGCACGTTTCTCTGTTACCCAAGAGACGCTTCAAACATGCGGCACTGACTGCAACACGGGCAGCTCAGATTGCAAGAGAACAAGTTTCACTGCAGGCATGGCTCCTACCCGGAAAGGGAAGGGCTGGGGAGAGGTATTTGCTGAGTGTCTATACAACAAAAGTGATAGTGATAATAAAAACAATCAAAGAAAAAAAAAAACAATCAAAGTAGACATGTAATCTGGGAACAGAAAAAGGACATTGGTTTAAAACTAAAGAAATCTGAATATAAAGTATGGAACTTAGTTGATAATAACATGTCAAGAGCAGTTGATTAATTGTAACAAATGTACCACACTATGTAAGATGTTAATAATAGGGGAGACTGTGTGCAGAAATACTGGAACTCTCTATATTATTTTCTCAATTTTTCCATAGATCTAAAAATGTTCTGAACTAAAGTCTAAGTGTTTGTTTGTTTGTTTGGCCGTGCAGTGCAGCTTGTGGGATCTTAGTTTCCTGACCAGGGATTGAACCCAGTCCACAGCAGTGAAAGCACCTAGTCCTACCCACTGGACCACCAGGGAATTCCCTAAGTGTTTTTAAAAGTGACCATGTATTGAGCACTCACATCATGCCAGACACTGCCTTACACAAACCCTCACCTAATTCTCCAAACAGCCTTCACCCCAACAGCGCTAACGGTTTCCCCATTTTGCAGATGAAGAAAATGAGTTTGAAGAGGTTAAGGAATTTTTCTAAGTGCCAAATCCAAAACTGTCTACTTTCAAAACCTTTGCCATTTTCTAATTTTTCCCTAAAATGAGAATAGTTTTTTGTTATCAAAATAATACATGCTTGGGGCTTCCCTGGTGGCACACTGGTTAAGAATCCGCCTGCCAATACAGGGGACACGAGTTCGAGACCTGGTCCGGGAAGATCCCACATGCCATGGAGCAATGAAGCCCGTGCTCCACAACTACTGATCCTGCGCTCTAGAGCCCGCAAGCCACAACTTTTGAGCCCACGTGCCACAACTACTGAAGCCCGTGTGCCTAGGGCCCGTGCTCCACAACAAGAGAAGCCACCACAATGAGAAGCCCGCACACCGCAACGAAGAGTAGCCCCCGCTGGCCGCAACTAGAGAAAGCCCACGCGCAGCAAGAAAGACCCAACACGGCCATAAATAAAATAAACAAATAAATTTATTTTTAAAATAATAATAATAATACATGCTCATACTTTTTGTAAAAACCCTAATTTTTGGTAAATGACACAATCTTATATCAGACCCTGACCTTTTTCTTCCAGTTTGTGTCCTAATGCCATAAATTCTTGATTAGCCTTTTTAAAAATTCTTTCTTCCATGCTCCCCCACACCCCCCAACTCACTGTGTGAGACTCGGGGACAGAGCAGCACAAATTCAGTGGCTGCTCTCCCAGAGTTTGGAATCTAATGGGTTCAGACACCTTCCTGAATCGTAGGAAGAGTTCACCGCACGTGATGGGGGTGGGGGGTTGCTGGGCCCTAGTCAGGCTGAGACTAGCGACCTGGATTCCACACTGGCAGGGGGACTTGGGAGAACTAGGGCTGCCTGGTAGGCCACAGTGGGAAGGGTGCCAGGGACCAGCCTGTGCCCTTGGGCAAGACTTTGACCTCTATGAGCCTGTTTCTTCATTTGTGTGGTCACCTCACTGGACTCCTTTAGTTCCCAGATTTGTTATGAGGCTCAGCTGACAGAATATATGAGAAAAGCCTTAAAAACAGTAAAGTGCCATCTTTAAGTTGGTTTTTCTTTTGCCCTTACCCACCCAGCATGGATGTGGATCATTTAGCCCAGCCAGCATGAACATGAGCCCAGAGCCAGCCCTCCGGGGCCTGGCCACTGGATACTGGGGGTCTCCTAGCAGAACAAAGAGACCTGTCTCTTCTGTGTCTTGAAGAGCGTCCACTGGTAGAGGAGCCTACACTCCAGCTTTCCCTCTGAGCACCAGCCCCTACACCTGTGCCCGTCCAGAAAGGACTTCCAGAAGTCAAGGGAGTTCACACAGAAGGCTCCTGACACAGTTCCTGGCACAGGGAATAGTATCACTTGCCTTACCTTCCTCCTTCCTCCCACCTGACCTCACTGAAATGGTAGGATTGGGCCCAACGGGCAAGGCCAAGCCCAAGTGATGTTCCCTCTTGCTTCTGGCCTTGGTGCTCCCAAGTGTATTCCAGAGACTGGTGGCCTCCTGGCTATTCCTTGGGCTGGTCCTACCTCCCCATCAATAGGAACTCCTCGAGGCCAAGACTGTGTAGGAAGCTGATGCTTATGACAGCCAAGAAGGATGAAGAGTATGGGAAACTCTTTTGTTGACAATTTGATATAGATGATACTGCAATGGTAGATGCATGTCATTTTACGTGTGTCAAAACCCATAGAATGTACAATGCAGAGAGTGAACAGTAACATGAACTATGGATTTTAACAATATGGTTAACAATAATGCATTTATGTTCGCTCATCGATTGTAGCAAACATACCACACCAATACAAGATGTCAATAACAGGGGCGCTGGGGGAGTGAGGGCTAAGGGGGTATTTGAGAACTCGCTGGACTTTCTGCTCAATTTTTCTGTAAACCCAAAACTGCCCCTGAAAAATAAAGTTTATTAATTAAGAAAAATACTACTGCCTCTGAAGTCATTATGCACAAAAAGTAATAGCATACTACACAGCAGGAAACAAACTTTTCAAGTAAATTTTGAGCCAAATTGATAAGAGATTTACTTTCACAACTTCCTCTATAAAGTTGGTCAAAATACCTTGACAATGGTGGGGAACCTAGCACATTAGAAAAAAATTTAACTAGCAAAAATGTGAATTCATTCTAACTCTTCTAACCTCAACAAGAAATAAACACATGCTCTAAAGTAGAAGATAGACAGAGCTTCAAGAGTAATAAACTGAATGTGATCATGTAAACACCTCGAAAAAGTATATCAAGATAACTAAATTTTCATAATGCAAAAAACAATGAATTAAACTGGTAAATCTGAGTAAAGAGTATATGGGAATTGCTTGTACTGTACTTGCAATTTTTCTATAAGTTTGGACTTATCAAACTAAATTACATCAAATAGAAATGATACCAAAATTTTAAATTACCCAAAAAGTACTCATGGCAACAGAAATGACTCTGTTAGTCACATCAAGAAGTGGGGAGGGGCACACGTAGAACATAAAATGGGGCAGGGTGACCAGAAGGGGCAGAATGGCAGCCCACCGAGCTGGGTTTACCCTCCAAGTTAGCCCAGAGCCTGGCTCTGGGTAGAGACCATAAATATGAGTGCCCTACCCTTACAGAGGCACCTTTTCTGAAAAATGCTTCTCCAAGAGGGAAATAAACTCCCAGGTAAGCAAAGAGAGGGAAAAAGAGGGTGACATTGCTTTAAAGGATGGGAGGCGCTGGGTCTAAAGGGATACCATCCCCAGAGGTGTGAAGAGAGCCTCAGATCCGCTCTAACCTCTGAGCAATGATGAGGAGAAGAGGAGCGTGGGTTTCTTCACCTGGCAAACACTTCCTGGCCCTTCATATCTGCTAGTCACTGCTGGCCAGGCACTGGGGAAAGCAGCCATGAACAGGACAGACATGGTACTGACCTCACTGAGCTTACAGTCTGGGGAGGACACAGATGGGAAAGGCTCTCTGATAAGGTGGAGACAGAGCTAAAAAGGCCAGGAAAGGAGAGGTGTTGCTTCATCTTGTTTGAACAAAATTAAACATCAGCTTTATCCTCAGTTTTGGCAAGCAGAATGTCAAAAATCTTTTATGTCTAAGGGGGGAGGAAGACCTCTCCCTCAGTTATTCTGGGGTGCAAAGCTAGTCATTGAACCAGTTTTCAAAAAGTATCCCAGGGTTTTCAGGAAGTGAGAGAGCAATCCCTCTATGCCTTCCCCCACTTTCCCGTCACAGCCTCCAAATTTGGCAGTTAGAAAAAGCTGTCAAGTTGGGCTATGATGACCATGATCAAAGTGCCATGGTAGGAAGAGGTTATCAAGGCCTCTGAAATAAAATCTTTTGAAGTCTAGCCTGGTGACCTCCATTCAGTACCACAGACTCCCCTGCATGCTTTGTGGTAACCCAGTTACCACAGCAACATATACAGAAAGGAGGAGGGTCCAGGCCCCATATGGAGCACCACTGAGGCCTGGATGAGGACCTGGACCACCCCAGCAGCAGTGGCTAGCAGTTTGCCCCTAAAACTGCACAGCCCAGGCTTCAATGACCACACCTTACAAGCACAAGAAGCTACTGCTTTTGGGGGACAAGTGAGTGAGATCCCAGCTCCCTGCCCCTTTGGCTTGTGGAGGCAGAACAGATCCCAGCAATGGATTAAGAAAGCCCCTGGGGTGTTTGAGCAATCCAGGGATGGGGAGGCCACAAGAGGAGAAACTGGACAGGTAGGAGCATGAGCAAATGGCAGGAAAATAAGATGCTTGTAATGGTGTGTTTATCCACAACTGAACAAATCATGTCACAATTCAATTTGAAATTTCATCCAGATTACTCAGTATCATGGACTAATTTGCCCTTCAGAATTAGACAACTGGGGGGGGGGGGTGATGAATTGGGAGATTGGGATTGACATATATACACTAATATGTATAAAATGGATAACTAATAAGAACCTGCTGTATATAAAAATAAACAAAATAAAATTCAAAAAAATTAAAAAATAAAGAATTAGATAACTGATGTTGAGACAAGGCTGTGATTATGTTAGGAAATCATGTGTGGCAGAGATTGTCCAAGGTCACTGTTTCCTTTCTTTTTACTTTTTCAGGTGAAATTAACTGTTTTTTAACAGCTTTATTGAGGCATAATTGATGTACAAAAACTGCACATATTTAATGTGTAAAACTTAATGAGTTTGGACATATGCAAACACCTATGATACCGTCACCACAATCGATGTCATAAGCACACCATCACCTCCAAAATTTTCCTTGAGTACCTTTAGTTTTGTTTTTGGTTTCTGTGGTAAGAACACTTAGAGTGACATTACCCGCTTAACAAACATTTGCGTGCATGATACCACATTGTTAACCACAGTCACTGTGTTGTATAGCAGGTCTGTAGGTCTTTTTCATCTTGCAGGACTGTGAACTTATGTCATTGAACAATAATAGTCATGCTGCCTTTGAGGATGCCACTCGAAGGGGTGAGACTGATTAAAGAACTCCAAAACAATGCTTCTTTTTGTTTGTTTTCTTTCCCTCCCTTACTACTGCATTCCATATCATTTTCAGATATACAAAAGACTACACATAGCATATGTCCATTATAAGACAAAATAAAACAACAAACATCTGCAAATCTACAGGAGACCTTAGTCCCCTGGACAGAAACCAGGTGATTGGCAAAATATTCCAGAAAGCAGAGAAGAAAGAAACTAAAGAATTTCTTGTTTGCTAAAAAATGTAATTCTCTGAGAGCCCCCAGACAAGCCAGCAGAGTAGTCAGGTGTGCTTCAAGAATGATTTTTTACTAGCCAAGACATGGAAGTAACCTAAATTGTCCATGGACAGATGAATGGATAAAGAAGATGTGGTATGTATATACAATGGAATACTACTCAGTCATAAAAAAGAATGAAATAATGCCATTTGCAGCAACATGGATGAAACTAGAGATTCTCATACCTAGGCCCCGCCCCACACTCAAGCATCACCCCCCGACCCAACCAGGTCCTACCCATCCTAAACCCCACTCCTGCCTAAGCTCCACTCCCGCCTAAACTCTGCTCCCATAGCCAAGGCTTTTTTTTTTTTTTCCGTTTTTCCTCTTTTAGATTGGGGCTCTGTTTTACCTTGCTGATTCATTGTTGTTAACTCATTTATATTTTTATTTGTCCTAATAAATCTTTTATTTTTCTAATTTTATTTTATTCCTTATACTTTGTTATTGTTCTGCTCCTTTTGGTTTGTTCCCCCCCCCCCACCTTTTTTTTCGCTTTTTTCTGTTGTGGTTTTATTTTTACCTTGTTGCAGTTGTTTCAATTATATTTTTATTTTTCCTGCTATATTTTTTACCTATTTTTATTTTGTTTTTTATTCTTTGTTATTGTATTACTCCTTTTTTTTTTTTTTTTTTTTTTTTTTTTTTGCCATGCCACACAGCTTGCGGGATCTTGGTTCTCAGGCCAGAGGTTGGGCCCAAGCTCCTGTGGTGGGAGCTCTGAGTCCAAACCACTGGACTAACAGAGAACCTCAGACCCCAGGGAATATTAATCAAAGTAAGGCCTCCTGGAGGTCCTCATCTCAGCACCAAGACCCGGCTCTATCCAACTACCTACAAACTCCAGTGCTGGATGCCTCAGGCCAAACAATGATTAAGACAGAAATACAGCCCCACCCATTAAAAAAAAAATGAAACGACAAAAACATATGTTACAGAAAAAGCAGCAAGGTAAAAACCTACAAGACCAAATAAATGAAGACAAAATAGGCAACCTACCTGAAAAAATTTCAGAGTAATGATAGTAAAGTTGATCCAAAATCTCCAAAATAGAATGGAGAATATACAAGAAACATTCAACAAGGATCTAGAAGAACTAAGGAGCAAACAA
Source organism: Hyperoodon ampullatus (assembly GCF_949752795.1). Classification (NCBI taxonomy): domain Eukaryota; kingdom Metazoa; phylum Chordata; class Mammalia; order Artiodactyla; family Ziphiidae; genus Hyperoodon; species Hyperoodon ampullatus. Next base: position 112,857,579 of record NC_136915.1, read on the forward strand.
ACAATGATGAACAACACAATAACTGAAATTGAAAATACTCTAGAAGGAATCAATAGCAGGATAACTGAGGCAGAAGAACGGATAGGTGAGCTGGGGGATAAAATGGTGGAAATAACTGCCAGGGAGCAGAATAAAGAAAAAAGAATGAAAAGAATTGAGGACAGTCTCAGACACCTCCGGGACAACATTAAACGCACCAACATTCGAATTATAGGGTCCCAGAAGAAGAGAAAAAGAAAGGGTCTGAGAAAATATTTGAAGAGATTATAGTTGAAAACTTCCCTAACATGGGAAAAGAAATAGTCAATCAACTCCAGGAAGCACAGAGAGTCCCATACAGGATAAACCCAAAGAGAAACACGCCAAGACACATATTAATCAAACAATCAAAAATTAAATACAAAGAAAAAATATTAAAGCAGCAAGGGAAAAGCAACAAATAACATACAAGAGAATCCCCATAAGGTTAACAGCTGATCATTCAGCAGAAACTCTACAAGCCAGAAGGTAGTGGCAAGACATATTTAAAGTGATGAAAGGGAAAAACCTGCAACCAAGATTACTCTACCCAACAAGGAGCTCATTCAGATTTGATGGAGAATTCAAAATCTTTACAGACAAGCAAAAGCTGCAAGAATTCAGCACCACCAAACCAGCTTCACAACAAATACTAAAGGAACTTCTCTCAGCGGGAAACACAAGAGAAGAAAAAGACCCACAAAAACAAACACAAATCATTTAAGAACATCGTAATAAGAAGATACATATCAATAATCACCTTGAATGCAAATGAATTAAAGGCTCCAACCAAAAGAGACTGGCTGAATGGATACAAAAACAAGACCCTTATATATGCTGTCCACAAGAGACCCATTTCAGACTTAGGGACACATACAGACTGAAAGTGAGAGGGTGGAAAAATATATTCCATGCAAATGGAAATCACAAGAAAGCTGGAGTAGCAATACTCATATCAGATAAAATAGACTTTAAAATAAAGACTGTTACAAGACACAAGGAAGGACATTATATAATGATCAAGGGATCGATCCAAGAAGAAAACATAACAATTGTAAATATTTATGCACCCAACATAGGAGCACCTCAATACATAAGGCAAATGTTAACAGCCATAAAAGGAGAAATCGACAGTAACACAATAATAGTGAGGGACTTTAACACCCCACTTTCACCAAAAGACAGATCATCCAGACAGAAAATAAATAAGGAAACACAAGCTTTAAATGACACAATAGACCAGATAGACTTAATCAATATCTTTAGGACATTCCACCTGAAAGCGGAAGAATACAATTTCTTCTCAAGTGCACATGGAACATTCTCTAGAATAGATCACATTTTGGGTCACAAATCAAATCTTGGAAAATATAAGAAAATTGAAATCGTATCAAGCATCTTTTCCAACCACAACACTATGAGATTAGAAATCAATTACAGGGAAAAAAACAGTAAAAAACACAAATACATGGAGGCTAAACAGTGCACTGCTAAATAACCAAGAGATCACTGAAGAAATCAAAGAGGAAATCAAAGAATACCTAGAAACAAATGACAACAAAAACACGATGATCCAAAATCTATGGGACGCAGCAAAAGCAGTTCTAAGAGGGAATTTCATAGCAATTCAAGCTCACCTCAAGAAACAAGAAAAATCTCAAATAAACAATCTACCCATACACCTAAAGCAACTAGAAAAAGAAAAACAAAGAAAACACAAGATTAGTATAAGGAAATAAATCATAAAGATCACAGCAGAAATAAATGAAATAGAAACAAGAAAACAATAGCAAAGACCAATAAAACTAATAGCTGGTTCTTTGAGAAGATAAACAAAACTGAAGAACCTTTAACCAGACTCATCATGAAAAAAAAAGGAGAGGATGCAAATCAATAAATTTAGAAATGAAAAAGGAGAGATTACAACTGACACTGCAGAAATACAAATGATCATAAGAGACTACTACAAGCAACTATATGCCAATAAAATGGACAACCTGAAAGAAATGGACAAATTCTTGGAAAATCGCAAACTTCCAAGACTGAACCAGGAAGAAATAGAAAATATGAACAAACCAGTCACAAGTAATGAAGTTGAAAATTTTCAATTTTTTGAAAAAAAAATTGATTTGATTAAAAATCTTCCAACAAACAAAAAATCCAGGACCAGATGGCTTCACAGGTGAATTCTATCAAACATTTAGAGAAGAGTTAACACGTATCCTTCTCAAACTCTTCCAAAATATAGCAGAGGGAGGAACACTCCCAAACTCATTCTACGAGGCCACCATCACCCTGATACCAAAACCAGACAAAGATGTCACAAAAAAAGAAAATTATAGACCAATATCACTAATGAATATAGATGCAAAAATCCTCAACAAAATACTAGCAAACAGAATCCAACAACACATTAAGAGGATCATACACCATGATCAAGTGGGATTTATCTCAGGGATGCAAGGATTCTTCAATATACACAAAACAATCAATGTGATACACCATATTAACAAATTAAAGAATAAAAACCATATGATCATCTCAATAGATACACGAAAAGCTTCTGACAAAATTCAACACACACTGATGATAAAAACCTTCCAGAAAGTGGGCTTAGAGAGAACCTACCTCAACATAATAAAAGCCATATATGACAAATCCACAGCAAACATCATTCTCAATAGTGAAAACTGAAAGCATTTCCTCTAAGATCAGGAACAAGACAAGGATGTCTACTCTCACCACTATTATTCAACATAGTTTTGGAAGTCTTAGCCACGGCAATCAGAGAAGAAAAAGAAATAAAAGGAACACAAATTGGAAAAGAAGAAGTAAAACTGTCACTGTTTGCAGATGACATGACACTGTACAGAGAAAATCCTAAAGATGCCACCAGAAAACTACCAGAACTAATCAATGGATTTGGTAAAGTTACAAGATACAAAATTAATGCATAGAAATCTCTTGCATACTTATGCACTAACAGCAAAAGACCAGAAAGAGAAATTAAGAAACAATCCCATTTACCATCACAACAAAAAGAATACCTAGGAATAAACCCTACAAAGGAGGAAAAAGACTTTTACTCAGAAAACTATAAAACACTGATGAAAGAAATCAAAGCTAACATAAACAGATGGAGAGATATACCATGTTCTTGGATTAGAAGAATCAATATTGTGAAAATGACTATACTACCTAAAGCAATCTACAGGTTCAATGCAATCCCTATCAAATTATCACTGGCATTTTTCACAGAACTAGAACAAGAAATTTTACAATTTGTATGGAAACACAAAAGACCCCAAATAGCCAAAGCAATCTTGAGAAAGAAAAACGGAGCTGGAGAAATCACACGCCCTGACTTCAGACTATACTACAAAGCTACAGTAATCAAGGCAGTATGGTACTGGCACAAGAACAGAAATATAGATCAATGGAATAGGATAGAAAGCCCAGAGATAAACCCACACACATATGGTCACCTTAACTTTGATAAAGGAGGCAAGAATATACAGTGGAGAAAAGACAGCCTCTCCAATAAGTGGTGCTGGGAAAACTGGACAGCTACATGTAAAAGAATGAAATCAGAACACTCCCTAACACCATACACAAAAATAAACTCAAAGTGAATTAAAGACCTAAATATAAGGCCAGACACTATTGAACTCTTAGAGGAAAACATAGGCAGAACACTCTATGACATAAATCACAGCAAGATCCTTTTTGACCCACCTCCTAGGGAAATGGAAATAAAAATAAAAATAAACAAATGGGACCTAATGAAACTTAAAAGCTTTTGCACAACAAAGGAAACCATTAACAAGACCAAAAGACAACCCTCAGAATGGGAGAAAATATTTGCAAATGAAGCAACTGACAAAAGATTAATCTCCAAAACATACAAGCAACTCATGCAGCTCAATATCAAAAAAACAAACAACCCAATCCAAAAATGGGCAGAAGACCTAAATAGACATTTCTCCAAAGAAGATATACCGATTGCCAACAAACACATGAAAGAATGCTCAACATCATTAATCATTAGAGAAATGCAAAACAAAACTACAATGAAATATCATCTCACACCTGTCAGAATGGACATCATCAAAAAGTCTACAAATAATAAATGCTGGAGAGGGTGTGGAGAAAAGGGAACCCTCTTGCACTGTTGATGGGAATGTAAATTGATACAGCCACTATGGAGAACAGTATGGAGCTCCCTTTAAAAACTAAAAATAGAACTACCATACGACCCAGCAATCCCACTACGGGGCATATACCCTGAGAAAATGATAATTCAAAAAGAGTCATGTACCAAAATGTTCATTGCAGCTCTATTTACAATAGTCAGGACATGGAAACAACCTAAGTGTCCATCGACAGATGAATGGATAAAGGAGATGTGGCACATATATACAATGGAATATTACTCAGCCATAAAAAGGAATGAAACTGAGTTATTTGTAGTGAGGTGGATGCACCTACAGACTGTCATACAGAGTGAAGTAAGTCAGAAAGAGAAAAACAAATACCGTATGCTAACACATATATATGGAATCTAAAAAAAAAAAATTGGTCAGAAGAACCTAGGGGCAAGACAGGAATAAAGACACATACCTACTAGAGAATGGACTTGAGTATACAGCGAGGGGGAAGGGTAAGCTGTGACAAAGTGAGAGAGTGGCATGGACATATATACACTACCAAACGTAAAATAGATAGCTAGTGGGAAGCAGCCACGTAGCACAGGGAGATCAGCTTGGTGCTTTGTGGCTACCTAGAGGGGTGGGATAGGGAGGGTGGGAGGGAAGGAGATTCAACAGGGAAGAGATATGGGGATATATGTAGATGTATAACTGATTCACTTTGTTATAAAGCAGAAATAACACACCATTGTAAGTAATTATACTCCAATAAAGATGTTTTAAAAAAAAGTATATTCAAAAAAAACTTTTTTAATGTGGTACATATATATGATGGAATATCACTCAGCCATAAAAAAGAATGAAATAGTACCATTTGCATCAACATGGAGGGACCGAAAGATTATCGTACTAAGTGAAGTGAGCCAGACAAAGACAAATATCATATGATGTTGTTTATATGTGGAATCTAAAAAAAATGATACAAATGAATTTATTTATAAAACAGAAACAGACCCACAGACAGAAAACAAACTTTTGGTTTACCAACGTGGAAATGGGGGAGAGGGATAAGTTGGAGGTTTGGGATTAATATATACACCCTACTACATATGGAGTAGATGATCAACGAGGACCTAGTGTATAGCATAGGGGACTATGCTCAATATTTTGTAATAACCTATGGAGGAAAGGAATCTGAAAAAGAATGGCTATATATATATGTATAACTGATCACTGTGCTGTACACCTGAAATTAACACAACATTGTAAATCAACTATGCTTCAAAAAAAAGAGATAAATTTCTCCATTAAGTATGACATTTATGATTGGATCTTAATAGATACACATTATCATGGAGGGTTCTAGGACCAAATCAGGAAAGAAATCCAGAGCATCCTATCTTGGTTAGATATTTTGCTCTAGAAAGCCCAGGGGGAAAAAAATGTGCCATAGCAAAACAAGATGCTGAGCAAGCTGACCTGGATGGAACCCTTGCTGGACTAGGATGAAGAGCCTCTGGCTTTGGCTGTAAGATAGTCCCATGCTTTCTGCTGCTAATGAGGCCTATTCAGGAGGAAGAAGAGGAGGTTTCTGTCCATAGAAAGATGAATGGGTACAGATCATTTGAATGGGTACAGATCATAAAAGTCTATGCCCTGATCTTAGCAGCCAGTTCAGACCGTGATTTTGCAAATGAGAATTATTCACATGAGAATTTCCACCACTCCTAAGACTGGAAGGAAGCTCCCCAACCCAGAAGGAGGCACAAACCCTAAGAGCTTACAGACCTCAAAATGTCAATCCTCTGTTCTACAGTCATTGTCTGGAGGATTGATCATACCAGAAAAAAAAAAAAACCACAGTAATTCAGCCCCAAGGCAGGGTGAGGTCCTGGGCAGAAGAAATAGGCCCAAGAGAGAAGTTCATTCTGGCACCTGCTGGCCCTGCTCTTCACCCCTGGATAGCAGAGACCCTGCAGGGGGTCCTCACCCTTCTGGTCCTCAAAGAGACCAGAAAGGCCAGCAGAGGAAGGGCAGGCCCTCTGCACTCACAGGATGGAAATCAGCTAGAAGAAAGTGCTTTCATGTCTGAACCAGGGTTTCTCACCTGGAGACAACCACGGATCTAATCCTAGCTCTGACGTTTGCCAGATTAATAATTTTGTCAAGTTTCTTAACTTCTTGGAATCTCCTCATATGCAAAATGGAAATAGTAATTACGTGTCTTATAAGATTGTTACAGGATAAGCTATCACAAAGTCTAGTGCTTAAAAGCAAAATTATCAACAAATATAGTGGACCCATGTCAAAATTCTTGTTTGAATTCATTAATGAGAGAATCAGCAAAGAAGGTTTTTAAAGCTGGTTTGAAGACTATTTGAGAATACATAAAGACATTCAGGAAAGGAATGTCTAAGTAAGATTCTTAATTTAAATATGACTCTTTTAACTTTCAATAGGGTGATAAAAATTAAAACAGGGGTTTAACATCTCTACCAGGCTATAAAATCATATTACCCCATCAAGCAGATGTAAACTGCCTACTTCTTTATCCACTGTGACTTGTTAATCAAATATACTGTGCCGACCATGTTACATTCCCCAAGAGTGCCAGACGATAGAAGGTTAACAAGTAGCAAGGACTTGCTTCTATTCAGGCAGACTCTAGCATGAGATCAAAGATTTAAGCAATCACCAGTTTGTCTTTCTCTAGGTTTGAGATGATTTTTTTCCTTTCACACCAACAACTAGAAGGAGCCCAGTAAGTGTTAGCAGCTTTCCCTCCCCTCCTCAGCCCATAGGAAATTAGGGTGAATTCCTTAGGTCAGGAGGCCAGAAGATAGGCTGGTATCTGGACCCGACCAGAATCATTCTGGCTCCCAAGTGGAAGGATGTACGGAGAAGTCTTTTCCACTGGAATAAGCTCTGTGTTCAGCTGCTAGACACAAGTTGCCCAATTCCAGATGCTCCCCATGCTCTTTAAGACTTGTCACAACTGTGAGACACTTGGCTGAAGTCAGGAGTCTTGGGTGGAGAAGTGGGATTTCAGACAGGTCATACTCTAAGGCCCTGGAAGTCTCAGTGGCCAGATCTGCCTCAGTTGGTGAGCCAACGTCTCCTTTGTGGGCTCAAACATTGCATGAGGCTTCCTGCTAAACCACTTATTTCACAACTTCCCACCACCTTGTTCTTCTTTTGTAGCTGGGGAAACAGGAAACCAAATCATCTTTTTTTTTTTTTTTTTTTTTTTTTTTTGTAGTACACAGGCCTCTCACTGTTGTGGCCTCTCCCATTGTGGAGCACAGGCTCCGGACGCGCAGGCTCAGCGGCCATGGCTCATGGGCCCAGCTGTTCCACGGCATGTGGGATCTTCCCAGACCGGGGCACGAACCCGTGTCCCCTGCATCGGCAGGCGGACTCTTAACCACTACGCCACCAGGGAAGCCCAAACCAAATCATCTTGCTCTGTGCTACAAGCCCTGTCACTCTGCCCAGTAGGTCCTGTAATGGCACAGCCTTGCTTGTAAATTACCATCTGCAAGCCTGCCTACTCCATGGACCTTCCAAGGATGGCCTCCCTCACCTCCACCTCATTCTCCAGGTGGCCAGTGTCAGCTGGGCCACCTCCCATGTCCAACCATGAGCCTGGGTATCAACCATTTGATAGCTCCAGGTCAATGCAATTCTTCATAACCAGTGGCCCATCACTTATGGTGAAACTCCAAAGGGCGCTCTGGGCTACCTTCTGCATGTTCCTCTGAGAGGACTCAGAGAAAGCAGACTCATTGGACTTTCAACTAACGGCAAACAGTTAATAATGGTAAATCTCCCCCAAAGGATCCATTAACAGCAAGTCTAACAACGCATTTTCAAGGAGAGAGAAAGGCACTGGGATATGTTCCCCCTCACCCACACTCGGACACACACACACACACACACACACACACATACACACCACCACCACCACCACCAATGTGGATAACTGAGAGGCAGAATCAGGTTGCTCTCTCCTTTTGTGCATTCACCCATTATATTCCCTAAATATTGAGTGAGGCCTGGGATGCTGCTTGGTGAACCCTGCCAACCCTTCCCGTCTTTTTTTGCCTGGGCCACATTTGGGCCAGCAGCTCAACTTTAAAGGTGCTTCTGAGAACTGCATGAGAGTTTCCTCAATGCAGAGAGTGGTGTTCACAGTCCTGAATTAGATGGAAGCACTCGCTTTGGGCTATAAAGTGATCCTTCAGGAAAGCTGAAAAGGAAGTAATTTTGTCCCTAGCCTTCCCACGCTTGCCCAGAAGGAGCCCGTCTCCATATGTGATGACTAGATGCCCCCCATCCCATTTTATGTCCCAATCTTAGTTCTCTGCTGGCTGCCAAACATTTTCACTAATATGTTAGCTGATAATAAAACTGGTTGGTAATTAAAGCCTTGGTCAGTGATTAAGGGTTTAAGCTGTTATCCTTCCCTGTTCATTTGCATTTCTATATAAGTAAAGTCTACTACAAAGGAAAAGGCCTGTGATCTGGGGTGAGTAATCTTCAGCATTGGGATCCAGTTCATCTGAGTGGCATTTTGTTGGATGGGAGAGGGACTTGGTCCTCCTGAAATCCGGGGGGAATTGGCCACCTCCTCTTCTCCTGGGCACGAAGCACTTCTGTCTTCTCCAAAGATGCCCTCCTTCTCCCACCCCCACCCCTCAGGGTCGGGCTTCTCTTCAGCCCAGGCTCCTGGGGTCAGAGGCACACAATCATCCCAGAGAGGGTGGAAGGGTCCCTGCTCTTTATTCAGAGGCTCAGTGTCTCATGCATACAGTGGGACCCCAAGCCAGCTTCCGTCTCCCGGGACATAGTGCACCCCCAGCTTCACAGAGCAGGAGCATTGTGAAGGGGTAGGGGCAGCAGCAGAGAAACTGACTTAGGCCTTAGCAGCACACGTCCCCACCGAGTCCAGCCACACACAAAACAACAGTACAAATACTCCACCTTTCATTACTAAAATCCAGCAGCCATGACAAGTGTTCTTAACCTTTTAGGGGCCTTTGGACCCTTTTTTAATAGTGAAAGAGGGGCCTCCCTGGTGGTGCAGTGGTTAAGAATCTGCCTACCAATGCAGGGGACACGGGTTTGAGCCCTGGCCCAGGAAGATTCCACATGCAGCACAGCAACTAAGCCCATGCACTACAACTACTGAGCCTGCGCTCTAGAGCCTGCAAGCCACAACTACTGAGCCCACGTGCCACAACTACTGAAGCCCACTCGCCTAGAGCCCATGCTCTGCAACGAGAAGCCACGACAAAGAGAAGCCTGCGCACCACAACAAAGAGTAGTCCCCCTCGCCACAACTAGAGAAAGCCCGCGCACAGCAACGAAAACCCAATGTAGCCATAAATAAATAAATAAATAAATAAATATTTTGTAAAAAATAGTGAAAGACTCAGAGGAATGAGTTTATACATATACACTCAAAATGATGCATTCAACTTTTATTCCATTCCAGAGATATACCGTAGACCAAGTTAAAACCCCTGGTGTAGAGATTCTGGTGACAGCTCGCAACCCCCTTCCCCATTACTAACACCACCGCCCCATCACCTAAGTGGGGACAATAGAAAATGTCCCAAGGCACAGCATGGAAACTCAACTTGGGAGTTGGGTTCTGGTGAGAGGTGCCAATTCATCTTCTGGCCATCCCATTTCCCCAGACGCTTGGAAATCCAGAGTAATGATGGGGAGATTATTTTAGATAAGTCACTGATTACCAAAGCATTCACCCCAAAGGGAAGCATTTGAGTACCCTATTCTTTGAGTTGATCTTTATTAATGTATTAGCCTATCTGACCATTCCTTTATTATTTAATCAAGCTAGGAGGTTGGGAATGGAGAGCGAAGGAAAGCTTCCAAAATCTCTTAAGGAGAAATTACAAGTGTAGAGCCAGGGGGCTTATTAGTGTTACTTCGTTAGAACTCTAAGCATCCACCTAAAGTCACACCACACATAGAATCAATCTCTCTCTTTCTCTCATACACACACAGACACACTTATAGGTAGTTATCTCCCTGATTTCCTAAAAGTTACATCTAAGATAATTAGCTGGAAATTACAACTTAGAGAACACTATGAGCTTTCCTTACGTCACCCTGTTCTCATATCACCCATTTGGGAACAAGTAGGAAAATCAACAGCTATAGTGTGTTGGACTCTGTAGAATCCTTAAGTCAATGGAACCCATGACTCAGGACCGTGGGGCTGGAAGAGCCTTGAGAATCATTTAGGGAGAACACGGAGAAGAAAGCAGACAAGCAGTAATCACACAGGGCTCATGAGAGATGGGGAGTGGAGGCAACAGAGGTTTGTTTTTCTTCCTTGGGTTCTCCCACCCTCCCTCCAACCCACAGGAGCCTCTTTCCACAAAAGAAAAGCAAGAAACCAAGAGAGGCCTGAGGTATCAATTACTTTATTACTCTGAGGGGACAAGTCCAGGGGACCAGACCCAGGGCTCTATAGCTCTGCTATTCTTTGTGAATGTCTTCATGGGCTGCCAGGCCCACCTTTATTACCAGTGAGAGGAACTCCTGGAAGTTAAGTGCACCATCCTCATTGATGTCCAACTCTTTGAACCAGGTGCCTACATCCTTTTTCTGTGAAGATTGAAGAGAAAGAAGCCACAGTGTAAAGATCTCAGGGAAGCTGAGGCATGGCTGTCTGCACAGGGCAATGCCAAAGACCAGTGACCCAGGGCATCATTAGAGCCGGGCAGAGAACCCTGACCACACCCAGCCTCTCCTCACCGTCAGAAACTTAGGACACTCCGTCTCTAACAATTTCTTCAAGTCATCCCTATAGATGGCGTGGTAATTCCCTTTCATCAGGGAGTACTTGTGGTAGACCTCAATGATGGAGTTCATGGCATTCTCCAGGTCCGTCAGCATGGTGCCCAAGGATTTGCCCTACCTGGAAGACAGAGCACACGGGCAACCCCGGCGTGGGGAGGGTGCCTAGGGGGACACTCTGAAGGCTCATACTCCAAGGGATGGCTCTGTCCTGGATGGCATCATCCAGATAACTAAACCCAGCATAGGGCTATGGCTATGATGGGAAGTGGGGGACGATGTGGATGAGGGTGTGGAAGGAAGCAGGGTACACACACACACACAGTTACTGCCAGCTCTCCCCATGCCCCCAGCTGCTTCCCAGGAAGGGCTCAGCTTGGGAATCAAACATGCCCTTACCCAAAAATACTAGAGCACTCGGCTCCTTCTTCAGCCGTGTCTCACGCTTCTCTTCCGGGAGCCCTGGACTCAGTCCAGACCTCCCCGAGCTTTCTCTCCCCTCCTTAGAGAAGGTTGCTGCACTCCTCAGCCCTCCCCAGGGGAAGCCCAAAGTGTGGGACAGACTGGGGCAGTTCCACTTACCAGGTCTCCCCAAAACAGAGTTGACAAAAGACATGCAGGGCTGAGTGTCGGCTCCCTTTTATAGCAACGAGACTTGGCCAGCTGCCCAGGGCCTCAGGCCACTCAGAGGCAGCTGCTCCCTTCGAGGATTGCTACAGCCTCTGGTTTCCCAGCAAGATGAATGGGGCAATCACTGCACTGAATGAAAAGTTCTGATGCGGAGCTTGGAGCAGGGTTGGGGGAGCACGGGAAAGGTAGAAGGAGGAAGGCTTTTGCCAGGCAGTGATGCCCAGCAGGAGAAATCAGGAAGACGGCATGGTGAGGACTCGTCTTGTAAGCTGCTAGCAACCCCTGGCTTGGTCAACCAGGATGCCCACTTCTGAGTCCTTCCCACGGTTGCTGTGGCTATTCCCGTGGCTAGTGGCCAGTCTGTGCATCTCTGAAATGCAACTGAAGTTGAGTGCATCATTCTGAGTGCATGACTATAAGCTCATTCCTCCATAGCATTCATCACATTCTCAAAAGGGTCCAAAGGCCCCTAAAAGGTTACGAACACTTATCATGGCTGCTGGATTTTAGTAATGAAAGGTGGAGTATTTCTACTGTTGTTTTGTGTGTGGCTGGACTCGGTGGGGACGTGTGCTGCTAAGGCCTAAATCAGTTTCTCTGCTGCTGCCCCTACCCCTTCACAACGCTCCTGCTCTGTGAAGCTGGGGGTGCACTGTGCCCCAGGAGATGGATGCTGGCTTGGGGTCCCTCTGTATGCATGAGGCACTGAGTCTCTGCATAAAGAGCAGGGACCCTTCCACCCTCTCTGGAATGATTGTGTGCCTCTGACCCCAGGAGCCTGGGCTGAAGAGAAGCCCGACCCTGAGGGGTGGGGGTGGGAGAAGGAGGGCATCTTTGGAGAAGACAGAAGTGCTTCGTGCCCAGGAGGAGAAGAGGAGGTGGCCAATTCCCCCCGGATTTCAGGAGGACCAGGTCCCTCTCCCACCCAACAAAATGCCACTCAGATGAACTGGTTTCCAACACTGAAGATCTGTGGTGCATTTCTCTTGCTACAAAGCCCTTCAGACTCTCATAACCTATTAAGATACTCAGAACATGCTTATCAGGAAGGCGGGGCAGAGCCCACTCAGTCTGCACACACAGAAGTCAAGCCCCCAGGAAGGTGAAGTGGTTCCTCCAGAGTTTCCCAGTGCAGATGTGTCAGAGCCCAGACCGGATCCCAGAGCATCAGGCTCCCAGAGTGTGATCTGACAAGAACATGACTCTGCTGAGAAAACTCACCCCCTCTCTCCTTCCTTCATGCATTCAACAAATATTTACCCTGTGCTCCTCCAAGGCCTAGGCCATCACCACCTCCTAGGGGAAGTAGATAGGATTAGCCTCTCTCTCCATGTTCTACAGCCCTTTGGGCTCCATTTTGTCATTAACTTTATAGCTGTGTGACCTAGGGCTAATTACTTACCCTCTCTATGCTTTAGTTACATCAATTATTAAGTAGAGATTAAAAATAGAATCTACCCTCAGCCTACAGAATAGGAGAGAATATTTGCAAATCATATATCCGAGAAGGGATTAATATCCAGAATACAGAAAGCCTACAACTCAACTCCCAAAAAAACAAACAACCCAACTGAAAACTGGGCAAATGTCTTGAACAGACATTTCTCCAAAACAGACATACAAATGACCCATAATCACAGGAAAAGATGCTCCACCTCACTAATCATTAGGGAAGGCAAATCAAAACCACAATGAGATACCACCTCACACCCATTAGAATGTCTGCTGTCAACAAAGACAGAAAATAACAAGTGTTGAAAAGGATGTGGAGAAATTGGAACCCTTGTGTACTGCTGGTGGGAATGTAAAATAGTACAACCACTGTGGAAAAAAGTATGGTGGTTCCTCAAAAAATTAAAAACAGAATTACCATGTGATCCAGCAATTCCACTTCTGGGTATATACCCAAAATAATTGAAAGCAGTCTCAAAAAGATATTTGTACACCCATGTTCACAGAAGCATTATTCACAATAGCCAAAATGTGGAAGCAACCCAAGTGTCCAACCACAGATGAATGGATAAATAAGTGTGGTATATACATGCAATGGAATATTATTCAGCCTTTAAAAAGGAAGGAAATCCTGACACATGATACAACATGGGTGAACCTTGAGGACATTGTGCTAAGTGAAATAAGACAGACACAAAAAGACAAATACTGGGCTTCCCTGGTGGCACAGTGGTTGAGGGTCTGCCTGCCAATGCAGGGGACAGGGGTTCGAGCCCTGGTCTGGGAGGATCCCACATGCCACGGAGCGGCTAGCCCCGTGAGCCACAAATACTGAGCCTGCGCATCTGGAGCCTGTGCTCCGCAATGAGAGGCCGCGATAGTGAGAGGCCCGTGCACCGCGATGAGGAGTGGCCCCCACTTGCCGCAACTAGAGAAAGCCCTCACACAGAAACGAAGAGCCAACACAGCCATAAATAAATGAATTAATAAAATTTTTTTTTTAAAAAGACAAATACTGTATAATTCCACTTATATGAGGTACCTGGAGTAGTCAAACTCATAGAGACAGAAAGTAGAATGGTGATTGCCAGGGTCTAGGAGGAGGGGGGGGGAGTTATTATTTATTGGGTGCAGAGTCTCAGTTGTGAGATGATGAGAGTTCTGGAGATTGGATGCACAACAACGTGAATACACTTAACACAACTGAACTGGACACTTAGAAATGGTTACAATGGTAAATTTTACATTATTTTTATATTATCACAATTTAAAATATTTTAAAATTCAAAACGTTTCCACCTAAAAAAAATAAAATCTACCTGATAATGTTGTTGTGAGGATTAATAATAGATGAAAAATATTTATGATTTGTGGTCTTTTATTAATTTGCATTATATTTTAATTAAAGTTTACACGCAAAAAAAAAATGTGTGAAGTGCTTAAAGCAGCGCATAGTAAGCAAGCACTGTGTGAGTGTACAGCGTGATTACTGCTCTGTAAATGTGTCTGATTCCCCAGCTGGGCTGTGAACCTTCGAGGACCCAGACTGGCTCATCCATCTCTGCCTCCCTGGGACCCAGCACAGTGCCTGGCATATACTATAACAGCAACAACAATCAATAAGAACAAACAATAGCAAAATAATAGCTAGTATTTACTGGGTTCTTACCATACACCAGGAATCATTGCAAGTGCTTTACTTACATCAGACCATTTAATCCTCACAGTAATCCTATGAGTTATGTTCTATCATAATTCCCACTTTACAGAAGAGGAAGCTGAGGCCCACAGAGATACAACATTTGGTGCACCAAAGGACTTAGGCGGCTTATGACCCGCTGTGACAGCATCTACTTTCTGCACCTGCCTGGAATGCCTCTTCGCCAGTGAAGTCCTCCTCATCCTTCCTGCCCCAGCCCAGGCACCATCTGCTCTCATCCATCCCTGACTCTCCTTCCCCCACCCTTATCAACACGGAGTTAATTCTTCTCTCCTCCATGCTACCAAACCCTTCTGCATCACAGCATTTGCCCTGCTATATTAGGGTTCATCTGTTTATTGCCTGTCTTTTCTTTAGGTCTGGAAACCCCTTTAGAGCAGAAACCACATCACATCCCAGGGCCTGGTGCATACTAGGGGCTCAGTTAATACTTACTGAGGGGATAAGTGAATGCAAAATTGAACACTTGATCTAGCCCTTACCCAATGCAAAAATTCCCTTTATCATATCCAGCCACTTTAAGTGGTTTTTGGAACAAGACAGGATATAGATCCATCAACCAAAGGCAGTCTACCTTCCTTGGCTAGTCAACCTCTTGACAGGAAAATAGGGCTGTTTCTGACATCTAATATGACAAGTTTTCAGCCAATGATCAAGCACTTGGTGCATACCTATTATTTGCCAGGCCCCTTCTATATGACCTGGCACAATACCATCTTATCCCAAGTAGCACATCATATTTTCAAAGTGTTTTTACATCCACTAACTCTTTTGATAACCCTGTGAAATGGACATCACAGGTATAATTATCCTTATGTGACAGATGAGAAAACTGAGGCACGGGGAGTCACCTAAGGTCCTCTGGGCATGCATTCTGCTTTGTGTTGGTGCTTAGGGGCCAAAAAGCACACTTTAGAACAACAGGGTCGCTTTTTCTGAGATTCTATTTTGGGTTTGTTCCCTAGCCCGGCATGGAGCTCACGCTGACCTCTTTCAAGGGGGGTGATGGTGAGGTTGATGAAGATGATGTTTTTCCCAGACCCCGGACCCCTTGGAAGATGCCTGCCTTGAAGCCACTCCCCTGAGAATGTCCCTGTGGAGACAGCTTTCTTCATCCAGAAAGGAAGGAAAACAAAGCCCCAGGTCCAGCAAGGGAGACATGAGCCATGACCCCCTCCAGCCTCATGTGCTTGTCCACGGAGCCTGCTGACCAGCGAGGCCATGAAATGCTGCCCCCAGAGATGCTCCCCCTGGACAGGCAGCCTTGGGCACCTCCAGGAGAGCAGGACCAAGCTGAGCTGACCTGGCAGGAGAGGGTGTCAAGAATTGGGTAAGCACATGGGGGAAAAGGCAGCTCCTGTAATCAGACTGACAGACATGGGGCAACCACGGGGAGCGGAACCTAGTCCTGTTTACAAGAAACAGCTCAGTCCCAGCTGTGTGTCCCAATACCAGGCTCTTGCCCGCGGCTAAGGAAATGCGGAGAGAGCCCGCAGGGTCGGTGGAGAAACCCCCCGGGGAGGGGCAGGAGGACTGGGCTGAGCCACCCCTTCATACTCAAAGCCTGTAGAACACAACACATTTCAGGTGAGACAGACAGGGAAGACCCACCTGGGTCTGGGGCAAGGCTGTCCTAAGTCACCAGGCCAACTGTCTCCAAGCCTCTGGACGTGACTAAGCGACCTGCAGGAGGCAACACAGACCTGGGTCATGGGATTCCAATCAGCGGGTGCCATCCCTGCATCACTCCCTCCCTGAGCACGCTCTGTGTGACAATGCCGGTCCCTGTGTGGGACACGGAGATGACAGGACGTGGTGCCTGTCTTGGTGGAGGACACAGACAGCAATACACCTCCATGCAGCAGGACAGGCACCTCCACAGGGAAAGTCCAGACGGAAATGGGAGAAGGGGGGCTGCTGACTTTTAAAAGGCGAGCACTGGGGATTGGCAAGCGTGGACGGGCATCCATGGCAGGCCTGCTTCCAAGCTCCACTGATCAGGAGCAAAGGTCCCTGGCTCGGCCTGCAGGGCACTGCTCCCCATGTTTGGTTCACAGACCCAGTTGGCAAAGGGAACCAAACCAAGTCCCTTAGATGACACCCCCAATCATCTGCACAGGGGAGCAACACAGATGATTACCCATTATTCTTCTAAAACTCATCATTTCTATCACAGTGAGCTCCGGACGTGGGTCCTCAGACCATCCTCAGAGAAGAAACCTGCCAAGAAGGACCCAGCAGGGCCTAAAGGCAGAGGAGACCTCCCCCAGAGATTCTGCATCAGATTCGTGGGCTCCCAGGGAGAGATAAAAACAAACAATGCAGAAACAGGGCAGGGGCAGGTCTCAGCAGGGAGGGATCAGGGAGTCACAAACAGCCCAGATTCAGAAAAACGCCCGCATCCCTCATCATTTTTTTCTTAGTAAAAACCAGACCAAACCCTCCTCTTCTCCAGGAAGCCTTCCCTGATTGACAGTCACCCACGTCCCACTCCACTCTTCCCTTTGACAGGCTGCATTGCCGGCTTTGCCCTTGACCCCATCTCTGACTCATAGTGGGAAAAACCCACCTCACAATCTTCCCTCCCAGACTGGCCCGGACCTACCACCCGATGTCAGTTACCAGTGTCATCTTCCCCTCCCTGTCCTGGCCCCTTCCCAGGCCCAGGCTGCTCCGCCTTTGTTGGGACTCTCTTTTGAAGTTGGAAGAACTTCTGCCCTCCTAACTCGTATTCAGTCATGTGTGTGTAGTGAATGACCGATCAGAATATCACTGCTGAGGCCTGGCTTCAGCTCCCCAAGAGAAGAGACTCCTTGCTCTCAGACTGAGAGCTGAGGGCAGGGGCTCTCTCTCTCCACTCAGACAGGGGTTCCTGGGGGCAGGGGCTGTCTCTCACCCAAAACGGATGATCCTCAAAGTAGGACCAAACCTCCTCTTTCTGGACCCAGAGCAGATGCCCAGAACCAGGAACTCAACAACATCCCGAAATGTTTACGAAGTTGCTTTATTCTCTTCCTTCACAGCTGTCCTTACCACAGACACACACGGCAGAGCGGTCCCTTCAGCTGCCTGTAGCCAGGTCGCGCCTGCCCCCCAGCTGGCCCCTGTGGGGAGGCTGCCTATGCTCCCCTTGATAGAGTCTGTGCTGGGCGCTGTGCCAGGTGCACAGCTGCTGGTGCTACTGTGGGTGGTGGTCCTTCACCAGCTTGCCCAAGCGGTAGAGGAACTCCTCAAAGCAGAGCTGGTTGTCCTTGTTCTTGTCTGCCACCCGGAACAACTCCGTGATGGAGTACAGCTCCTTCCGGCCCTGAGCGGTGGGCAGAGGGTCAACCACGCACCCAGGCATCGCCCCGCAGCAATGGCCAGGCCCTCCGCGGCCTGCCGGTGGGAGGACGGGGTGGGGGACTGTGGCCTGGCCCTGCCTGGAGGGGGCTTGCAGGACACAGCTCCTCACTCAAACAGTCAGTGGCCAGGACAGCCTATGTGGCAGAATCCAGCCAAAGAGGCAGTGGCATGGTGGGCACCTCAGCTAACTGGACCTGGGGCTGCAGGGGGGACAGAGGGTGCGGGCAGGGCTCCATTTGCTGGCTGACTGCACACCCCACAACACGATCCACATTCGTCCACCATCGGAGGCTGTTTAAGCCTGTCTCCCCTGCAGGGACAGCCCAGCCCAGGGGCTTCAGGGTGGAGAGCTGTGCCTACCTCCTCCACACAGGGAGCTCCCAGGGCAGAGCCCACTGCCCCTCATGTCTGCGTCTCCAGCACTGCTGCAGGGCCAGCACCAGGTGGGGTCACATGTCTGCATGCTGTGGCACCGGCCCAGGAACTGTTTATGACACTGGGCCCATGTCACCTATAGAAGGGGCAGATCAAGGGAAAGGCCAGAGCCGTGGGCCCCGGAGCTGGCCAGGATGTCCCAGAGGAGGTGGCCCTCAGGGCTGAGAACTGGGGATGGTGTAGGGAGGAAAGGAGCATTTGAAGTGGAAGGGACAGCAGGGAGAAAGCCAGGGGTCAGAGGGCAGGTGAGGACAAGGTGGAGCACTCGGCAGTGTGGGTGAGGCAGCTTCCAGCAGGATTTGGCTGATGGGCATTGGGAAGCCGGCGAGAAGTTCTCAGAAAGCTTCCAGAAAGGATGTCACTGCAGCCGTAAGCAGCTGTGGGCCTGGGGGTGACCTTCATCCTCATGGCAGGTCTCCCCCTCCAACTCCCCCACTGCTTCACCATCTACTTCTTATAATCTTATCTCCTCTGCAAAGCTGGTTGACCCGGGAAACTGGAGGCCTACGGCCTTGGGCAGGCTCACCCCGGCTTCCCTCATCTCAGCCCTCTGCCCAGGCTGCTATGTCTGCCCTGTGAGAACCCGAGTGCAGGGTCTGAGGGTCCTTGCCCCCCCAAGACATAAACAACTGGCCCTGGAAAGAAAAAGGTCTCCCTAGAAACAGGGACTAAAAAGTCACCCTAGCCCCCACCTTAGTGATCCTCATGGCTACACTCCAATAAACTGAGGGCAAGTCTGTCTCCTCTGACGTGTCTCAAAGGCAGTCAGGGAACACAAGAAGTGACCAGAGGAGGTGCCTCTCCTGGAATGCAGGGCCTTGAGTCGGGCACGACCTGAAGTCCTCTGGACATAACAGTCCAGAGACCCCGCCGGGGCTGGGCACCAAGTGCCAAGGGCAGCGCCCCACAGACACTCCTTCCGGCCTTGCAGTCCCCAAGGAGCCCAGTAATCATGGGGCTGGGCCTGATGACAGAGGAGATGCACCGGCCTGCAGAGGGTGATTGAGCCCAGCCTGGGTTCCAGGGGGAGGGGGGAGTGGCTTGTGCAGACCCCAGGAGAAGGGGCTGGGGTTCAAAGGGCAGTCCTGGGGCCAGGCACTGATTGAACTGGCCTGTGGGCAGAGGGAAGATTTAGGACCTGTTCTCGCCAGAAGCAGGTCAGGCAGAAGAATAAACAGGTTTGGGGTTAGGACTAAGTTTCAGGCAGGAAGTTTCAGGACAGGGAAAGACAGAAAATAAGGCTGGGCTGGGCCATGTTCTCCCCACCGCAGATCCTGCCCTCCACCCTCCCTCAAGCCCCCTCCCCTAGGTGGAAATGCTCTTGGGATACAGCTGTACTTACATTCTCACCACTCACTTCCAACCCCACAACCAACCCCATACTTCATCCCCACCCGACCTCAGACCCCACACACCAAGGTCTCCACGAAACGGGGCACGTTGGCCACGAGTAGGGCCTTCAACTCCTCCAGGGACAGGGTCTCCAAGTCCCCCTCCTGGGCCACATACTGCTGGTAGCAGTGGATGATTTGGAAGAGGCATTCTTCCACTGGCATGTCTGTCACGGTGGCTGGGCCTGGGTCCAGGACAGGGGCGGCTCTGGAGATGCAGCGGGGGAGCAGCAGGGGACAGTGGAGAATCTGGGGGAGAGCACAGCACAGCAGGCCACACTGAGGCCAGGCCACAGCAGGTGGGCACTTCCTCCAAGAATCCCCTGCCCAACCTGTCTCAAGCCCCCTCCCTGCCCTCCATCGGACCCCTTGCAAACTTGGCTCAGAGTCCCCGCCCTGCAGGAAACTTCGCCGTGAACTCTTAGGACAGGGCTCTGTCCTTTTCCTGAGATGGGAGTCTTCCAGGGGACAGGAGCTGTGTTCTCCACCCCCCAACCTTGCCCTCAGCTTAGGAGTCCCCGAAATCAAGAATGAGAAAAAACTAGACTCTTCGAAGCAAGATAGTGTTTTCCAATGGAAATATTTTTAAACCTCTTGAGAAGGCAAGATCCCCACTACCATAGACTATTTTGTACCACAAACAGAATATTGAAATAATTACACCACCCCAAAGCCCAGGCCTGCTCAAATATTGTTTTCCTTTCTTGGTTGAATACAGACTGCACGGCGATCCCCATCTTTCTCCTACCCCTGCCCTGACCCTCTCTGAAGGAGTCTGCGTGCCATTTGCATGGCCCTGTGGCCTCCCATAGCTTCTGTGCACTGAGGCTGTTCAGTGCCCAGTGGCGGGGACAGGCAGGGGCACTGCAGCCTCTCCCATCCCCCTGAAGCCCCATCCCGGTGCTCTGCACAGGTGAGGGACAGATGCCCTCAAGCCCCCACTCCCCACTTCTTTCGGAGATGAGATCCCTGTGTTCGGGAGGCAGGGCTGTCCTGTCGGGCCAGCTGTCCTCCTTGGATTCTGGGCAGATAAGACTCAGGACAACTGGTTCCAACTCTTACAGAGCTAGCCAGGCACTGGGAGAAGCCCCTTATACACAGCATCCCATGTAATCCTCACGATGACCTTGTAAGGGAGGCATCATTCCCTCATTTTCCTGAGGAGGAAATGAAATCCAGAGAGGGGGTTAAGTAAATTTCCCCAAATCACACAAATGACCACCTCCAGCTAGATTCAACCAATGCCTTTGGGAACAACCCCAAAGACATGCTTATAATTTGGGGCCCTTAACCCCTTCAGGGCCACAGTTATGCTGTTGGGACATCCATCTACACAACACACATCCTCCAAAATGGGTAAGCATCCCCTCTCTGCTTTCCTGAACCTGTGCAGACCCAAGACAGCCCAGCCCAGCCCTACAGCTCTCTTGGACGGGGTGCTGACCTCAGTCACTGCTGGGCTGAGGCTGCTGCGAATCCACCGTCCTGATCTGTGTTTTATCCTAGAGATTCCCCTGTGCTCAGGAAGGAGGCAGTTGTGGGAGCATAGGCTCCACCGCCCAGTCCCGCATCCTGCCCATCCATGGTGCCTCCAATTATGGCAGCCAATGCTGTGACTCTTCGCAGGTTCCTGGCAGCATGACTGAGTCTAAATTGCATCCCTGAGATGCCATCATGTGACACTTGCCTCCTACAATTAACTCAGTCAGTTTCAGGGACCCACCCGTCCTTAGCACCTGGCCTGAAACATCTCAGAACCACAGAAGATCATGTTATCCATCTTCCTGCCTCAGAGTTCATCATCTCAGCTCCAGGGCTTGGGTGGGGTCAGACACACAACTTAAATACATCTTCCTGGGATGTCTTCCCCCAATTAGCGAACCCCCAGACTCCACAGTCATGAAGTACATTCACCCATTCAACAAATATTTCTCGAGCACCCGGCCCTCTCTAGGCAATAAGAGTAAGACATGGGGCCGGCTCACAGGACGGGGATGCGTGGAGGGGACAGAGTCACACACCGGCAAGAAGCACTGTGAACACTACTAATTTAGTGGCATGAACAGGGTACCCTGGGCACCCAAGGAGCACCTTCTGCCTGGAAAGGTGAGGAAGATTTCCTTAGGGCAATGCTATTTGTGATGGCACTTGAAAATTTGGTTGCAAGGAGGCGCATGGAGGACCAGGCACTCCAGACAGAGGAAACAGCATGGACAAAGGCTCAGGGACATGACAGAGAGTGGCCTGCTTAGGGGATGAAGTCCGCAGGGTACATCATGACAAGCTGGAAGAAACAGGGCTGGAGAGGTGGTATGGAGACAAAATGTGAAGGGCCCTGAGTGCCGAGCTAGAGCTGCAACTTTATCCTGTGCATAGAAAGTAGCTGATAGAGGATTTTTTTTTTCTTTTTTGCTGTATGCGGGCCTCTCACTGTTGTGGCCTCTCCCGTTGCGGAGCACAGGCTCCGGACGCGCAGGCTCAGCAGCCATGGCTCACGGGCCCAGCCGCTCCACGGCATGTGGGATCTTCCCGGACCGGGGCACGAACCCGTGTCCCCTGCATCGGCAGGCGGACTCTCAACCACTGTGCCACCAGGGAAGCCCTGATAGAGGATTTTTAAATGGGTTGGGTGATGGGTGATAAGTGAGAGAGAAATAGTAGGAATACCTTTATTATAAGGAAATAACCAACTGCAAAGTGGAAGTGATCTGCTCTAAGGGGGCCCAGATGTGTAGGCTTGGCCTCCATACAGGTGCCATCTGGGTGACAGGTCCTTGAGTGACAGGTGAACTGCCTTCCCCCATCCCAAGCCTTCTCTCAGCCACTCCCTTCTACCGCCATCTCACCCATGCATCTCCCCTGGGAGGAGCCACGCAGGCTGATGAGTAAACCTGCCAGAAGGGGGCGCCAAAGGACAGGTAATTGAACCAGCGATTAAGTCGCCGCATCCCTGAAGGTTTGAGAGAAAAATAGGTAAATACTGAAGGCAAAACATTTTCCAGGGTGATCCTTCATCTACCCAACATAATGATTTCTTCAGCAAACAAGTGGTCCATCAATACACTTTTATGATTTGAAAATAAAAACAGGGCTCAAATTGCTAAATGGTAAAACAATTTGGCAATGCCAAGCTGAAGTTGCAGAGAATGTTATTGAATACGTTTGATTCAGCCATCATTCCCTGGGAATTTATTCCAGGAAAGTAATTAAACAGACATTTTAAAGCAATAAATAGGGATTTCCCTGGTGGTGCAGTGGGTGAGAATCCGCCTGCCAATGAAGGGGACACGGGTTCGATTCCTGGTCCAGGAAGATCCCACATGCCATGGAGCAACTAAGCCCGTGTGCCACAACTACTGAGCCTGTGCTCTAGAGCCCAGAAGCCACAACTACGGAAGCCCACGTGCCTATGCTCTGCAACAAGAGAAACCACCGCGATGAGAAGCCCAGGCACTGCAACAAAGAGTAGCCCCCACTTGCCGCAACTAGAGAAAGCTCACGCACAGCAACGAAAACCCAACACAGCCAAAAAAATAAAAATAATAATTTTTAAAAAGCAATAAATAGGAAAATGTTCACAACTACAATATCTATTGCCAAGGGACAAAATAGAAATAAAAACTTGAAAACAACTAATTAACAAAATTTCATATGGCAATACATCCTTGGACAATCTCTGCATGATAATTTGTCACTCAGAAGGAGCTCTATTTTTGGCCCATAGCTTGAAGGGGGGTAGGAGGTCATAGTGCACCCCTCTTCACCCTGCCTTTGTTCAATCTGGGAAAAAATTACTCTCTATACCATCCCAGTACATAATGATGACCTCTTTCCACACTGTGATGTAACTACTGTTTTCAATTATTGTTATGCTGTGGACATGTTCTCACACTATTGATCAATGTGAGCCTGATTTTTAATAACTGCATAGTGATCATTTGTTTGCATGTATCTAAATTTGTTTTATTAATCCATTATTGGTAGACATTTAAATTACTTTAAGTCTACACATTTTAATCAACTCTTCCTTAACGTTGATGTTTCTTCAGAATTTTGCCCTGTGTTCTAGGTGCAGGGAGAAGGGGAACAGAAATAAATTGATATCCTCTTCCCCTGCCAGAGCCGCCACCTACCTCTCATTACCACAAGTAAGTGCCTGAACCAAGCCGACCCCCACACACCCACACCTGGACAAGAGCATCACCACTGCAGTGAGAGCTCCCATATACCAAACCCAAGAGGGATCCCCCCAGCCATGACTTCCTTCTGTGGGAGAAAGGGAGTATCCCAGCAGCCTTCTCCATCCTAACGTGAAGGTCAATAGACGCCTTTACAGTGTTACATTAGACTGTATGTGTCCAGATATTTACCTTTACCTGGGACATTTATTCTTTCACATTGCTGTTTAGTGAGTTTTCATTTCAATTTGAAGAACTCTCTTAAGCATTTCTTGTGAGGCAGGTCTAGTGATGACAAAATCCCTCAGTTTTGTTTGTCTGGTAAAAGAAAAAAAAAAAGGCCAGGATCTAATGGTTTCATGGGGGAATTCTACCAAACATTCAAAAAAGAATACCACTGTTTCTTAAACTCTTTCAAAAAATACAAGAAGAAGGAACAGTTCCAAACTCAGTTCTTGAGTCCAGCATCACCCTGATACCAAAACCAGACAAAAATTCTACAAGGAAATAAAACTACAGGCCAATACCCCTGATGAACATAGATGCAAAAATCCTAAATAAAATCCTAGCAAACTGAATTCAACAAAACATTAAAAGGATTGTGCACCATAACTAAGTGGGGTTTTATCTCAGGGATGCGAGGATGTTTGAACATATGCAAATCAATCAAGGTGATATAACACGTTAACAAAATTAAAGGAAAAAAACACATGATTATCTCAATAAATGCAGAAAATGCATTTGACAAAGTTCAACACCCATTTATGATTAAAACTCTCAACAAAATAGGTACAGAAGCACCTTATCTCAACACAATAATGGCCATATATGAGAAGCCCACAGTAACTTCATAGTTCATGGGAAAAAAAAGCTGAAAGCTTTCCCTCTAAGATGTGGCATAAGGCAAGGATGCCTACTCTTGCCATTTCTTATCAACATAATAATGGAAGTTCTAGCTAGATAATTTAGACAAGAAAAAGAAGTAAAAGGCATCCAAACAGGAAAAGAAGAAATAAAAGTATCTCTGTTTGCAGATGACATGATTACATACATAGAAAACCCTAAAGACTAAACGAAAACAACAACAAAAATCCTGTTATAAATACAAAACCAATTCAGTAAAGTTTCAGGATACAAAACAAACCTATGAAATCATTTGTGTTTCTAGACACAAACAACAAACTATCCAAAAGGGAAATTAAGAAAACAGTCTCATTCACAATAGCAACGAAAAGAATAAAACACTTAGGAAATAACAAGACAAGTGAAAGACTTGTACTCTGCAAAGTTATAAAAACATTTATGAAGGAAATTTTAAAAGATACAGACAAAGGGAAAGACATCCTGTGTTCATGGATTGGAAGAATTAATATTGTTAAAATGTCCATACTACCCAAAATGATCTACAGATTCAATGCAAGCCCTATCAAAATCCCAGTGGCATTATTTATAGAAATAGAAAAACAATTCTAAAATGTGTATGGAACTGCAAAAGACCCTGATAGCCAAAGCAATCTTGAGCAATAAGAACAAAGCTAAAGACTTCACATTTTATGATTTCAAAGTTCATTTCAAAACTACAGTAATCAAAACAGTGTGGTACTGGCATAAGAACAGACATATAGACCAATGGAACAGAATAGAGAGCTCAGAAATAAATCCACACCTTAAGGTCAACTGATCTTCAACAAAGGTGCCAAGAACACAAAATGAGAAGAAGTCAGCCTCTTCAATAAATGGTGCTGGGAGGGCTTCCCTGGTGGCACAGTGGTTAAGAATCCACCTGCCAATGCAGGGAACATGGGTTTGAGCCCTGGTCCGGGAAGATCCCACATGCCACGGAGCAACTAAGCCCGTGCGCCACAACTACTAAGCCTGCACTGTACAGCCCGCAAGCCACAACTACTGAAGCCCGCATGCCTAGAGCCCATGCTCCTCAACAAGAGAAGCCACCGCAATGAAAAGCCCATGCACTGCAATGAAGAGTAGCCCCCGCTCACCACAACTAGAGAAAGCCTATGCACAACAACAAAGACCCAACACAGCCAAAAATAAATACATAAAATTTTTTTTAAATAAAATAAAATAAAATAAATGGTACTGGGAAAACTGAATATCCACATGCAGGAAAAGGAAATAGACCCTGATCTCATGATATACAAAAATCAACTAAAAAAGGATTAAAGACTTAAGTATAAGTCCTGAAACTGTGAAACTCCTAGAAGAAAGCATAGGGGAAAATCTTCTTGATATTGGTCTGGGCGATAATTTTTTTAAAATGGACAGACATCATGGAAAATAATGGAGGTGTCCTCAAAAACTCAAAAACTTAAAAATAGAATTAGCTTATGATCCAGCAATCCTACTTCTGGATATACATTCAAAGGAAATGAAACCAGGATCTCGAAGAGATATCTGCATTCCTGGGTTCATTTCAGCATTATTCATGTAACCAAGATATGGAAAAAACCTAAATGTCTGTAGACGAATGAACAGATAAAGAAAATGTGATATGTGTATACAGTGGAACATTATTCAGCCATCAAAAAAGGAAAAGATCCTGCCACTTTCAGCAACAGGGATGAGCCTGGAGAACATTATGCTAAATGAAATAAACCAAACACAGAAAGACAAATCCTGCATGATCACACTATATATGAATCTAAAAGGGTTGAACTCATAGAAACAGGGTAGAAAGGTGGTTACCAGGGGGGAGAGGGAAATGGGAAGATGTTAGTCAAGGGATACAAAGTTTCAGTAAAGCAAAACGAATAAATGCTAAAGAGCTAATGTAAAGCAATGTGGCTATAGTTAACAATACTTTATTGTATACTTGAAATTTGCCAAGAAGTTAGATGATAAGTGTTCACACTGCTGGAAAAAATAAATATATATATGTGTGTATAAATAAATATACATATATATACATAAATTTCAGGGTGATTAATATGTTAATTAGCTTGCTTGCGGTGATTATTTTACAATGTATTGTGTATATCAAATCATCAAATTTTACACCTTAAATATATATCATTTTGGTCAAATATTCCTCAATAAAAAATAAATAAATTAACATTCTGCCTTCTAGAAGCTCATAGTCTGGAGGTAGAGACAGACCTCTAGACAAACCTTCAAGGTAGTGTACTTAGAAAAGAGCCACAAGCTTGGTGCCAAACATGCATCCCTACCACCACCGCCAGGACACAATCCCAACCTTCACAAACATCCAGCCTTCAACATCTTTCCAATTGTGAAGACCAGTCATTGAAAGCGACACCATGTGGCAGCCAGCAGTCACTGCAGCAAAGGACTCACTCTGGTTAACTTGAGAAAGAAGATTCACCCCCATTGGCCTTGAAGCCCCCAGGGTTTAGACAACTCAAGAATAGGTAAAGACATCAAGAGAATAATATTAGATTTCTGGTTGGGTGGAGAGGGGAATTCAAACAATTACTTTAAAATGTAAAGAATGGGGGCAGTCCATCCAGAAATCATCCATGAAAAGCATCTGGACTGATCCGTCATTTCCGCACAGAGCCAAGAGACGCGTTTTGCTGGATAACACTTCATAAGCTCAGTTTGCTTCCCAGAGGTTATCCTAATTTAGGACCCTTCCCAGTTGGCTTCTGACAGTAAAACAGAAAACAGAGCTGCTAGAGAAGATGGCGGAGCTGCTGGAGAAGATGGCGGAAGAATAACACTCAGAGATCACCTTCCTCCCCACAGATACATCAGAAATACATCTACACGTGGAACTGCTCCTATAGAACACCCACTGATCGCTGACAGAAGACCTCGGACCTCCCAAAAGGCAAGAAATTCCCCACATACCTGGGTACAACAAAAGAAAAAAGAATAAACAGAGACAAAACAATAGGGACTGGACCTGCACCAGTGGGAGGGAGCTGTGAAGGAGGAAAGGTTTCCACACACTAGGAAGCCCCTTCGTGGGCGGAGACTGCAGGTGGCGGAGGGGGGAATCTTCGGAGCCACGGAGGACAACGCAGCAACAGGGGTGCGGAGGGCAAAGCGGAGAGATTCCCCCACAGAGGATCGGTGCCGACCAGCACTCACCAGCCCGAGAGGCTTGTCTGGTCACCTGCCGGGATGGGCGGGGGCTGGGGGCTGAGGCTCGGACTTCGGTCGGATGCCGGGAGAGTACAGGCAGCGTGAACACAGCCTGAAGGGGGCTAGTGCGCCACGGCTAGCCGGGAGGGAGTCCAGGAGAAGTCTGGAGTTGCCGAAGAGACAAGAGACTTTTTCTTCCCTCTTTGTTTCCTGGTGCACGAGGAGAGGGGATTAAGAGCGCTGCTTAAAGGAGCTCCAGAGACGGGCGCGAGCCGCGGCTAACAGCGCGGACCACAGAGACGGGTATGAGACGCTAAGGTTGCTGCTGCCGCCACCAAGAAGCCTGTGTGCGAGCGCAGGTCACTATCTGCACCTCCCCTCCTGGGAGCCTGTGCAGCCCGCCACTGCCAGGGTCCCGTGATCCAGGGACAACTTCTCCGGGAGAACGCACGCACGACGCACCACACGCTGGTGCAAAGTCACGCCAGCCTCTGCCGCCGCAGGCTAGCCCCGCAACTGTACCCCTCCCTCCCCCCGGCCTGAGTGAGCCAGAGCCCCCGAATCAGTGGCTCCTTTAACCCCGTCCTGTCTGAGCGACGAACAGACACCCTCAGGCGACCTACATGCAGAGGCGTGGCCAACTCCAAAACTGAACCCCGGGAGCTGTGCGAACAAAGAAGAGAACAAAGAGAAAGGGAAATTTCTCCCAGCAGCCTCAGGAGCAGCGGATTAAATCTCCACAATCAACTTGATGTACCCTGCATCTGTGGAATACCTGAATAGACAATGAATCATCCCAAGTTGAGGAGGTGGACTTTGGGAGCAAGATATATTATTTTTTCCCCTTTTCCTCTTTTTGTGAGTGTGTGTGTATGTGTATGCTTCTCTGTGAGATTTTGTCTGTATAGCTTTGCTTTCACCATTTGTTCTAGGGTTCTGACCAACTGGATTTTTTTTCTTTTTTTTTTTTTTTTTTACTTTTTAAAACTTTTTTCTTAAGAATTATTTTTTATTTTAATAACTTTATTTTATTTTATTTTATCCTCTTTCTTTCTTTCTTTCCTTCTATTTTTTCTCCCTTTTATTATGAGCCGTGTGGAGGACACGCTCTTGGTGCTCCAGCCAGGCATCAGGGCTGTGCTTCTGAGGTGGGAGAGCCAACTTCAGGACACTGGTCCGCAAGAGACCTCCCAGCTCCACGTAATATCAAACGGCAAAAATGTCCCAGAGATCTCCATCTCAACACCAACACCCAGCTTCACTCAATGACCAGCAAGCTACAGTGCTGCACACCCTACGCCAAACAACTAGCAAGACAGGAACACAACCCCACCCATTATCAGAAAGGCTGCCTAAAATCATAATAAGGCCACAGAAGATCCGGAGGAAGATGGCGGAAGAGTAAGACGCGGAGATCACCTTCCTCCCCACAGATACATCAGAAATTCATCTACACGTGGAACAACTCCTACAGAACACCTACTGAACGCTGACAGAAGACCTCAGACCCCCCCAAAAGGCAAGAAACTCCCCACATACCTGGGTAGGGCAAAAGAAAAAAGAATAAACAGAGACAAAAGGATAGGGACGGGACCTGCACCAGCGGGAGGGAGCCGTGAAGGAGGAAAGGTTTCCACACACTAGAAGCCCCTTCGCGGGCAGAGACTGTGGGTGGCGGAGGGAGAAAGCTTCGGAGTAGCCGAGGAGAGCACAGCAACAGGGGTGCGGAGGGCAAGGCGGAGAGATTCCCGCACAGAGGATCGGTGCCCTCAGGCACACACCAGCCCGAGAGGCTTGTCTGCTTGGCCGCCGGGGCAGGTGGGGCTGGGAGCTGAGGCTCGGGAATCGGGTTTCGGTCGGAGCGCAGGGAGAGGACTGGGGCTGGCGGCAGGAAGAGAGCCTGAAGGGGTTGGTGCGCCGCGGCTAGCCCGGAGGGAGTCCGGGGGAAAAGTCTGGAGCTGCCGAAGAGGCAAGAGACTTTTTCTTCCCTTTTGTTTCCTGGTGCGCGAGGAGAGGGCATTAAGAGCGCGGCTTAAAGAAGCTCCAGAGACGGGCGCGAGCCGGGGCTGAAGGCGCGGACCCCGGAGACGGGCGTGGGACGCTGGGGCTGCTGCTGCCGCCGCCACAAGGCCTGTGTGCGAGCGCAGGTCACTGTCCACCCTCCGTTCCGGGGAGCCTGTGCAGCCCGCCACTGCCGGGGTCCCGGGACCCAGGGACGGCTTCCCCGGGAAAGCGCACGGAGCGCCTCGGAATGGTGCAACGTCACGCTGGCCTCTGCCGCGGCAGGCCCGCCCCGCACTGCGTGCCCCTCCCTCCCATCGGCCTGAGTGAGCCAGAGCCCCCGAATCAGCGGCTCCTTTAAACCCGTCCTGTCTAAGCGAAGAACGGACGCCCTCCGGTGACCTACACGCAGAGGCGGGGCCAGGTCCAAGGCTGAGACCCGGGAGCTGTGAGAGCAGAGAAGAGACAGGGAAATCTCTCTGTGCAGCCTCAGAGGCAGCGGATTAAAGCTCTACGGTCCGCTTGATGTGCCCTGCTTCTGTGGAGTGTATAAATGGACAGCGAATCATCCCAAATTGAGGAGGTGGACTTTGAGGACAAGATTTAAGATTTTTTCCCCTTTTCCTCTTTTTACAACAAATTATCCCAAACTAAGGAGGTGGACTTTGAGAGCAAGATTTCAGACTTTTTCCCCTTTTCCTCTTTCTACAACGAATTATCCCAAATTGAGGAGGTGGACTTTGAGAGCAAGATTTTCGATTTTTTCCCCCGTTCTCTTTTTGTGAATGTGTATGTGTATGCTTCTGTGTGAGATTTTCTCTGTATAGCTTTGCTTCCACCATAGGTCCCAGGGTTCTATCCGTCCATTTTTTTTTCAATAATTACTTTTTTATTTTTAATAACGCTACTATATTTTATACTTTATTCTATTTTACTTTACCTTCTCTCTTTCTTTTTTTCCTACCTTCCCTTCCTCCCTCCCTCCCTCCACCCCTTTCTTTCTTTCTTTCTTTCTTTCCTTCCTCCCTCCCTCCCACCCTCCTGTCTGTCTTTCTTTCTTTCTTTCCTTCCTCCCTCCGTCCCTCCCTTCTTCCCTTAACTCTTTCTTTTTCTTTCCTTCCTCCCTCCCTCCCTCCTTTCTTTCTTTCCTTCTTTCCATCCTTCCTCCCTCCCTCCCTCCCTCCCTCCATTCTTTCTTTCTTTCTTTCTTTCTTCCTTCCTTCCTTCCTTTCTTTCCATCTTCCTTTCTTTCTCTCTCTCTGTCTTTCTTCTACTAATTCTTTCTTTCTACTTTTTCTCCCTTTTATTCTGAGCCAGGTAGATAAAAGCCTCTTGGTGCTGCAGCCAGGAGTCAGTGCTGTGCCTCTGAAGTGGGAGAGCCAACTTCAGGACACGGGTCCACAAGAGACCTCCCAGCTCCACATAATATCAAGTGGTGAAAATCTAGCAGAGATCTCCATCTCAACACCAGCACCCAGCTTCAGTCAACGACCAGCAAGCTACAGTGCTGGTCACCCTATGCCAAGCAACTAGCAAGAGAGGAGCACAACCCCATCCATTAGCAGAGAGGCTGCCTAAAAACATAATAAGGCCACAGGCACCCCAAAACACACCACCAGACGTGGACCTGTCCACCAGAAAGACAAGATCGAGCCTCAACCACCAGAACACAGGCACTAGTCCCCACCACTAGGAAGCCTACACAACCTACTGAGACAACCTTAGCCACTGGGGACAGACACCAAAAACAATGGGATCTACGAATCTGCAGCCTGCAAAAAGGAGACCCCAAACACAGGAAGATAAGCAAACTGAGAAGACAGAAAACCCCACAGCAGGTGAAGGAGCAAGATAAAAACCTACCAGACCTAACAAATGAAGAGGTAATAGGCAGTCTACCTGAAAAAGAATTCAGAATAATGATGGTAAAGATGATCCAAGATTCTATTTCCCAGATCCAGAATCTTGGAAATAGAATAGACAAAATGCAAGAAACAGTTAACAAGGAACTAGAAGAACTAAAGATGAATCAAGCATCGATTAAAAACACAATAAATGAAATGAAAAATACTCTAGATGGGATCAATAGCAGAATAACTGAGGCAGAAGAACGGATAAGTGAGGTGGAAGATAAAATAGTGGAAATAACTGCTGCAGAGCAAAATAAAGAAAACAGACTGAAAAGAACAGAGGACAGTCTCAGAGACCTCTGGGACAACATTAAACACACCAACATTCGAATTATAGGGGTTCCAGAAGAAGAAGAGAAAAAGAAAGGGACTGAGAAAATATTTGAAAAGATTATAGTTGAAAACTTCCCTAATATGGGAAAGGAAATAGTTAATCAAGTCCAGGAGTCACAGACAGTCCCATACAGAATAAATCCAAGGAGAAATACGCCAAGACACATATTAATCAAACTGTCAAAAATTAAACACAAAGAAATCATATTAAAAGCAGCAAGGGAAAAACAACAAATAACACACAAGGGAATCCCCATCAGGTTAACAGCTGATCTCTGAGCAGAAACTCTACAAGCCAAAAGGGAGTGGCAGGACATAATTAAAGTGATGAAGGAGAAAAACCTGCAAACAAGACTACTCTACCCAGCAAGGATCTCATTCAGATTTGATGGAGAAGTTAAAACCTTTACAAACAAGCAAAAGCTGAGAGAGTTCAGCACCACCAAACCAGCTTTACAACAAATGCTAAAGGAACTTCTCTTGGCAAGAAACACAACAGAAGGAAAATACCTACAATAACGAACACAAAACAATTAAGGAAATGGGAATAGGAACATGCATATCAATAATTACCTTAAATGTAAATGGACTAAATGCTCCCACCAAAAGACACAGATTGGCTGAATGGATACAAAAACAAGACCCATACATATGCTGTCTACAAGAGACCCACTTCAGACCTAGAGACACATACAGATTGAAAGTAAGGGGATGGAAAAAGGTATTCCATTCAAATAGAAATCAAAAGAAAGCTGGAGTAGCAATTCTTATATCAGAAAAAATAGATTTTAAAATAAAGACTATTAGAAGAGACAAAGAAGGACACTACATAATGATAAAGAGATGGATCCAAGAAGAAGATATAACAATTGTAAATATTTATGCACCCAACATAGGAGCACCTCAATACATAAGGCAAACACTAACAGCCATAAAAGGGGAAATCGACAGTAACACACTCATAGTAGGGGACTTTAACACCCCACTTTCAACAATGGACAGATCATCCAACATGAAAATAAATAAGGAAACACAAGCTTTAAATGATACATTAAACAAGATGGACTTAATTGATATTTATAGGACATTCCATCCAAAAAGCAACAGAATACACATTTTTCTCAAGTGCTCATGGAACATTCTCCAGGATAGATCATATCTTGGGTCACAAATCAACCCTTGGTAAATTTAAGAAAATTGAAATTGTATCAAGTATCTTTTCCGACCACAATGCTATGAGACTAGATATCAATTACAGGAAAAGATCTGTAAAAAATACAAACACATGGAGGCTAAACAATACACTACTCAATAACGAAGTGATCACTGAAGAAATCAAAGAGGAAATAAAAAAATACCTAGAAACAAATGACAATGGAGACACGACGACCCAAAACCTATGGGACGCAGCAAAAGCAGTTCTAAGGGGGAAGTTTATAGCAATACAATCTCACCTTAAGAAACAAGAAACATCTCGGGTAAACAACCTGACCCTGCACCTAAAGCAATTAGAGAAAGAAGAACAAAAAACCCCCAAAGTTAGCAGAAGGAAAGAAATCATAAAGATCAGATCAGAAATAAATGAAAAAGAAATGAAGGAAACAATAGCAAAGATCAATAAAACTAAAAGCTGGTTCTTTGAGAAGATAAACAAAATTGATAAACCATTAGCCAGACTCATCAAGAAAAACAGGCAGAAGACTCAAATCAATAGAATTAGAAATGAAAAAGGAGAAGTAACAACTGATACTGCAGAAATACAAAAGATCATGAGAGATTACTACAAGAAACTCTATGCCAATAAAATGGACAACCTGGAAGAAATGGACAAATTCTTAGAAATGCACAACCTGCCAAGACTGACTCAGGAAGAAATAGAAAATATGAATAGACCAATCACAAGCACTGAAATTGAAACTGTGATTAAAAATCTTCCAACAAACAAAAGCCCAGGACCAGATGGCTTCACAGGCGAATTCTATCAAACATTTAGAGAAGAGCTAACACCTATCCTTCTCAAACTCTACCAAAATATAGCAGAGGGAGGAGCACTCCCAAACTCATTCTACGAGGCCACCATCACCTTGATACCCAAACCAGGCAATGATGTCACAAAGAAAGAAAACTACAGGCCAATATCACTGATGAACATAGATTCAAAAATCCTCAAGAAAATACTAGCAAACAGAATTCCAACAGCACATTAAAAGGATCATACACCATGATCAAGTGGGGTTTATTCCAGGAATGCAAGGATTCTTCAATATATACAAATCAATCAACGTGATACACCATATTAACAAACTGAAGAAGAAAAACCATATGATCATCTCAATAGATGCAGAGAAAGCTTTTGACAAAATTCAACACCCATTTATGATAAAAACCCTGAAGAAAGTAGGCATAGAGGGAACTTTCCTCAACATAATAAAGGCCATATATGACAAACCCACAGCCAACGTCATCCTCAATGGTAAAAAACTGAAACCATTTCCACTAAGATCAGGAACAAGACAAGGTTGCCCACTCTCACCACTCTTATTCAACATAGTTTTGGAAGTTCTAGCCACAGCAATCAGAGAAGAAAAAGAAATAAAAGGAATCCAATTAGGAAAAGAAGAAGTAAAGCTGTCACTGTTTGCAGCTGACATGATACAATACATAGAGAATCCTAAAGATGCTACCAGAAAACTACTAGAGCTAATCAGTGAATCTGGTAAAGTAGCAGGATATAAAATTAATGCACAGAGATCTCTGGCATTCTTATACACTAATGATGAAAAATCTGAAAGTGAAATCAAGAAAACACTTCCATTTACCATTGCAACAAAAAGAATAAAATATTTAGGAATAAACCTACCTAAGGAGACAAAAGAACCTGTATTTAGAAAATTATAAGACACTGATGAAAGAAATTAAAGATGATGCAAATAGATGGAGAGATATACCATGTTCTTGGATTGGAAGAATGAACATTGTGAAAATGACTCTACTACCCAAAGCAATCTACAGATACAATGCAATCCCTATCAAACTACCACTGGCATTTTTCACAGAACTAGAACAAAAGATTTCACAATTTGCATGGAAACACAAAAGACCCTGAATAGACAAAGCAATCTTGAGAACGAAAAATGGAGCTGAATGAATCAGGCTCCCTGACTTCAGACTATACTACAAAGCTACAGTAATCAAGACATTATGGTACTGCCACAAAAACAGAAATATAGATCAACAGAACAGGATAGAAAGCCCAGAGATAAACCCATGCACATATGGTCACCTTATCTTTGATAAAGGAGGCAAGAATATACTGTGGAGAAAAGACAGCCTCTTCACTAAGTGGTGCTGGGAAAACTGGACAGCTACATGTAAAAGAATTAAATTAGAACACTCCCTAACACTATACACAAAAATAAATTCAAAATGGATTAGCGACCTACATGTAAGGCCAGACACTAACAAACTCTTAGAGGAAAACATAGGCAGAACACTCTATGACATAAATCACAGCAAGATCCTTTTGGACCCACCTCCTAGAGGAATGGAAATAAAAGCAAAAATAAACAAATGGGACCTAATGAAACTTAAAAGCTTTTTCACAGCGAAGGAAACCATAAACAAGACCAAAAGACAACCCTCAGAATGGGAGAAAATATTTGCAAATGAAGCAACTGACAAAGGATTAATCTCAGAAATTTACAAGCAGCTCATGCAGCTCAATAACAAGAAAACAAACAACCAATCCAAACATGGGCAGAAGACCTAAATAGACATTTCTCCAAAGAAGATATACAGATTGCCAACAAACACATGAAAGAATGCTCAACATCATTAATCATTACAGAAATGCAAATCAAAACTACAATGAGATATCATCTCACACCGGTCAGAATGGCCATCATCAAAAAGTCTACAAACAATAAATGCTGGAGAGGTTGTGGAGAAAAGGGAACACTCTTGCACTGTTGGTGGGAATGTAAATTGATACAGCCACTATGGAGAACAGTATGAAGGTTCCTTAAAGAACTAAAAATAGAATTACCATATGACCCAGCAATCCCACTATGGGGCATATACCCTGAGAAAACCATAATTCAAAAAGAGTCATGTACCACAATGTTCATTGCAGCTCTATTTACAATAGCCAGGACGTGGAAGTAACCTAAGTGTCCATCAACAGATGAATGGATAAAGACGATGTGGCACATATGTACAATGGAATATTACTCAGCCATGAAAAGAAACGAAATTGAGTTATTTGTGGTGAGGTGGATGGACCTAGAGTCTGTCATACAGAGCAAACTAAGTCAGAAAGAAAAACAAATACCGTATGCTGACACTTATATATGGAATCTAAGAAAAAGAAAAAAAAAGGTCATGAAGAACCTAGGGGTAAGACGGGAATAAAGACACAGACCTACTAGAGCATGGACTTGAGGATATGTGGAGGGGGGTGGGTAGGCTGTGACGAGGTGAGAGAGTGGCATGGACATATATACACTACCAAGCGTAAAGTGGATAGCTAGTGGGAAGCAACCACGTAGCACAGGGAGATCAGCTAGGTGGTTTGTGACAGGCTAGAGGGGTGGGATAGGGAGGGTGGGAGGGAGGGAGATGCAGGAGGGAAGAGATTTGGGAACATGTGTATATGTATAACTGATTCACTTTGTTATAAAGCAGAAACTAACACACCATTGTAAAGCAATTATACTACAATAAAGACGTTTCAAAAAAAGTAAAGAATGGGACTTCCCTTGTGGCACAGTGGTTAACACTCCATGCTCCCAAGGCAGGGGGCCGGAGTTCGATCCCTGGTCAGGGAACTAGATCCCACATGCATGCTGCACCTAAGAGTTTGCATGCTGCAACTAAGGAGCCCCCCTCCCGCAACTAAGACGGGGCCCAACCAAACAAATAAAATTCTTTTTTTTAATGTAAAGAAATATGGCCACTTTGGTACACAAGATGATGAATCCGATTATACTGGTTAAATATCGAGGCTCCATTTGGGATTTTTGCCAGTTCTCATTATACCTACTTTCTATTTTACAGGCCGATTTTGTCTTTATAATTAGTGCAAACTGATATCATAGTCAATGACTTCACCAGTATCTGAAACATGGGATGGCCTATGCTTGAAGGGGGATTACTAGATACTTTAGAATCCTTAGGGGGGAATGTTTAGGATGAAAGGGAACAGAAGTGTGTTATTATTGTATTTTCTGAGCAACTTAATTTCTTTACCATGTAGAAAATTCTTAAGAAGAGTATCACAGTATGGGGAGTGCCTTCTGTAAGATCGAGAGGTTTCTGGAGACTGAGAAAATAACTAAAAGTATAAAAATAACTTTAGAAGTGCTTCTTCTGTGCTGAGTACTGCCCCATGGACTTTGCATGTATCCATTCATCTCATCTTATAACAGTTGCTGATCAGGAACCCAAGGAGCAACAAGGTAAAGGAACGTGCTCAAGATGACTCAGCTAGTAAATGCAGAGGCATAATTCAAACCTGGCTCCACGTCTGACTCCACGGAACCTGTTCTTTTTTTAAAAAACAGCTTTATTGATATATCATTGACATATAAAAATTGTATATATTTAAGTTATACAACTTGATGTTTTGATATACATATACATTGTGAAGTGGTCACTATAATCAAGCAACACCTCACATATTTACCATTGTGTGTGTGTGTGTGTGTTGAGCAGACTTAAGATCAGTCCTCTTAGTAGACTACAAGTATACAGTACAGTATTGTTTGGGGGCTTTTTTTATTTATTTATTTATTTATTTGGTTGCACCGGGTCTTCGTTGCAGCAGGCAGGCTCCTTAGTTGTGGCATACAAACTCTTACTTGCAGCATGCATGAGGGATCTAGTTCCATGAACAGGGACTGAACCCAGGCCCCCTGCATTGGGAGGCCCCCTGTGCCACCAGGAAAGTCCCTACAGGACAGTATTGTTAACTATTTTCACCATGTTGTACGTTAACTACTATATTACCTTGCCACTAAATAACAGTAGATCCAGCCAGGGGAAGCGTCCTGCCATTAGAGAATAGAGCTAATACAAAGCACACTCAGGTAGGAGCCAGCTGATGTGTTCAAGGAACAAAAATAAGAGCCAGAAAGATGTAAAAGAAAAGAAGAGAGAGAGATGGGAGGCAAGGTCTGAGAGGTGGGCAGAAGCCAGACCAAGGAGGACTTTGCAAGTTGGGAGTTTACTCTAAATGGGATAGGAAGCCACAGAAGGGTATGCCATGTTCATGGACTAGAAAACTGCTATTGTAAAGCTCTCAGTTCTCCCAAAAGTGATCTATAGATTCAGGGCAATCTCTATCAAAATTCTAGCCAGAATTTTTGTACACATTGACAAGCTAATTTTAAGAAAAAAATGCATGGAATTGCAAAAGGCTAAGAATAGCCAAAGCAATTATGAAAATGAAGAGTTGGAGGATTTATAATACTAGATGTTAATTAAGGTTTATTATAGTAGCTACCATAACTAAGACACTGTGGAACTGGTTCAAGGATAGTCAAAGAGACCAAGAGAACTGTAAAAAGTTAATAAACAGAAACCTCAAACAGAGTTGGGAGACCAGCAGGGGGCGCTCTCACACTGAGACAATAGCAGAGCCCAGCAGGAAGAAAGACTCTTCTTTCCTGTCAAGGACTTGGTCAATGGAAAGGCCTGGTGTCTTTGTTTGCTATAGCCCTCCCAACTTCTTTTTCTTCCCTATAAAAGCATTCTTCTTCCCTTGTTGTCAGGGACTCACACGTGGCTCTCCATGGTTGCAGACTGAACTGCATTTCTCTACTGATCCCAAATAAACCCATCTTTGCTGGAGAAATATCTGGCAGTCTATTTGTTTCAGGTCAACAGAACTGAATGGAGAACTGAGAAAAAGACATATTCATACAGTATACTTGTTCTATGACAGAAGCTACACTGCTGAGCAGTAGGAAAAGGAGAAGTTTTTCAACACATTGTACTAGATCAACTGGATATTCACATAAAAAAAAAGAAACTTGACCTCACAAGTAGACAAAAATCAATTCCAAGTGGAACGTAAGTCTAAATGTGAAAAGTAAAGGAATAAAGTTCCTGTAACATAAGAAAATATCAAGACCTCGGTCTAGGTAGGCAAAGATTTCTTAAACAAGACAAAAGGAACACTAATCCATTTTGCAACGGAAAGAGGATGGCAAGTGGGGCTCAAGAGCAGCCAGACAGGGGTCCAACCCCAGGGTCCCTCAGTGAGCCCAGATTCTCCAAGGGCCACACCCATGCCCCCAGGGTCTCCCCGCTCTGGGAGTCTCTCCCTGCTCCAGACCCAACTATACCACTGGTAAAGATAACCAGGGAGTCAAGAAAATGGTCTTTCTTCAGACTTTTCTTCTCTGACTGATTTGGGCTTCTCTTCGATGCATCTGTAAAATAGGGTGACCAGGTACCTGGTGGCCTCCTCGGACACATTGCCACTCATTTTTGCTGTCAACAGGCTGTGACTGACAAAGCAACAACATAGGTGTATTTTCCAAACTGAGAGTCTGTAGGAAAGAAGAATGAGAGATGAGGGCTGTGGAGGGGATGAAAATGGAGCCAAAAAGAAAAACTATGGCCTTGCTTTTCCTTTGATCCAAGTGACTTGGTAGGAAGCTCCCTAAGTAGGAGCAGGGGGTGGGGTGAGGGGTGAGGGCTTAGACTGTGAGCCCAGGAGAAGATGTTGTGGAAGAGAAGGGGTCGAGGATGGGGAGATGGGGCTGAGCTGTGGGGTTAGGAATCGCAGGTTCTGCTTATGGAGTGCGGGGGACACGGGGCTGAGGAGAGGCCATAGAGACAAGAACAACACCCCCGGGGGCCAGAACCTGCCAATCAGTGCCCACCTTCCCCTACTACTACCCCACCTTGGCATCCCTTCACCCACTAACCCAGGGCACTCAAGTCTGGGGTCCTCAAGGAATGATCCAAGTTCTGGTTAGAGCAGAACCAGGATCCTGGGGGACCTCACCTGCCCACTCAGGGGCTTATATCAAGGGAAGGGTCACATCTATAATGAAAGGGACAGGCTTTCATATCAGGGACCTGACCTACCCAGACGTCCATATGACAAAGTAACTGAAAGGCACTGGTTTTAAGAGAAAGTGAGCGGAGGCAGAGGCATCTCCTGTACACTCCTATCCCTGCACAAAAAGCCTCAAGATGGAAGAGAGAGAGAGATGATTCTTTAGAGAGCAAAGTCTCCAGTTGCTGCAGAAACATTTGCATCTGGACTCTGTCAGTAGATGAGCTAAAAGCAAAAGGACCTTGGCACAGAATTTTATAATCAGCCTAAATGACAAACACCTAAATGACAAGAGAGCTGGCCTTTGGTTTGGGGCTTAAATCAAGACAGAATCAATCAGTTTTTACTCTATCCCATGTCACCCCAGCCCTGTCCCCCAGAGTGAATGATTCAGAGGTCTGTGCTCATTGGAGCTGAGAGATAATAGAAAGTCCATATTGGCCTCTTCCCCCAGTTTCTGGCACAGAGTTTCTGAAACACTTGCACTAGAAGCATCTTTTGTTCTAATACTTGGTCTTTGACCCTGGTTCCTGACACAGGGCTCTTGCAACCCTTGTAATTTCTTGGGTGATAGGAGTGTCTTTTGCTTTAATGAGGCAACTCGGGGCGGGCTCCTTGTTGAGGGCTGGTCACCAGAAATACCAAGGCATGATTAGAAGCTTGGAATTTTCAGTCCTGCCCCTCATTCTCCTGAGAAGGGAGAAGGGCTGAAAATGGAGTTAATGATCCATCATCCTAAATGATGAAGCCGCCATAAAATCCCAAAAGTACAGGGTTCAGAGGGCTTCCAGGAGGTACAGGAGAGTTGTACACCCAGAGGGGGCATGGAAGCTCCACTTCTCTTCCTACATACCTTGCCCTGTGCATCTCCTCCATCTGGATGTTCACCTGTATTCTTTATTGTATTCTTCAATGAACTGGTAACTGCAAGTAAAAGTTTCCCTGAGTTCTCTGAGCCACTATAGCAAATTAATCGAATCCAAAGTGTGGGAGAGGGCATGGGAACCTCCAATTTGTAGCCAAGTCAGACAGAAGTTGTGGGTAACCAGGAGACCTACTTGACATTGGCATCTGAATGGGGGGGGGGGCAGTCTTGTGGGACTGAGCCCTTAACCTGTGGGATCTGACTCTATCTCCAGGTAGATAGTGTCAGAATTGAGTTAAATTATAGGACACCTGGCTGGTGTTGCAGAGAATTGCCTGTTGGCGGGCTGGGGGGTTGGGGGCAGGGAGGTGGGAAACCCACACACTTGGTGACCAGAAGCGTTGGAGGTGAAATTTTTTTGTCTGAGAGTAAAGGAGACACACAGGAAAAAAACTCACAGTAGGGAAGAAGTGGGTTTTTCCCTACTCAGGAGGGAGTACTGTGCATTTTACCAATTTAGGCTCACCTGAGAAGGATGAGATGAAAGGTCAGAATGATGGCTGTCCACAACTGATGATGCAATGGCGACATCTCACTCAGAGGCGTTCACAGAGCCACCCGACTCATCCCCGGGATTTGTTAATTACCCACATCTGTGGGCCCCAGGGCTAGGTTTACTTAACACCACAGTTAGCCCAGAAATACCTAAACCAGCTGAACAGAAGAGCCTTCTAAGTGACCACCTGCACTCGCCAGCCTGTGACCCAGCCCAGCGAGAGTGGACTTGCCTCTCAATGCACAGGACCCTTGAGCTGTGATGGAAACCAGCACTAGTGAGGGGCAGAGGATAGAGGTCCCTTTATTTAAAAGATACAACAGCTTTATTTAATTCACATACCACATAATTTACCCATTTGAAGGGTACAATCGTTTTTAGAATATTCACAGAGTCGTGCAACTATCACCACAATTAATTTCAAACATTTTCATCACTCACAAAGAACCCCTTACCAATTAGCAACCATCCTTATTTCTCCCAACCCTCCCCCTTTAACCTTAGGCAACAACAAATCTACTTTCTGTCTTCATAGATTTACCTACTCTGAACATTCCATATAGATGGAATCCTACAGTATGTGGTCTTTTGTGGCTGCCTTCTTTCACTTGGCATGATATTGGTGATAATTAGACATTAACGATGCTTTTCTCTATTAATTTTCACTTTCCCATTTTTTGAAAATCATG
Source organism: Hyperoodon ampullatus (assembly GCF_949752795.1). NCBI lineage: Eukaryota > Metazoa > Chordata > Mammalia > Artiodactyla > Ziphiidae > Hyperoodon > Hyperoodon ampullatus. Next base: position 112,900,217 of record NC_136915.1, read on the forward strand.
CAATGCCTCTTCTTGTTTTGATTTTTGGTTGGACTTGGGTTGAAATGCTTCCTTGATATTGTAGCAGAGATAAATATTTTTATTTTCCAATTTATATTGTCGTTTCCTTAAACATCAAGGATAATGAATAAAACACATTTTGGCTTTAAAATAAAAATAAATAAAATGGAAATGTGATAAAAATAAATTAAATTTTCCTGCTTCTATCTTCACTAACAACTGCATCCCCAAAACATGATTTTATGCAAAGCTCTGTGGTAGGCACTGGGGAAAGAATAGAATACAAATAAATAAGAAAATCCCTCAGTCCTTCAGAAACTTTCATTGAAGACCGGAAGGTACGCACCTGCAAAATAAAAAAAAAAAAAAAAGTGCAAGATTGGTGCCTCGTGTGGCAAACAAGCAAAGACAGCCCAGCAGCCCTGGAGAAACCTCATGTGGCAACTATATGTGACAAGTGCTCAGTGGCACCACCAAGTGGAAGCTAGAGAAACAGAAAATCAAATCTCCAGGCTTAGGGCAGGAGTCTCCCACTGGGTCTATGATTGGGACCGCCAGGAGAGGAACACTGCTGCCTGTAACCAGACTCCCAGGGAGATTTCCTGGCATGCCCCCACCACTTCCTCCCACTTACCAGCTTCAGCCTAGATGCACCAGACTTAGCTTGATGAGATTGGGTGAGAGATCAGGAATAATCTTTGCAAATTTGAGTGGATTCTCCACAATGTCCCAAATTTGAGCAGAGGAGTGCCTAGGGAACTCCTGGGTCACCTCTCAAAACTGCCACTGTATGTGGCCTCAGAGAAATCAATTCCTTTTGTTATAAAGGTCACAGAATTAATACCAGTAAATCCTCCCTACAAACCCATTCCAGACAGGATCTGGAAAGCTTTCCAGGAAGGGACCACAGGCTCTGGGCTGCATTTGGGTCTTCCCACCCTCCAGGGTGATAGCTGAGAGGCAGAACTGTGTCCTAATAACCTCCACTGAGTGCCCACCCGCCACTCCCTCACCTCCTGGCACTCCCCTAACTGCTGCTGGAAGCCCGGGGTGCCTGGCCAGCACGACCCTGAATGACCACAGACACAGCAATCCCTATCTCTGATCATCGTCTCACTGCCGCCTGCCCACTGTGTGTCGGCTGCTGGCAATGCTCCAAGGCCTACTCAAAGGTTGCCCCCCAACCACTCTTTCCCTGATTCCCCCACCTGAAAAGTCATTTCACCCTCCTCAGAATTCCCACACGCTTCCCCCGAACCTTTCTGACAACACCTCACTTGCTAGTTCAACAAGTGTCCATGGAGTTCTCACCCAGCACTGGGCACTGGGGCCAGTGTGAGTGAGACTTGGTGCAGATCTCAGTGAGCACAGCCAGGGCACAGCATGGGAAACAAACCAACATGCACAAGGACATGGGGACTATGGCCCTGCCCGGAGGTGTCACACAGGGAGTGACCTCTGAACTGCAGGAGGGCTGGGGTCTGTGTGCCACAGTCTTCCACCCTCTCCACTGCTACCACCACCTGGCCTGGGTGCCCCCGCACCCCGGGTCGACTGGGTTACTGACATGACCCCAGAGTTGGAGCGATGCTCAAGAACCGTCCACACCTGCAACATCTCTCTCTCCTCCCCACGTGCACATCCAGATCAGAGTAGGCACTCAAAACGTAAATTATATATAAATATAAACAATCGAATAAACAAACTACAAAAAGAACAAGTTGTTCCTTGTTTTCTTCTGCCACCAAATTGGAATCTCCTAGAAAGCAGGGACTGTGGCGCCTCTTTGGAGAAGCCCTCAAGAGGTCCCAGGATGGGGAAGACATCGACCACCACTCTGGATCTCCACCCCCCTGCTGTGAGCTGTCCTGTTGTCAGCCAGGCCCTCAATTGGTGGATAGCTACTTGGGTGAATAAGGTGGTTCCAGAAAATAGGTCCCGTCCAAGGGAGACATCAGACCAGCTCAGTAGAGCCCAGGGAGCCTGAGGACTGCACACCAGATGAACCAGGAATGCTCTCGTATCAAACAGGGAAATTCAGGGCAGAGGGGCAGGAAAATGTTCAGTATCAGGGATTCATCAGCCGCATTCCTCACCAAGCCTCGACAGGCTCCCCTGACTCCCCCATCTTGTTTCCCAAACCTGGACCAGCCTTTCCGCTGCAGGTTGGAACACAGCAGAGCCCAGGGTCTGGCTGCCAAGCGCTGAGCACACTGTTTTGCATGGAGGAAGGAGGAAGTTCATGAAGACTTATGGGAAGTCTGTGTCAAGGAGCCGGGAAGGAACTTGGCCCAAGCCCCTGCCTGCAGGCTCATTCCATGGCCGTCACCACCACCAGACCTAGACGGTGGGGCCCTGGTGGCTTTGGCACCCTTGGGGCTGTGAAGAAAATTCAAGTGGGAGGAGGTGAGGTCAGGACTCAGGGTTCTGACCCCCAGTGTCCCCTCAGCAACAGGTGACAGGGCTGAGCCCACTGCCCTCTCTGGGTTCCCTCGTCTGTCACTGTGGGTCATGAAACCCATCTCCCTCCCGGGATCCACTGAGGACCTAGTGTGAAGATGGCAGTGAAGTGACCTGCTTCACTCCTCTGGACTTTGAGTCCCAGAAGGCCGGTCCTGATGTGACCCAAGAAGTTTCATTGGGAGATTAAGAGTAAGGATGTGAACCAGGCTTTCCTGGGATCGATCCTGACTGCTGTTCCCTAGCTGTGTAGTCTTAGTTCACTTCAAACCCTGATGCACGTATTTTCCACTCCTACGTGGAGAAAACAGATCTCCCTCGTAGGTGGGGGGGACTAAAGAGGCAGCAGCAGCAGCAGCAGCAGGTATCTTGGTGCCTGGCACATCTTAAGCTCTCAGTAAGTGGCAGTGGTGGTGATTATTGCTCACAGGCCAAGTCCGTAGAAGGACTGAGCAAACGAAAGTGGAGACCATGCTGCCTTCAGGGTCCAAAATTCCATCCTCTTCAGGTCCAGAAACCCAGTTTTCTCAACCAGGTTCCCTGTCCTGTTGTGACACACCGCAATGGCCGCCCAGCCCCAGGTCAAGCTGGGGTCAGCAGAAGGCTCTAGGGGAGGTTCCTTGGAAGGTACAAGACCCAGTGTCCTGGGATTCGGCAGGGAAAGGCTGAGCACACCCTCCTGGGTGGGGCCCACCCAGGTGCATGGGGCAATGTTCCAGGAGACAAACAAGAAGCATGGTCTCAGGGCTCCCAGCCCCTGGAAAGAGCCCGGCTGAGCCTTCTAAAGGGACCGGTCTCTGCCCAGGTGCCCATCTCACTCATCCTTCTCCTCGGTGATGTCTCCTCAGCTCAGGTGAGTCTGCACCTGCCTCTCTGCTCTTTCTAGGAGGAGTGCACGGGGCCCAGCGTGGAGGAGGGGAGAAGCAGCTCTGGGAGGGGATGCAGGAGCCTGTGGTCCAGTCCCAGCTCTGCCACCAACAAGACTGTGTGCTTTCACCCCTGCTGAGGTCCTCATCTGTGCAGCTAGATGACTGACCAGATACTCCCTGTTCCTCCCGTGGGCTCCTCTGTGACAACTCTTGTGGAAACTGCCCCCCGGGGCCCGAGGACCATCCTCAACCTCCGTGTCTTCTTTCTTCTCTGGATCCACCTGCCTGTCAGGCCCCAGGCTGGTGAAACCCACCCCACCCCACCCTTGTGGAGAGTGGGTGCCCCTGCCAAAGCCGTGACAGCTCCCTAAGCCCAGACCTGGGACCCCCACTCACCATTAGTCCGGTGAGACATCCTGCCCCCACCCAGGTAAGAGACTGATCAACCAAAGCTCGCCATCTGCTCCCCAGCAGGGAAATGCTCAGGGACCGTCTGGACACAGGGTTCAGCTCTGGTCTTGGCCAAGTTGACAGAAGGCCTTGCGTGGTTCCTCTTACTGACAAAACAGCGGGGATCTTTCTTCTACATCAGAAGGCCGTGGGGTTTATCTGAGATGCCCACACTTGTGAAACGGGGTCATTTCCTGGGTGCTTTGGAAAGTCTGGGAAGAGAGGGATGTTCTGTCCAATTTCTCTCGTTGGGGTTCAGGGCAGCCCAGACCTCTGACTGTTGGGGGAAGAACCTGCTTAGGGAGGTCAGACCTTCTCTTTATTTAAATGAGGTCAAGCCTTGGAGATTCAGAGAGCAGAGAAGTACAAAGGGTTGATACGGCCCAGTAGTCATCAATTCTAATGAGCCCCACCTCCAACATTCCACCCAATAGCCTAGAACTGGGGCAGGTATTTCTGTTCACTGCAATCCCAGGCTGACTCTGGTCCCCGGTCCCTCCTTCTCACTCTCAGGTGTGGTCCAGGAAGAGCCCCACCAGTGCTCAGGACAGGGCTGCATTCCTCTGCTCACACTCAGGCCCGGGACCCTCCACAGTCCATTTCATGCAGAGCTTGCCTTATGGTCATCCTGGGCCTCCAGGGGGTCTTCCTGAAGCAGCCCACGAGGGTCAGAGCAGATCAGAGATGACCCTGTTCTGCCCCCGTGACTCTAACCCTGATGTTGAAGTTGAACCTAGAGGACATGGATTTGCTGCTGTTTGAAGTGTGGGGTCATTCAAATGCTCTGGTTGCTGGGTCCCATCTCAGGCTCAGTCCTTCTCACTGCGGCTGACCGCCTCATCTCTGCTTCCACATTCTGAGGCTCTACCCACAGTGGACGTCTGCTGAGCTCCTTCATCTTCTTAGACCCTTCCCTGTGGGGACCCAGGGCCCACGCTTGGTCCCACCCTCCTCCTTTTCAGCAACTCCTCCCACCACATAGAGAAGCACACTTGTTTCTGCTCCACCTGAGCCTCCCTTCACTGGCTGCTCAGCCCCCACCCCGTTATCCTAACTTGGAGACCCTCCCCTTGGGGAAGGATACAAAAGCTCATTGTCGCTCTTTCTGGCAGCTGTGTTCAAAGTCAAGATGAACGGGTTCATGCCCCGGTCCGGGAAGATCCCACATGCCGCGGAGCGGCTGGGCCCGTGAGCCATGGCCGCTGGGCCTGCGCGTCCAGAGCCTGGGCTCCGCAACGGGAGAGGCCACAACAGTGAGAGGCCCGTGTACTGCAAAAAAACAAAACAAAACAAAACAAAGTCAAGATGAGCAGCACTGAGGCTGAGAAGACCATGATAAGCATGAGTGACCTGTTTCACGAATACTTGGGACCCGATGACACCATCGCTGAAGCTGTTGAAGGAGAATTTCCCCAACTTCCTCAGTGCCTGTGTGAGTCGGGATCTGCGTTCCCAGTGGTGCTTGGGCCCTGGCACGGCTGAAGATGCTTTGCTCTGGGACCTTGGACAAGTCACTCTCTTTCTCTGATCCTCAACTTTTTCAACTGCAAAATGACATAGTAGGACTTCCTATCCTGGCTTATTATCAGAGTAAAAAGAGGTGATGTATGAGGCAAAGGAGGAAAGCGTGTGGATATGAATGGTTGATATTAGGTTGTCAAAAAGTGCTACAACTAGAGGGCAGTGAATGTGTCCCCTCACCTCTGTCACACCCCCTGCATGAGACTCAAGCTCTTCTGCTCAGGCTTCTTCTGAGAGGCTCGAGAGGCTCCCATAGAGTCCTTGAGATCAGAGGGAGGGTGATAGAAATTCCATCACTGACAGAATTACCTTTTAGAGTAGGAACAAAATTTTAATTTATTTATTTTGAAGTATAGTTGATTTACAATGTCATATTAATTCCAAGTGTATAATCTAGTGGTTTGATATTTCTATAGATTATACCCCATCAAAGTTATTATAAAATATTGGCCATGTTTCCTGTGCTGTACATTACATCCTTGTACCTTATTTATTTTATACCTAGTAGTGTGTACCTCTTCATCCCCTTCCCCTCTCTTGCCCCTCCCCCCTCCCTCTCCCCTCTGGTAACCACTCAGTTGTTTTCTGTATGTATGCACAGAATTTAACACCCCTTATTACAGTGAAGAACTCATTTGCAGACCTGATTTAGCCTGACAGTTAGAATGTTCTGAACTGACAAAAAGAAGGGGTTACCAGGTAACAAGGAGATTGGGTAAGCAAGAAGAGGGACCTCAGAGCAGGTAAGATCTGGAGGCCAAAAAGAAAACAGGAGAGGAGGGTTAGGTTAAAGAGGACACGGATGGAGCTTATTTCTTTACTTATTTATTTACTTACTTACTGATTTACTTGAAGTATAGTTGATTTATAATATTGTGTTAGACTCAGGTGTACAGCAAAGTGATTTAGTCACATGTATATGAATAGGACTGATTGTGAGCCCCTAAGGAGAACTTAGGTAGGTGGTAGCCTTGAAGGGGGTGGGGGAGTGGGGCTGGGGCTGGAGACCACCACCAGCACACTGGGCAGTGCAGCTCTGGGCAGAGCCTGCTCACCATGTGAGGTCTCTTGTCCAAGTTCACATATGGGGCAAGGACTCTCCCTCAATGAACTGCAGGGCAATGGCAATGTCCCCACCCCATCCCACACTTCCCCTCAGTCAGTGCCACACCAGCCACATCTGTGCTGCTCTGGGTCTCGTTTCTCTGTCTCTGCCTCTCTCCCTTCTCCCAGCTCTTGTGAGACTGAATTTGCCTTGTTTTGTGTCTTTTGCCACAGAACAAAATGGGCACAGATCACTTGTCCACTGTCCTTGAGAAAAAGGACAAGAATAAGGACAAGAGATCATGACTCTGAAGGGAGCAGGTTATCTTTTGGGGGGACTTGACAGCCGTCAGGCTAGAGAAAGATAAGTTTAACACGGATAATTGAAATTCACATGTAATCCTAACTACTCATTGTCGGTGGTGGTAACTACAGCCTCTTTCTTCTAGCAAGGCGGCAGTAAATCAGATTATCATCCTCGGGAAGGAGAGCAATCTGGAATGTTAATTTTCCAGCTGAGATTACTGGAAGTTTCCTTTTGGTTTTCTTTTTAAAGGGAGAGAATAAAAAAGGAAGAAAGCCAAAGCCGTGTGACTGACAGGGTCATGGTGCTCTGGCCAGGTGTCAGGCCTGAGTCTCTGAGGCGGGAGAGCTGAGTTCAGGACACTGGACCACCAGAGACCTTCCAACCCCATGCAGTATCAATCGACGAGAGCTCTCCCAGAGATCTCTGTCTCAACGCTAAGACCCAGCTCCACCCAAAGATCAGCAAGCTCCAGTGCTGGACACCCCATGCCAAATAACTAGCAAGACAGGAACACAACCCCACCCATTAGCAGAGAGGCTGCCTAAAATCATAATAAGTTCAAAGAATAAGGACAAGAAGGTTGACTCTTCCGAACTCCTCTCCTTGCTGGGGGATGTAGCCACAGACTACCACAATCATGGCCATGGAGCGCCACTCTGTTCTGGGGGAAATTAGTGAGCCCAGCGGCCTCCAGAGAACCCAAGAAACAATAAAGTGTCATCCCCCCAGATTCTGGCCTATTTCCTTGTTTTTGTTTTTGTTTTTGTTTTTGTTTTTTTGGTTGCCTACTCTGTCAAAACTACCATTTTTTGGCGAACATTATGTGGAATCTCCTGGTGGATGGATCGAGAATGTGTCCTCAGTGCGCCCTCCAGTGGCCTCCAGTATAAATGACCGTTTCTCTCAGCAGGGCCTTGTGTCCACCTCTGTCCCTGCTCGCTAAATGCAGCCAGTATTTGGGGTCCCAGAGGTGGAGGCCAGGGCAAAGCATTCCACCAGGCCCCAGCCATGCTTTTCCTTCTGATGGCATGGATCAGCATCTGGTGATCCAGAAACTACAGTGTCTTCACATGGTGCCTCATGGCCCAGCATTCCCCTGAGGGCATAGGGGAGACTGGCATCTCCGGCTTCCTTGGGAGGTACTTGGGACACAGGGACACATGTTGCTGTGAACAGGAGGCTCAGCAGTACCCAGAGTGTTGGATCTCTTGTCCTGTGACCTGGGCTCCCTGGGCTGTGTCGTGGTCCCTGTGCCCTGTGTGATTGTCCCTGTGGAAATGAGATAGAGTCACCCTGTCTGCTGAGCTGATCCTCAGTAATGGTTTGATACATGCCGGGAGCTGGGCATCTAGGGAAACTACGTGGTAATGGATGCTCCAGGTATGAGAAGCTCAAGCTAGTCCAGGGGTCCAGGCAACCTACAGGAGCCAAGTGAGGAGACAGGACTGCAGAGGGAACACAGTGGAGGGTCTGCTCAGGGATGAGAAGGAGCGCTGGTGCCGAGTGTGTATGTTACCACCCCTTTTATCTGCCACGGGCAGGAGCATGTCGTTACCCATTGGCCCTTCAAGGCCAGGCAAGATACTAGGGACTGAGGATTTAGAAACAAGCACTCCCCAGAGATGCAGGTGTTTCCAGGGGGGCCATGAGGCAGGGTCAGCCCTCGCCTCCCTCCCCAGTGCCACTTCTAGACCGTGTCCCCTGCGGATTCAGCCAGCACTCTCTCCTTGGGGTCACCTCCTCTGGTCCTATCACTCCCTACCCTCCTACTCACAGCCTCCCACTAGCCTCTTAATCAGGGAAACATTATTCTTGGATGAATCAGGCAACTGTCTCCACATTCTCCCTCTATCCCTCCAGCAGGTGACATGTAGGGTGAGTTATTTGTCCATGTGGGTGACTGCTCTGCTTCCTACTATACCCTTCCTTGGGCACCTCCATTCCCAGATCATCATCTCCTGTCCGCTTCAGGAACATCCTTTCCAGACTATTTTGCCAACATTCATGATCAATGAGAAAGAAGAAAAATAACACCAATAACCAGAGCAAAGGAGGTGACAGCTTATTGACTCCCAGGAGGTCTCCATGGAGACCTCTGGGCCGGGCTGGGCCTGGTTAATCTCTGACCCTCAGAACAGGGCTTCTGGCCATGGGACTGAGTGTGTAAAGCTATGGCAACTGCAGCCACACTGGAGAGAAACTCAGGAAAACTGATCTTCTCATCCCGATTCATGTCTTCCTTCCTAAAGAACTCTTCTAAGAAATCTGGCTCTTTCTTTCCTGTGGGGAGAAGATATCAAACAAAGGAAAACTAGATTACAACCCTGGCCTGGACTAGGAGGGAGAGGAGAGGGTGGCAGAGGCTGAGGGAAAATAAGCATGGGTGAATGTGGGGCTGCAGGAGGGTGGACATGGGCAGCCGTAATGGACGGGGCAGGAGCCCTGGTCCTGGGCTTTCCAGCTGATGGCTCTTTAGCTGTAATGAGAGCATACACTGGACACCAGGAAGTTCTGAGGTAGAGCCTGCCTCTGCCCCTTGGATGCTCAATATTCATTCTCCCTAGTCTGACATCCTTTTGACCACAGTCTCAAAACTACCGACACTCATCATTATTCCCATAAAAATGCATTAACTCCAAATCCCCTGCTCTTTGAATCCCACTCTCAGAGATTTAATTTATTGAATTATTTGTGCTAGTGAGTTCAGTGCGTGCTAATGCTTTAATGGTGAAGTTAGATAATAGAGAGAGTGAGAATCAAAAACTTCTAGCATTTTAGGGCTGCAATGCTTCACTTGACATTATGATTTCTATTGTGTGACTTCTACTCCTAGGGGTATATGAAGGGAAGCTACCAGAAGCAGCAGCTGACCCTAAAGACATCAGTCTAAAACAGAAAAGTTTTATTGCATACAGAAGAGACATTTTAGGCCAAGAGACCGTTCCCTGAGCCACAAATCACCATGGATTGTTGATTATCTAATAACAATAATTAGCATCTCTATCCCCCTTTGCATTTTACAAAGCATTTTCACATACATCACCCCATTTAAATGTTCATGATGACCCTGGGACATAGGTGCTATTGTCCCCATTTTACACCTAAGGTCACTAAGGCTCAGTGAGTTGGTGATTTAGCATATTTGTAACACCATCATAAGTAAAAGTAAAGTAAAAGTAAAAGTCACTGTCAATCAACTATACTCCAATAAAAAATAAATTTAAAAAAAACAAAGTAAAAAAATAGACTAAAATGACGATCCAGTTTTCTGATCCAGCAATAAAAGTTACGTATGTAGCTGAAAAAAAAAAAATAAGTAAATGTCATGGCTGTGCAGGAACCTGGGTCATCTAACCCCCATCCTGATGCTGTGCACTCCTTGGAGGCGGGGAGTGGGCCCTACAGAAGGCTGGGGAGAAGTGAGAGGTGCTTGCCCCTCCCCTAACCATATGGGAGCCTCCCAGTGAGCTGGAATCCTCAGGCAAACAGGACCGTGGGTCCCACCCACCCCTGCTCCACTCCCCACTCAGCCCTCATTAGGTCCCTACTCACACATGCCAGCAGGAAGGTGGAGAAATTCTTTTTCATCTTCTTCTCCAAGCCAGATTTGTCTGTGGCCTCTGAATCTCGGGTGTATTTGTGATATAGGTTGAGCGAGCCCAAGAGCTTCACTTTTACTCATCTTTGTTTTCCAATAAGCTGCAGGAAGGAAAGTCACCTGGCTTTGCCTTCCAGTGTGTGAGACTATGGGGAATGGGGATGCAGGAATGGACTAGGCTGGGAATAGTGGAGGGACAGGGGCCATGGCCAGAGTGAGAGAGCAGGGCTGAGATGCAGCAAGATGAGTTGGGTATTTCTTTGCCAGGTGAAGTTCCAAGGAGGGAATAAAGGTTTGAGGAGAGGGTGGGGAAATTTCTGGGGATTGTGAGGCCTAGGATGGGATGTGTGGGCAGAGGGCAGAGGAAGTGGGCTGTGAAGAGTAGAAGTATGAAGCGGTAGAGTCTGTTAGACCCTGGATTCTAGATTCTGGGAAAGATGAGAGTCAGCCTTTAGATCTGTCAGCCCTGAAATCAGGGATGAGACTCCCTGTCAAAACATTGCCAAGGAGAAAGGCATGAAAACCCCCTCATCTCCCAGAGCTCTGTGTTCTCAAATATAATATTAAGGAATCCAAGTACTGCCCCATCAGTGTGGAGCTGCCACAAACCAACAATCACCTCCTAAGGGGAAAAGACTTCACCGACCTTATTCCCTGGATCTCCCAGATCTCTGGGCTTAGGTCTGCTCGCAGTGCTCCCAGGAAGGCACTGAAGAGCTCAGTCAATCCTGCATGTTTATAATATTCCCTTGCTCACAGTCCTAGGACCACCACCCCCTATTCTGGATGCATTCTATGGCCCAATGAGAGGAGCACCCCAGAGCCCTGCTGGAGGTGAGGCTGGTTGTCACCAAGGTCATGGGATGCAAGTGCAGCCCAGAGGGTAATGGGGCATTTGCTCTCAGAACTTGTGGGCTGGACCATCCTTTTCCCAGATCTCAACAGGCTGAGGTCAGAATAATGGTGAATGTGGGTCCCGGGAATGGAAGAAGGGGGATATTACAAACATGCAGGCATGGGCTGTGAGTCCCCCTGGTGCCTCTCTGAGTACCTTGAAGAGACCTGAGCCCAAAAAGCCAGGGGATGCCACAAACCAAGGAGTAACCAGAGCTAAGGGCGGCAGGGGCTCAAGACGGCTCTGGAAATCCTAGACTTGGGTCTGTTCTCAGTTACCTCCAAAGGCATTCTCCCCAGGAGCTCTTCTGTGAATCTATCTGGATGTCACAGAGCCACCCACAGTCCAGGCAAAAAAGGACATGGGAGGTTATCTAGTCCAGCCCCTTGGTGTCCAGAAGAACATGCAGAGGCCTGGAGGGAGAAGAGGAATGACTCTCCCTGATTCCTCCATGACTCGAGGCCCAGGGGTGCTCCCCTGGGGTGAGCAGGAAGCAAAGCTGGTGCATCGTGCCTTCAACCTGGAAGAAGCAAAGAGGCATGGAGGAGGAGACAAGTGAGAGCTGTTCTCTGAGGTGAAGGGTGGTCCCTTTTACAGTCCTCAGATCTAGACTTTTTCCATCAGCTGCCCACATGACACTGCTCTGGGTGGGGACTCACAGCCAAGACTCTGCCCAACTCAGGCCCCACTTGGAGCCCCGCAGGGCTGGCCTGGCAGGTGGTGACAGAGGGAAGATGAGAGGGCTACTGTGCCTCAGGAAATAGGGCATTTAGGGATTTGCAGGTAGAACCAGAGTGTCCGATTATGTATCCAGTGGGTCACTGGACTAACTTTCATTAACTATCAATCATGTAAGAGCTGCTAGCATCAGTGACAGGTTACTGTGTGCCAGGTGACGTGGTAAGAGCTTTGAATGCATAGTCTCATTTAATCCTCAGAAAAACCCTGTGCCATGGGTATCTGTATCCCAGTTTACAGACGTGGGACTGAGGGCTTAGATAAATCTCCCAAGAGTGCTTCCTGGTAAATGGCAAAGCCAGGATTCAAACTTGAGACCTGCTGACTCCGAAGGCCAGCTTCTAGCACTGCAGAAATCCAATCTCTGTCCATCTCTGGGCTGAGCGAGCAGGGTCTCCACTCTGGGTCTGCCCCACCAGAGCCCACCATTCAGGGCAGGTGCTGGGCGCACAGACATGTGATCCGGAAAGTGACAGCAAAACAACCAGGACGCTGACATGGACAAGGCCTCGGGGACCTCCATCCTGGGTGCTCTGCAGAGTCCAGGGCCCAGGCAGTGGGGAGGGGCCTCTGTGGTCTCCAGAGCCCTGGTTCTCACACTTCTATGGATCACAGGCCAAGCCACAAGGGTCTGTTACAAAGGAAACACTTGTGCTTCCTGAGGAAAACCACTTTTACTGGAAACATCTTGCCTAGCCAGAGGCTCAGAAAGGCAACTGGGATATATCTCATTTTACAGCTGAAGGAACAAAAGTCCAGGAGGCAGGTTGGCTTGGCCAAAGTCACAGAGCTGGGGAGGGGCAGACTCAGGGTCAGGCCCAGGGGTCCCACCTCCCAATGACCATCCCAGTTGCTCGGGCTCATAGCCCTGAGGTTCTGGATCCTGTCAGTAGGATATTGTCATCTCCAACCACCAACGGGAACTGCAGGGGCCAGGACAGCGGCCTGCTGACTCACTGGGTTTACTCTGCCTGCTCTGTGCTACAAATCATCACCCACGGAGTGAGGGGAGCTTGGGATATTCAGTGAGCACCCACCCAGGCACCGTTATACTCCTCAGGGCTGCTTCTCATTCCTCTCTGGAGCCCTTCCTATTCCCCTGAAACTGCTTCCCCCAGCTCTCAAGGTCTATCAGGAGCACCAGGGGTCTCCCTAATGTCAGGCTTTCTGGCTCTGCTCTTTCCCCAACACACACACACACACACACACACACACGTACACACACCATGCACTCACATGCACACATATACATGCATCCACTGAATAAATCTGCACTCTCTTCCCTCGAAATATCTCTGCATCCTCAGCATGGCCTCCCATCAAGCCTCCTCCTGGCAGGCCCTCCTCCATAAGATTTTCAGATGATTTTATTCTAAGATATCTTCTGCAATCAAAATTGTATGCAGTAGCCAGAGATATCAAACTGTAAAAAGCAGAAGTGTTTTGGGAAGGGGTGGAAATGGGGCCAGCAGGAGCCACCCCCAAAGCACCTCTAAAGCATCCTAGTTAAAATCATAGATTCCAACCCCAGGCTGCCATAAGACTTAACATCTCTTCACCTCAGTGTCCTCATCAGTAAAAGGGGGTGACAATAATAGTATGTGCCTCGGGCTTCCCTGGTGGCGCAGTGGTTAAGAATCCGCCTGCCAATGCAGGGGACGCAGGTTCAAGCCCTGGTCCGGGAAGATCCCACATGCCGTGGAGCAAATAAGCCCGTACGCCACAACTACTGAGCCTGCGCTCTAGAGCCCACAAGCCACAGCTACTGAGCCCACATGCCTAGAGCCTGTGCTCTGTAACAAGAGAAGCCACCACAATGAGAAGCCCATGCACCACAACAAAGAGTAACCCCCGCTCACCGCAACTAGAGAAAGCCGGTGCGCAGCAACAAAGACCCAACGCAGCCAAAAATAAATAAATAAATTTACTTTAAAAAATAATAATAATAATAGTATATGCCTCCTAGATTGTTATGAAGATTAAAGGAGTTAACAGCCAAGAAATGAATATATTTATTTAAAAAAATCAGATGTACCAAATGCCAGGCTCGTGATGCAAGGTCTTTCTTTGTGTGATAGAAAACCATGGGAGACGCTGTCCTTGAGCTAAAGAAATTGAGGAGGTTGATGTGTGTAATCTCATGGTGAACAGTACTAGCCTTGGGGCCAAAAAAACAGGTTTGAATTCTGGTTCCTTTACTTTCTAGCTGTGTGAGTCTGCCAAGTTATTTCTCTGAACTTCAGTTTCCTCGCCTATAAAATGGGGATAATAATATGCACTTCACAGCGTTGTTAAGGATTAAATAATACAGTACTTATAAAGTGGTCAGCATGGTGCCTGTCATCGAGGGAGCCATCCATAGATGGTTTGAAGGATGGTAGAAGTAGTATTAGCAACAAGAGCAGCAGAATGGTGTGATGCCATCAGACTGGCAGTCAATTCCACCCACACTTAATCAGCAGAGGAGAGACAATTACAATGGTCCTAGAGATTCTGTCCAGGTGTGAAATGGGAAAGAAGAAACCACAGCTCCTTGGGCTGTCTTGGTTCCCATGCAGGATCATCTCAATGAACTGAGGATGACATTAGTGCTAAAGAAACACCTTCATCATACAACATGGCACCTCAACCCAAGCCAAGTGCCTTATCTGGGGCTTATCTGAGGAAACAGCCACCCTTCCCAACAACTGAACTGTGTTAAACTTGTTGAGAAACACTAAGCCAGTCTCCAGTGGAAGAGTATCCTGGAGGATTTTCAAACATACGAATAGTTAATACTTATATCAGGTTTACCTTGTGCCAGGCAGTGTTCTAAAGCCTTTACATACATGAATTCATTTAATCCTCGAAACAAATTTAAGAGATAGGAACAATTACTGTCAACCCCACTTAACAGATATAGAAATAGTCACAGTGAGGTTAAGTAGTTTGCCCAAGACCTTGCAGGTAGTAAATGGCAGAGGCTGGATTTTAACTTGGGCAGCCTAGCTCTAGAGTCCATGTTCTTAATTGCTGGACTCTGCTATCCAATTTTTTTTTTTTTTTTTTTTTTTTTTTTTTTGCAGTATGTGGGCCTCTCACTGTTGTGGCCTCTCCCGTTGCGGAGCACAGGCTCCGGACGCACAGGCCCAGCAGCCACGGCTCACGGGCCCAGCCACTCCGCGGCATGCGGGACCCTCCCGGACCGGGGCACGAACCCGCGCCCCATGCATCGGCAGGCGGACTCCCAACCACTGTGCCACCAGGGAAGCCCTATCCATTTTTAATGCGCTTATTTTTATGGGTAGTCTTATGCTACCCATTTTATGAGCCGTGACTCTACAGTAGAAGTGGCAGTGGGTGGCAGTGGTTGTAGCAGTAGGGTTAGGGAGGGGGGCGGCAATAGCGTAGATCATAATCAGAGAATTCAAGAGTATGAATGGGGACATTCAACCACTGGAGTGAAATGGAAAAACTTTATGGCTCTACAATTGACCGCTGGAATTCATTAAAGTTCTACCTTAATCCTAAAAGTAGAGCTGTGCTTTTCCTTCTGGGCCCAGAGGTGCAGAGGTACAGAACCCTGTGGTACAAGTGCAGTTGGGTTGAGAGCACAGCTAAAAGAAGGGCCAGCACGTGCCACTCCTGGGCATATATCCGGACAAAACTCTAATTCAAAAAGATGCCTGCACTCCAATGTTCATAGCAGTACGATTTACAATAGCCAAGACATGGAAGCAACCTAAATGCCCATCGACAGATCAATGAATAAAGAAGATGTGGTACATATATACAATGGAATATTACTCAGCCATAAAAAAGAATGAAATAATGCCATTTACAGCAACGTGGATGGACCTAGAGATTATCATACTAAGTGAAGTGAGCCAGATAGAAAAAGACAAATATCATATGATGTCACTTATATGTGGAATCTAAAATATGACACAAATGAGCTTATGTACAAAACAGAAACAGGCTCACAGACATAGAAAACAAACTTCTGGTTACCAAAGGGGAAGAGCGGGGAGGGATAAATTAGGAGTTTGGGATTAGCAGATACACACTACTATCTATAAAATAAACAACGAGGTCCTACTGTATAGCACAGGGAACTATATTCAATATCCTGTAATAAACCATAATGAAAAAGAATATGAAAAATAATATATATATGTATATAACTGAATCACTGCTGTATAGCAGAAACTAACACAACATTGTAAATCAACTATACTTCAATAAAAACAAATAAATATATAAAAGAGGGGCTGAAAGCTGCTCCCCCCATTTCCTCACCCACTGACATTCCTCCTGCACCTCAACCAGGAAGGGGAGCTAATCAAACACGGAGCCTTCCCCTGCCATTTTTGGTAACTCCAGAGAAATGATGATTTCTGGGCTTCCCTGGTGGCGCAGTGGTTGAGAGTCCGCCTGCCGATGCAGGGGACACAGGTTCGTGCCCCGGTCCGGGAAGATCCCACATGTCGCGGAGCAGCTGGGCCCGTGAGCCATGGCCGCTGAGGCTGTGCATCCGGAGCCTGTGCTCCTCTACAGGAGAGGCCACAACAGTGAGAGGCCCGCGTACCGCAAAAAAAAAAAAAGAAAGAAAGAAATGCTGATCTCTTCCCCTGGAAGAAATGCCCTCCTAGGTCTACCTGGTCCTGGACCTGGACAGGCCCTGGCCAGGACTTCCACCCTGAGGGCTGGGGACCATGTGGGAGGCCCCTCACCCACCTGTTTCCATGTCTGAAAGCCCACCACTAAGTCCTGGGGACTAATTCCTTACATCTGTCCTGGTCGCCCTTCACAGGGTACAAAACTGGCTTTATCCCATTTAGTTCTCACCCTAGTCAGGATGGCGACTTGACTCTGGGTCCCAGCCAGCCCCACAGTCTAACATTAATCCCTCTTAGTGACTAATAAGCTGTGACCCCTTTTGTTTTGGTGCTTCACTGTTGCTGCTGCTGCTCTTTACCCTGTCCTGGCAGGAGTTAGCACACGATGCATAATAGTGCCTCCCTGCATCCGGAGGTGAAAGGCTGAAAACTTGGAACAAAAAAAAAAACTCAGGAACCAAAGAGGGGAAGTTAACATTCACTGAGTGCCAATGAGGTGCCAGGCACAGCTTTAACTCTCTAAACAATCCATTATCCATCTCTGAGTAAGGAAACCAAGGATTGAAAGAGGTTAGCCTGTGTGAAGTCACACAGCCACAGAAGCTGAGCTGTGGATCCCACTGGAGCCCATCTAGCCCAGCCCCCTGGACAGTGCCGCTGGTTTGCAGACAACAAGACCCAGGCTGGGAGAGGTCAGGTGGCTCGCCCAAGGCCACACTGCGGGTGAGGCCTTAACTCAGAACTCCTGAACCTTAACCCAGGCACTCATGCCTTCTTTGGGGGTATTGGGGGCGGGGAGATTCTACTTACTCCCAAGGTGGGCAACACCTACACAATTTGCCAACCACTTAGTTGGCAAGCCAAGGAGTTTGTTGATGCACAAGATGGGAGAGGGAAGCCTCCTCAGTTCTCTTAGGGTGGGAGGTCCTGGTATATGGGGGTTGGGTGCTGGGGGAAATCTCACCATCACAGCTCAGCATGTTTAGAGAGCCCCAACTTAAACCTAGGGTGAGTCAGCTCACCTACATCCATCTGCGCCCAGCCCAGGCCGTGGGGCATAACCCCACCCAGAACAGTGTTCTGGGTACCGAATAAGGACAAGGCCAACGCTCACACCCGCTGGCCCTACAAGGGCTCTGGAAACTCCTGGGGAGGCAAGATGGGCTGACTTCCGGAGGCTTCTACTTTGCTGCCTAAACTCTCACTCTAGAACTTTGGGTAAATTCCTTGAATCCCCTCCCTGGTCTTTCACCTGCTGAGCACTCCTGATCCCACCCCTCCTTCTAGCACCCCCATCCAGATCTACATCCCCCCAAAGGCTCCCCACAGTGAGGCCTCCCAACTTCCACGCCAGGTCTTATCAGAGCCCTGGGCCCCATCGCCCCTTACAGAGCTGGGAATTGCCCAAGGGCCGGGCTGTTTCTTCCCCATCAGACAGGCATCTGCTATTTGGTCTATCTGCACCGCTGTCCTCCTACTCCTAAGGACAAGATGTTTGGACCCGGAAATTCAAGAGAAAGAGATGTGTTCCAGTCCCAGTTCTTCATTTCCACTCATGTCCAGGAGTGCCTGGCTGCCAGGAAGTTTTTCCCAATAGAGGAAGAAGGAATTCTATTGCCAACGATGCAATGCCATCGTCCACCCTGTGGGCTCAAGGCAAGTAAGTCATCATGGTTGAAACCGGCAGGAGGAAAAACAGAGACTGAGGCAACTCTGATGTGAGATTTAAGTACTCCCCAGCCCTGGTGTGGGTGAAGTACCCCTCATATCAGATGCACAGCCCACAGTTATGCTTTGGACCCCAACACGCAGGCCATCTTTAACCCCAAGAACTCTCCTCCTCTTCCTCCTGCAAGCCCCAGGACTTGGTCTTCTTGCATCTCCTCTGCAGCAATTCCACTCCCACCTTCATCCTTTGGGTTTGCAGCAGTCACTGTTGATCACCACCCACCTACCAGTCCCCTCCCTGTCCTTCCTTCTTGTTGGCAGACCCCGCCTTCCATGAGGAAAGCTGAAAATGCCAAAGACATTTCAAAGCTTCCTTTGCACCTAGAAGTGGCCACTGGGACCTGGTTCTGACCACTGCTATGAAGGAGAAGTCTTGGAGAGCTTAGGAGAAAGATTTTCTGCCTTGGTAAGAAAAAGATTTGCAAAGAAGTGTCCCCTGCTCTTTCTCTTCTTACTTTAATTGTTGTTATTGAGGGAGCTATACTTATTGCTGCTGGAGCATCTTTCTTGAGAGGAGCAAAAAGAATTGCAGAGAAATTCGCATGGTCGAGCTGCAGAATTAACCACACCAAGAACCCCTGACATCCAGGTTTCTTGTTATGAGATAAGCGGCCTCTATTTATAATCCACTTTAAATCAATTATTCTTTTTTTGCAACCTAAAGGATCCCAACTGGTACAAAGTTCCTCTTCCTAAGACTAATTATAGAGGGACCCTCAATCTCCAGCTCCCTCCTTGTAGCCACCCAGAAATCAGACTTCAGAAATCAGAAGTCACAGCCAGACACTGTCCAGCCACGGGGCCCACTTGGGCTGAACTCCTGCCTCCTGTTTATATCACTAAGGGAAGAAGAGGTTGAGCAAATACATGGAAACCTGAGCCTGGCTCCAGATCATCAGGTCCCAAAGGGAGGTCGAGAGCGATAAGGAAGAGAGAAATGATGCCCTAGTTATCCAGTTTGGCTTTTGCCACTGATGCAGCTTGGTGCATTATTTCTGCTATCTTCTAAGTAATATAAAGATATTTCTAGGGGCTTCCCTGGTGGCGCAGTGGTTGGGAGTCCGCCTGCCGATGCAGGGGACACGGGTTCGTGCCCCGGTCCGGGAAGATCCCACATGCCTTGGAGTGGCTAGGCCCGTGAGCCACGGCCACTAAGCCTGCGCGTCCGGAGCCTGTGCTCTGCAACGGGAGAGGCCATAGCAGTGAGAGGCCCGCGTACCGCAAAAAAAAAAAAAAAAAAAAAAAAAAAACTTTTGGGCTTCCCTGGTGGCGCAGTGGATGAGAGTCCGCCTGCCGATGCAGGGGACACGGGTTCGTGCCCCGGTCTGGGAAGATCCCACATAGCCACGGAGCGGCTGGGCCCGTGAGCCATGGCCGCTGAGCCTGTGCATCCGGAGCCTGTGCTCCGCAACGGGAGAGGCCACAACAGTGAGAGGCCCACGTACCGCAAAAAATAATAATAATAATAAATAAATAATAAAGATATTTCTACTCTCATCTAAATGTGACCTTCCTCCTTCTTATTAGATCACTGGTTCTCGCCGTATCAGTTCCAACCCCTCCTACCCGTGCACTCGAGGCCTTCCACAGCCCACGGCTCTGCTCTGGTGGGACGGGTCTCACAGTCCCACCCCACACTGTCCTTCAGGCTGCACCCCCCACCGAAAATGCCCTCCTTCTCTCGCCCACCAGTGCGCCTCCACCTGCGAAGCTCAGATCAAGTCCCACTTGCTCCGTGAAGCCTCCCCAACTACAGCAACCCAGTTGACCTCTTCCTTCAAAGGCTTGAGATTTTACTTCCTCCAGCACATCATTCAGCCTGTAATTTCACAGGCAGCATCATTTAACTGCCATGAACATCACTGCCTATGGCAAGAACCGAGACCCTACTCCATAAGTCCTGGCCCCAGGGGACAGGGAACATAAAGGCCACCCTGGCTTATAAATTCTCCAGCCCGGTGGGAGCAGGCTCTACCTCCCTCAGTTCTGACTCCAAGAAGGACAGGTTCACAGCGGTTTTGTGAACAACATGTTCTCCAGAACCATCCCAACACAGGCCCACCCTGCCATTGTCCAAAGAGCACATCCCATATCAACAAAGAGGGGCAGCTTCTGGTGTTTGCTGTTCACAGGTCTTACAATGTCATCCAAAACACCACAAATACCAACTCTGATCATTTCAAATTTTTCCAGCACCTACCTCCAAAATATTTTAGGCCTTTATATATTCATCTCAAACAGAATCTATAAATGAAAATATCTGGGACGTCCCTGGCGGTCCAGTGGTTAAGACTCCACTCTTCCACTGCAGGGGGTGTGGGTTCGATTCCTGGTCAGGGAATTAGGGTCTCACATGCCATGCAGCATGGCCAAAAAATAAAATTAAATTAAAAAAAAAAAAAGGAAAGATGTGCATTTAAAATAAATAAATAAATAAAATAAAACATCTAAGTTGCATTCGTTGCCTGAATGTCAACAGGGGTCTCCCTGTCCATTGCTACCACCACCCCTGCCCTGACTCCATACCCACCATGTATGTCCAAAGCCCTCCCCAAGATGCCTACAAATTACAGGAGACTTTGCATTCTCATGCTCTTCTCTGCTCTGGAGCCTGTTTTCTGAAATATCTGTCCTATATCATGAGCTACGTGTGAAATTCAACCTTTTCCTCAGTTTCCACCCAAAACAAAACACAACAAATGAAAGACATACAAAGTGCTTGTGAAAGTAAATGACTTTGCAAAATATTTCGAAAGGAGAGTCTCAGAGAAGGGTCTTATTAAGAAAGAGAAGCCGGGCTTCCCTGGTGGCGCAGTGGTTGAGAGTCCGCCTGCCGATGCAGGGGACACTGGTTCGTGCCCCGGTCCGGGAGGATCCCACATGCCGCCGAGCGGCTGGGCCCGTGAGCCATGGCTGCTGAGCCTGGGCATCCGGAGCCTGTGCTCCGCAACGGGAGAGGCCACAACAGTGAGAGGCCCGTGTACCGCGAAAAAAAAAAAGCCATAGACTTTCCTGAGATTAGAGAAAACTCAGAATATGCTAAAAGAGGGCATTTTTCGTCAAAACTAGGTGTTACTAGAAGTGGGTGGAGGCGGAGAAAAAGACAACCTCCCTCACCCAGAATCAGATAAAACAGGGGCTGCGAACTTCTAGTGATCAGAGCCCTTCCATGGGCAGCCCCGAAAGACATGCAAACCTCCCCTCCCAAGGCCAAGATGTGGAGTAGGATGGGCCTTTCCTAGCTCCCCTAACCTCTGCGCCCACCAGCTCCCAGCAAACCACTCCCCACCCTCTTTCTGAGAGCCCCCTAAATAGGAACCAGCTTTCCTCTTTCCCTCCGCCCCAGCCCCTCCCTCCCTCTTACTAAAGTAACACTGCTGCCCCCTCCTGGCCTAGCTTGGTAATGGCCCTGGGCAGTTCTGCAGCCAGCTCCCGTTGTCCTACCTGCTTCTCTGAATTGAGAGGGCTGATGTCCCCAGCCCTCACATATACCCCACCCCACAGCTACTCCTCCCAGGACGCAAGGACACATCCTGACCTTCTGGGCATGAGACTGGAGGGGCAAGGGAGGGATTGATGGGCCTGTTCTGACCCACACAGAGAGAAGCCCTATACTTACCATTAGACCAGCAACCTCAGTGGGCAGGGGCTGTCTCCCCCTCAGAACAGGACTTGGGCCTCACCCCCTTAAACTGGGAGCTTCCTGGGGGTCATTCTATGGTTAGGGCACAGCCGCTCCTTCTCCTGGCTTCCTCAGGCAGCTGAGGACAACATAAATGAACAGAGTGGCAGCAGGCCAGGCCCCTAGCTACAAGCCAGGGTAAACATGTCAGGTGAACTCCCAGCTGGTGAGGACAGGCCGGGGTCACCCCTGCTCTGAGCTTTACTGAGACAAAGAAGATCCACTCCCAAGGTGTGTGGATTTTTTTTCTCAGAGGTTAATCCCATTATTACAGTGCAGAACACGTAAGCTCCTCCCTGACCCGCTGGTGTGGCTCTCCCACCTGCCTCCCATGAAAGCAAGCAATGAGCTCACCTTTCCTCAGGGCCTTTATTGCCCCCATGGCCGATGCTTCACCCCTATCTGCCTTCTATCACCTCCTCCTGTATCCTTCTGGGCTCTCCAGACAACATCATGGGCCAGCCACACAGGCCATGGCAGACACAGATACTGGGGATCTTAGAGGGTAAGCGCCAACATTCCAAATCCAGCTCGGAGGATCCAGAGACCTCAAAGTGGTGTGGGATGAGTAGGTTCTGAGAGGCCAGTAGGGAAAGGCCTAAGTCTCCAGACAACGCAGGCATCACTGCCTCCCTTCTCTCCCAAATGCCTCCTCTCCCAGGTCTGTCTTCCTGCATTCAATTCACTTAGCACCTGCTGGGGGCCAGGCTGCCCTGGGCTCTGGAGAAACAATCAAGACAAGCAGGATTCTTGCCCTCCCAGAGTTCGAAGTCTGAGATTCAAGCAGTCATTCTTTATTTTTCCTGTCTTTTCTCTTTTATTAATCATAAAAAGTAATCCATCCTCATTACAGAAAACTTGGACTATACAAAAGCACATAAAATAGAAAATAAGAACCATTCATGTTACAAGTAAGTTTTACTTTTTTATTTTCTAGTACTTCCTTCTTTTTTATATATTCATCCAATTAATGCATGCGCCTCACTTTTTAAAAGTTAAATCGTTCAGAAAAGCTTATAATAATTTAAAAAATGCACATTCCCTGCCCCTCCTGCAACTCCTCTCCTCAAATGCAATCATTTTAACCGTTTCTCTTTCACTTATTCTGTGCTCATTCTGTTTACCACCATCATTTTAATAATGTGGCTTATGCTTCTATTACTCCAGGCACTGACTTTAGACATTATCTACTGAATGCCTACAATAAACAATAAAGATTAACTTGTCTGTTTTTTTGTTTTGTTTTGTTTTGTTTTTTTGGTTTTTGGGGGGATTTGGGGGTGTTTTGGGTTTTTTTTCACAGCAACGCACGGCATGTGGGATCTTAGTTCCCCAACCAGGGACCTAACCCGTGCCCCTGCAGTGGAAGCACGGAGTCAACCACTGCACCGCCAGGGAAGTCCCTAACTTGCCTTTAAGAAACTGAAGGCTCCCTTTGTTTCCTTTTAGCCAGAGCCTCAGACCGCCCCCTCCCTTCTCCTCCCACCTTCTGTCTTTTACATTGTTGTGCAAAACATTCACATTCCGTTCTGGGATCATAATTAAATCTTCAGCCTTTGTTTATAGGTTTAGTATAAATAACTGAAACCAAACACAGGGCTTACATTGTTATGGCAACATAATTATTTACTCCACAGCCAGAAGTTGCTAAGATGACTCTGCTTTATCTAATTGTCCAGGGTCACACTCCTGGTTTCTTACAGGACAGACCTAGCATCAAAGTCTTTTCTTTCACCCAGTCCATTGCTCAAAATCATGCGACATTTTAGGATGCTTTGTTTCTGGACCATGACTTTCTTATTGTTTTCTATTTTATCTCAAGCCTCTAATTGCTTTGGATTTGTTTTTTGTGGGGGGTGGGGGGTTTCCGCTTGTTAAGAAAAGGAAACTATGCTTATTACATTATAACACTACTGTCGTCTAGCTTCTATTACATGAAATTTTTCCACTAAAGTCATTTTTCTGGAAATCCACTTTGTGAATCTCTTCGAGGATGCAGTTTTCTTCTGGCTCCTGTATTTTTTCTGCATCTTCTTCTAGCACCATTGGTTACCCTGCTTGATATTTTATCCTTTCTCTTTTGTGCTGCCAGTATTCTTCACAATTTGGCGATTTTATATTCTTAGGAATGAAAGAGTAAATTAGTTATTCCAAGTAGCTTATAGCTGATGCCGGCTTTCCTCACTATTATGAACATTTATCTATTTCCCCAACTGTTTTGTCTCCTGCATAGGAAGGCACTTAGCAGTACCGTTTATGTGGCACAGCAAGCTGCACTTGAGTGAACTGACAGGCAACCCGCCACTTATGCCAGAAGCAGGAAACTTTATTCTGGGATGTCAGGAAAGAAGTTCCAGAGAGTTTGTTCATTTTCTTTAGGGGAGAGCTGGGTCCAGGCAGCTATTGCTCTGCAAGCAGATATGGGAAGAGGGGAGAGGGGTGTGGCTGCCCTGGCTGGTCCACAGGCAGACAGACTTTCAGCCAACCCTAACAATGCTAGCCCCCCTTCTCATTCCCATCCTCCACAGCCAACTCATCCTGAAGTCTCTCTGGGACTCCAAAATGTACATCAGTTCCCGCCTTCACTCCATTCTTTCCCACCTTCACTCCATTCTTTTCCAGACGTCATATTCTGTCTGAGTCTTCCTTCACTCTGTTTCATCTACCGAGACACCTCCTTCAATTTTCCATCTTCTACAAATGTTTGAATCTCTTACTCACTGTCTGATCCATCTCATATCACCTTTGCTGCTATGAGCATCTATCCCCTTTTTAATGGGATCTCTGAAGGGAGACACAAACACAAATCCTCAACCCATTATTTGGAGCCAAATATGCATTATGAGTCATTTGCTGTATTTTCTTCCAGATTTTTTTTCTGGCCATAAGTTTCCAGTTTATGTTCCATAGCATATTAATTTCACAGGAGATTAAGTTTTCTGGAAAGAAAAGAAACTTTGGAATATTTTTCCCTCTTAGAAATTTATAGTAACACATTAACATAATATATCAGTATTCAGAAATGCAAGCAACAGGAGCTGCCTCAAACTGATTTGAACAGGAAAAGTTCTTAGTTGAATGATATTAGATATTTGACAGATTCACCAAGAAGACTAGAGAATGAGGGCTTAGAAAATGGGCAAGAATAAACAAAAGATACACAAACAGAAGAACAGCAGTCTGGCAGGGACCCTATGTGGTCACCATGGGCACTGGCAAAGCTGCTGCCCACTGTCAGGAAAGATTCTCCATCACCTCTGCTTCTTGGGGAAACCAGCCCAGATCCAAACTTCCAGGCAGGTGCATCTCTCTGGTTGGTGCAGCTGCCAAGGAAGAGAGGAATAAAGTACATAACTAGAATTTTCAGCTTCTGCAATGGGAGGTGGAGTCTGCTTCACGAGATGAGATATTCCCCACATAGGATGGGAATCCAGGAACTGGGCAGCCAAAATGAAAAAATATCCACTTCCCATATCCAACAAGGCTCTGAGAAGACTCACAAAAATAAATCCTGTCTGATAAGGTTTCACTTAGGCTTTCCCCATCTTATTTTACCACAGCCCTTTTTCTAGAACAATTATTAACATCTCACAAAAAGTAGTGCTCTACAGAAAGCAATATGTGAGATGCTGTTACATATACTAGAGCAATATCATTGTTACGCAAAACTGGAATCATACTGTACGTATAATTTTGTATTGCTTAATGTGCAACAGTACATAACATTATATAAGTCAACAGGGCATAATTAATATGCTTTCCTTGTTTCTGCTTTCTTTTTTTTTTTTTTTTTTTAGTTTCTGCTTTATAACAAAGTGAATCAGTCATACATATACATCTGTTCCCACATCCCTTCCCTCATGCATCTCCCTCCCTCCCACCCTCCCCATCCCACCCCTCCAGGCGGTCACAAAGCACCGAGCTGATCTCCCTGTGCTCTGCGGCTGCTTCCCACTATCTATCTACCTTACGTTTGGTAGTGTATATATGTCCATGCCTCTCTCTCGCTTTGTCACAGCTCACCCTTCCCCCTCCCCATATCCCCAAGTCCATTCTCAAGTAGGTCTGTGTCTTTATTCCCGTTTTAACCCTAGGTTCTTCATGACATTTTTTTTTTAATTCCATACATATGTGTTAGCATACAGTATTTGTCTTTCTCTTTCTGACTTACTTCACTCTGTATGACAGACTCTAGGTCTATCCACCTCATTACAAATAGCTCAGTTTCATTTCTTTTTATGGCTGAGTAATATTCCATTGTATATATGTGCCACATCTTCTTTATCCATTCATCCGATGATGGACTCTGCTTTCTTAATGCTTTCTTTTTTTTTTTATACCTCCTTGCTCTTTCCTTTGTTTTCTACTTTTGTTATAAAGATTATGTTTATTTCAACATATCTTCTCCAGTTACTTGCAAAACATGTACTTCACTCTTCATTTTTCCTGTGGGTACTTTAAAGATTTTCAAAAAACTTTTTACAAATATTATTCTAATCTTGAAAGTCAAGAATAAAGTTATATCTTTTCATTTTCCTCATATGAAATAAAGAAATTAATACACTTTTACTCTTTCCAAACCCACTTCCTACTTACTGTCAATGATTTGAAATTTAAATTCCCATTGTTGCCAATAAATTATTGTGTTTACATTGCATTTTTTCTTGAAACAGTTTTGGGGTTTTTTTTAATTTTCTTTATTTTTTTGGCTGCATTGGGTCTTAGTTGAGGCATGCGGGATCTTTCATTGTGGCGTGGGCTTCTCTCTAGTTGTGGCATATAGGTTTTCTCTCTCTAGTGGTGGTGCACAGGCTCCAGAGTGAGTGGGCTCTGTAGTTTGCGGCATACAGGCTGTCTCATTGAGGTGCTCGGGCTCAGTAGTAGTGGCATGTGGGATCTTAGTTCCCGACCAGGGATTGAACCTGGGTCCCCTGCATTGGAAGGCAGATTCTTTACCACTGGACCACCAGGGAAGTCCCTGAAAGAGTTATTTTTAAAACTTACTTTTAAAGTTTAGTATAATAGTAAATTAATAATATATTTTATTATTATGTTTTGGTAATTTGGACTGACTATAATTTAAGTGGCTTTATTGGTTTATTACCAAGAATTCTAAGTCACCATGCTCGAGTTCTTAATTTTGATTCACCTTTCAATCAGGGGTAGTACTTCCAGTAATTTACTGCAAGAAGAAAATATAATCAGTATATTTACTTCCAGAAGAGAATATAATTAGAACATTTTATGGATCTTGTCATATCTGAGAATATTTTTCTGGTGTCTTTACAGATAGCCAACAACTTAGTTATAAAATTCTGAGTCACAAACTTTTTTTTCCCCACAAAACTGAAGATTTTGTTCACTTGTGATCCTTACGAGTAAATTCTAAGAAATACCACATACTTGAGTTGTTCCTTTCTAGATAACCTTTTTCCCCCTTATAATCCAATACTTTTTCCAGAGCGTGTCTAGGCATCTCTGTCTTTATAAATTTTACATGGATTGAAGTAAGCCCTCCTCCTACACATTCTTGTATCTTTTTCATCTCAGGAAGGTTTTCTTTCTTTGTATTGTAAATAATTACTTCTGCTCTATTTATTCTGCTCTCTTTCTCAGGAACAACCACAACCACACAGGACAGTGCTGAGATTAAATGTCCAGGTGCAGAAACAGGCCCACCTGGGGTCACACCCCAGTTCCCATCCAACAAGCTCTGTGATCTTGGGCATGTTTATTAATCTTCCTAAAGCTGTTTCCTCATGTGTGAAAACAGAGTAATAATACTTTGCAAGGAGTAAATATGATGCTTATAAATGGATTAGCATAGTGACTGGTACCTGAGAATATCAGGTTGCAAGGTACCTGAAGTTTTATCTTCTTGTTCAAAATCAAGTAGAAAGAAAGGAAGAACAAGGAAAAAAACTTCTTTATGATTACAATTTCAGATTTGCTTCATCTTAATTTGTGCTTGATACTTAATCCACAATGCTTGGAATAACTGTGTTTTAATTTTTCCCTCTTTTAAGAGTGTTAAGATGTGGTAACCCTTTTTTTTTAATTTTTTTTTATTGGGGTATAGTTGTCTTATAATGTTGTATTCATTTCTACCGTACAGCAAAGTGAAGTAGAATTGTTGTAACCCTTTTATATAACCCAATAATTTTTTTGTAATGTGAATGATTTCACCCTCTAATTTATCTGTGTGAAATGAAGATATTCAAGCATTAATATGAATTATTACATTTAATAATATAAAAAGCTAATCCATGTGGCGAATACTACAGCTCTAGAGAAAGTTTGGGATTTGTTGTTGCTGTTGATTTGCTATACTGACCTCACCTGTGTTGATGGCCCAGGCCTTCCATGAGTGACAACCTGCAATTCTATTGGACACTCTTAGCGGCTACCATTATTGTTATAATGTCACAGACCACTTTCGGTCTCCTCTTTCTTCTCTTTTACACCTTCTTCCTGCCCTATGGTTCTTATGAGATATTGAAAGATTGGGAAGATCAGGAAGGATTTCAGGGCTCTGGCTGCCTCCAATGGGTAGAGAGAAAGATAGTATTGCAAACGCACGCATAAAATAAAGTAAACCCTGCAAGAGACTCATCTGTTGATGATAACCCTGTGTAACCAGGAGCTTCCCTCCTTGGGGATGTGGCGGGAGGGGATGACCTACCCTTTCTAAGCACCACCATTCTTCTAGGTATCCAGGGCCCCACCATCCATGTGGGTCATTAGAGGGTGAGATGGGAGGTTCAACCAAGTCTCCAGGCCCAGGGTCACCTTCCTGCTGAACCAGGAGGTGCTGGCCCTGATCAGCTCCAAGAGGCGCCATCTCAGGGCCAGAGCTTGTTCTGTAAGCTCAGTGATCTCTCTCTTCTCCTCCACCCCACTTCGTTATTGCCCTGGCTTCTTGGGGAGGGGTCTTAGGGAAGGATTACATACACATCCAAATCTTTATTATCTTGCAACTCTACCCCAGCTTTTTAAAATGCAAGCACCAAAAAAGTGACGCCTATGTTTTTTCAGGTTCTGCGCTAACCACATCCTTAAAGCCACAATGACTCTGGTCCAGCAGCCTAAGTAGTGGGAGGGCTCAGGGGTATCACTCAGTGAAGCCAGAGGAGGGAAGAACACAAAGGGCCCCCAACCCCATCTCTGAGCCCTTGCAGATCAGACTCTTGAGGACAGTGGTTCTCAAAGTGCAGTCCACGGGGCAGCAGCACCAGCAGCACTTGGGAACTTGCTAGAAATGCGAATTCTCAGCCCCAGCCGGCCTGCTGGGTTAGAAACTCAGATGGTCCTGCGACCTGTGTCTTAACAAGCACCTCGGGTGACTCTGATGCATGCTGGAGTTTGGGCACCATGGCTCAGATACTAAATGTCTTCCCACGTTTACACAGGCAGAAGAAACCCTCCCGAGAGAACATAGAAGAGAGAGTGCTGCCAGATTTTCTCAGTCCTCGTACTTCCACAGATTTGGTGTCTGTGGGGCTGGCTAATGTAGAAATTTTGTCTTTCTCGCGAACTTCGTGAATCATTCCATGAGAACATGGAGGAGTCAGGGGCTGCAGCCTAAACCCCTTTTCAACCAGAAGCTCTCTCTGCAATCTCATGGCAGCTTTGTGGGATGGGTCATGTTATCCCCACTTTCCAGATGAAGAAACTAAGCTTCAAAGAAGTTAGCTGTCTTTTTCTAAGTCTGGGTTCAACTCCCTCCCTTCTGCAATGCCGTCCAGCACCAGAATACCTGAGTGTGTGTCTCAGCCCTGCCACCAGCCCTGAGACATGGGCACAGAACTTCACTTGTCTGAGCCTTGGTCTCCTCACCTATAAGGTAGGGGTACACCTGACCTGCCTGGCTCACCTGCTTCACAGTCATTTAGAGAGCCAGGTGGGAGAAGAGGACATCAGTACAGTAGTAATCTCTTAATTATCTCCCATTGTATGTGTATGTGGGGGAGGGGAGGTGGGCAAAGGACAATGTCCCAAGGAGTGTGCGGGGAGGGTAGAGGAGTCACCAAGCTGTGACAGAGTGTGAATGCGGGGGCTCCTGAAGGGATGTCTTAGGCAGGACTCTTTTGGCTGAAAAGAGCAAAACTAAAAGTAGCGTCAGGGAAAAAAAAAATCATATCACTGGAGAACACGGGTAAATGCCAAGACTCAAATGATATCACCTGGTTTCTAGATGGATGGATCCACTGATGCCCTGTCTCTCTCTTAAGAGATCGCCTTCTCCCCTGCCTTAAGAGGCCTTCATCCATGAGGAGACAGACAGCTCCCGGCTTTCATCATCCACATATGGCAATCACAAGGCAAAGAGAGCTTTCTTCCTCTAGCATCCTTCCCCCAGGAAAGGACCCTGATTGGCCCAGTTTAGGTCACACGACCACCCCTTCAACAATCCCTGTGGCCAGACTGACATCATCCACAAGAGCTGGATTTGAGGCTTGGAGAAAAGAGCATTCTGACACTTCATTTATGTGGTTTGTGTTTATTGCAAAAGACCCAGGAAATTCCATCCCACAGGACATTCCACAGGATGTCAGGCTGCCAGGTGTTCTCTGAACAGTTTTCTAATTCCCCCTCATGCTCTCAACCTTGTCATACTGAAACTCCAGCCTGACATGGTTTCAAAACCGGCCTTCAGGAAACCACATCACCTAGATCCAACTTCCAGCCTCCAGGCACAATTTCTTCTTGGCTACGAGCCCCATCTTGCTGTATCACTCATGTATGCAGAGCCACATTGCAGCCAGGTCAGGATGGCTGGTTGACTACCATCCACCAGGTGCCTCCGCTTTTCCAGGTCCAGGAGGGACTGAGCACAGCAGGCTGGTCAGGACCCACAACATCAGCGGACAGGGATGTCAAACCAGCCTGCCTGGGCTTCCCTGGTGGCACAGTGGTTGAGAGTCCGCCTGCCGATGCAGGGGACGCGGGTTCGTGCCCCAGTCTGGGAGGATCCCACATGCCGCAGCGCGGCTGGGCCTGTGAGCCATGGCCGCTAAGCCTGCGCGTCCAGAGCCTGTGCTCCGCAACGGGAGAGACCACAACAGTGAGAGGCCCGTGTACTGCCATAAAAATAAAAAAAAAACCAACCTGCCTGCAGTCATACACCCACACTGGGGCACGCAGGAGTAAGGCAGTGTAATTGGGAGCACCACCAGAATGAAATGAAAGTGGGGAAAGAAAAGTTCCTCAAGAGGGGAAGAGATAGTGGTCAGACCTGTGTGCATGAAAATGAAAGCAGCAAGGACACCAAGGGCTGACTGGCCTCCACGGGCCTTCGCAGGGCATCTGACCTTACTGAGCCCTTTCTCACCAGTCATCTGGTCCAGTTTGACTTGCCAGCTCTGTGCAGCTGGTTTCCTTCACCGGCTCCATGAAGAAGAGTTTCCATTTCCAAGACCAGAGAGGGGAGGCTGTGGAATTTTTTGCCAGAGAACTGGGAGAACTTATGAGTCAGCTGTCTGGGCCAAGGCCCAGGTCCTGGGGCAGGTCAGCCAGGGAGGAGGGGCTGACACTGCAGAGAGAAGGGGGGAGGGGAGAACCTGGACTGGGGCTCAGAAGGC
The DNA here is from genome assembly GCF_949752795.1 of Hyperoodon ampullatus. NCBI lineage: Eukaryota > Metazoa > Chordata > Mammalia > Artiodactyla > Ziphiidae > Hyperoodon > Hyperoodon ampullatus. Next base: position 112,931,688 of record NC_136915.1, read on the forward strand.
ACAGGACCCTCTCTCCTGCCCACCAGGGCTACTCTCCAGGGACCAGGCTCAGGACTCAGATGGTCCTCCCCACAGAGGGAGTGAGAAGTCTGACAGTGCAGGTTGCCAGAAACTCAGCTGGGGGACTGGGGGATGGCAGGGTGTGTGTGGGGGGGTGCCTGGGGAGGGGGATCGTCTCTGGCTTTCTCCTCCAACAGCTGCCCAATCCAGGAGCCAGAAACTGGTTTCACTCTGCACTGAATTCCTCACTCCCTGTCTCCCACCTCCCTCCCGTTCCCCTCCTGCTGCTTCCAGCCAAGCCTGAGGTCAGACCCTACCCTAGCCCTCCCTGCTGGAACAGCTGCCCCTGGCCTCTGAGGAACAATAACCCCCTAAGCGATATTACTACCAGAGTGAAGGCTCTCCTGCAGGCAAACGTGAGTCTACATCATCTCATTCATCCTAACCCTGTATATGGTGGATTCTATAATGATCCCTATTTTAGGGACGAGCCAATTGTAGAGACAATACGTAGCTTTCCCAAAAACACACAACCAAGAAATGAGAGAGCCAGCGTTCAAGTCCAAGTCTGCTCTGGGGATCCCGAGCTGGGCCCCCCTGGCTGCTCTCCTGCCGCTTCATGGCTTACCCAGGAAACCTCCTGGCCACCCTTTATTCACTCCACAAACCCTGGAGTCGGTGTTACTAAGAGAGCTCCCTAAAATGGAGCCGGGAAGCCACTGAGGAAGTGAGACATATGCGTGTCTCAGCCCAGATATAAGCTGACCTTTTGACCACTCACTGTCTTCACAAAGACATTTAGAACATCTGCCCAATGTTCCAGAACCTCAAGATACTTATCAGACCCTTACCCTAAAATAACTCATAACAGCCTATCCCTTAAGGACAAATATTTCCTTCCTTGTGTCAGAGGACAGCCTTGTGGCTTTCGTCCTTGTGAGCCCCTGACTGTCTCTTCCTCAGAACACTGTTTCTCGTTGACCTAAATCTGTGTCTCCCAAACTGCAATTCTTAAGAGCCCAAATAATGACCTTTGTTCTTTCAGGCCTTGATACTGATTGTTGTCCGACAGCCCCGACATAACAGGATGTTCAAAAAAGAACGTTTTCAACTGAATCCTTTTTTTACTGTGGCCCCAATGCTGAGGACAAAGGGTTAAGTTTCTGCACATTCAGAAGAGAGGCTCTTGACCAGCTATGGAGGACTTTCTAGGAAGGAGGTGAACCAGAAACACAACGTCTTTACCAATCCCTCCCCTCAGGGGAAGGAGAGGCCGGGGTTGGTCAGAGGCAGGAGGGAAGCAGGGTGTTGGCAGGGCTGCTATCGGTTCCCCACCACATTCCCCAAAGAGATAGAGGTCAAGGCGCTTCCCCTTCACCTTAACCCAAGTGAGAACCACTCAGGGCACGGGCCGTGTCCTGTGGACACTTAAACTCTCAAGGGAAGAGGCTGGCTGCCCCAAAGCAGGTGTGAAAAGATGCCTGTGAAGGAATGAGGTTACCCTTCCCACAATGGCGGGGCAATTGTCAGGGTCCTGTGGCTAGACGTGGACCCCACCAAAGGGGGCCGGCCTCCAGGACAGAGGGATCCCAATGGAGAGTCTGTGTGGAGACTTCCGCTGGAAGTCAGGGCAGAGTGGAGGTGGGATGCTGTAAAGGATCAGCTGAAGGGGGGCACTCTGATGAACCCACAAAATTACCCCCCCACTGAGAGAGTCAACATTTGAACCCCCGCCCGTGAGGACTCCAAGGCCAGATGATGATCCCTTGTCTCTCCTGTCTCTGCCCCCGAGAAGGGCCAGAGGAGACACGGTGAGCAGGGAAGGAGGGTGAAAGGACCGGTGGAACCAGTAAAGAGGCAGCCCCCACTTCCAGACCCCCAAGGGGCGGGCCGGGCACTTTCACTGGGATAAGAGACTTCAGACTGAACTTTTCATTTCCTGGAAATCAAGAGCTGAGTGACTAGAAAGGCTGTAGGCCCTGCAAGATTTCATCCAAGGATAGAGAAGAGTAATGGTAGAAAGCAGGTTTATTGGAGATCATTTGGAGAGAATAGAGATCTGTTTCTGTCTGCACTTCACTGAGTGCGGTGCATTCTCTATGCTGGTTGTGTTTCGTAAAGCACCTGCTCTATGTCCCACAAGGTGCTGGGAATGAGAGACACAGCAATGAACACATCCAGGGCTCCTCGTGCCCTGCCGGAGTTCACGTGAGAGTGGAATTCTGGGTCTGTGTCCACCCACAGCTGTGTCTCCCCACCACCCCCTGTCTTGCTGAGAGACTTACATTCGGGTTTAAGTTCAAAGGATTCATCAGCAAAATAACCACTCTACACTTAATTAAGTAAGAGATAAGAACGTTTATGAGGTTAATTATAAATTGTAGCACAAAGATAAGCAAAATGGTAAGAAATAAATGTATATACAATCATCAAATTGGGGAAACACCTACATCCAGATCCAAGCAGCGCTGGCAAGTCCCTGAAACAGCAGTCTGGAGTCCCAGTTGGAAGGTCCCAAGCGGTGTGTCCACCCCACGGGTGAGACTTCAGAGTACTGCTCAAAGGAGTCCTGCTTTTTTTTTTTTTTTGCGGTACGCGGGCCTCTCACTGCTGTGGCCTCTCCCGTTGCAGAGCACAGGCTCCGGACGCGCAGATTCAGCGGCCCAGCCGCTCCGCGGCATGTGGGATCCTCCTGGACCGGGGCACGAACCCGTGTCCCCTGCATCGGCAGGCGGACTCTCAACCAGTGCGCCACCAGGGAAGCCCAGGAGTCCTGCTTTTAACGCCAAGCCGCAAGCTGATAATCACCAGCTTACGCGCAAATATGCAGCTCTGGCTATTATCAGAAATGCTTTGCTCTCTATTCGTATGTCTCCAAATGTTTGCTGATCCTGGGAAGTGGCCAGATTCCCAAGGCCCAGGAAGCTTCGTAACTTACTCCCTTCCTTATCTGTTGGTTCTCAGGCTTGCTAGCGCCGTTTCTACTGACCTACACATAGTCCAGCAGTTTAGCACCTTCAGGGTCTTTGTTTGGTCAAAGGCCTATTATTGCCTCTGAAGCCTGAACAAGACTATTAACTTCCCCAACACACCCGAGCAGCAGGACTGAGCCCTTGCCATATTCCTGAGCAGGTGACTTATGGATACCCTCTGCTTGGCATGTACAGACTCAGAACCCACATGTTGGGCTTGAACTCAAATAATCAGTTCATCCCTCCCCCTGCCTCAGAGCTGAACTTGTCCTCCAGCTCCAGTATTTGTGTGGATCCGAGTCCTACATAAAAAATTCTTCTGCAGGTCCCCACCCCTAGCCCTTTATCCCACAACCTTCCACAGTGTGGAAGTGTGTTCATCCATTCAACAAAGATTTATGGGACACCTATTATGTGGCAGGCCCTGTGCTAAATAAAGATGAGGGGACTTCCCTGGTGGCGCAGTGGTGAATCTGCCTGCCAATGAAGAGGACATGGGTTTGAGCCCTGGTCTGGGAAGATCCCACATGCTGCAGAGCAACTCAGCCCGTGAGCCACAACTACTGAGCCAGCTTACCACAACTACTGAAGCCCGCATGCCTAGAGCCCATGCTCCACAACAAGAGAAGCCACCACAATGAGAAGCCCACGCACGACAATGAAGAGTAGCCCCCGCTCACCACAACTAGAGAGAGCCTGTGTGCAGAAATGAAGACACAATGCAGCCAAAAATAAATAAATAAATAAACAAATTTTTTAAAATAAAATAAAGATGAGGATGACATGGTCCCTCACTCTGAGTAGCTCCCAGTGTGAGTGTCAGGAGGAGGGATGGAAGGAAGGAGAAGCAGAGGGGGACAGGCTTGTAAACAGATGTTCATATCAATACTACTATGTGATAAGAGTAGTATAGAGGGGTGTAGGGGCTGCTGTGGGAGATAAGAGTAGGGACCTGAGATATCACAAAGGAGGTGACATTTGAACCTGGAGTGGGTTTCCCAGGAGACAGAAGAAATTGCATGAACAAATCATGGAATGGACGTGGCAAGATAGACCAAGGCAAGTGTCCAGCATGTGTGCAGTGCTCCTTTCTACCAGCAGAGGGTGTCCTTACAAAGGCACCAATCCCATCCTGAGGACTCGACTCCCATGACTTCATCCAAACCCAATTATTTCCCAGAGGCCCCAACCTCCAAATATCAATACCATCACATTGGGGACAAACATGTGAATTTGAGGGAAACAAACATTCAGTACGTAGCAGAGGTCAATATAGGATTTTAAGCTACTGAACCAGCTTTATTTGCCAGAAAGACAAGTTTGACAGCAATGTGGAAGACAAACTGGGTCTAACTCAATTTTTCCTTACACTGTGGGGCTGCGCATTAGCAGCGCTGTGTGACTCAACCCTAAAGAGGAGCAGAAGGGTCTGGCTTCTGGTCCAAACATCTGGCCATCAGATTTTCCCAGGCAATCCCTTGGCAAAATCTCACCACCCCAGGCTCTCAGGCATCTCTCCTAGGCCGGACCACACTGAGTGGGGACTGAATGGTCAGCAGGGGGCACCAAAGGACTGGTGATTGGACAGCCACACGGCTGGTCAGAGCCTTCCTGCCACGTGGTGAAAAGAGAAGCCTTCCAGGTTCCAGACCCTGGCACGGCCTGATCCCCTGGGCTCCATCATTCCCAGCCTCCTCCTCGCCTCGCCCCCGCCCCCATCCATACTCTGACCTCAAATAGGAGGTCAGAAAAGGAAGGAGGTGGATTTTTTTCCGCAAATTCAGGGCAAACACACACACATTTTTTTTTTAAGGCTCTTCCCAGTTTCTTACAGAAGTTTTTACTCACCAAACTCAGCAATTTCCTGATCAAGTTTTGGATCATACTTTTGTGTATTCCTAAACTAACACCGTGGCTCTGAGCTATGAACAAGGATGCTTCTCAGAACATAAAATCACAAGCCAGAGCTGGGCGAAAGCCCCGGAACTGATTCTGATCTGGTAGTAATTCCGCACTCTTGAGAGTAACTCAAAAGCTAAAAACTGTATTTAGTAATATATTTACCACAGGTGATCTGCAGCTGGGAGGAGGAAAGGACACCCAGAAACCATCTAAATGTCCAAATTTAAGGGACATTACCAAATGTTGAACATCAGCAGGAAGGAATAGTGTGTCGTCATTAAAATGGAAATTATACACTTGTAGGAAAATTCGGTAAGAAAGTAGAAAATGGGGACTTCCCCAGTGGTTCAGTGGCTAAGACTCTGCGCTCCCAATTCCGGTGGCCCAGGTTCAATCCTGGTCGGGGAATTAGATGCCACATCCCACATCCCACATCCCGCGTGCTACAACTAAGACCTAGAGCAGCTGAAATAAATAAATAATTTTTTTTTTAAGAAAAGAAAGTAGAAATGCTCGTCTCTTTTGTTTGCGGGAGAAGGGGGATGCATTAAAAAGAGTTCTGAGGGTTTCCCTGGTGGCGCAGTGGTTGAGGGTCCGCCTGCCGATGCAGGGGACATGTGTTTGTGCCCCGGTCCGGGAAGATCCCACATACAGCTGAGCGGCTGGGCCCGTGAGCCATGGCCGCTGAGCCTGGGCGTCCGGAGCCTGTGCTCCGCAACGGGAGAGGCCACAACAGTGAGAGGCCCGCGTACCGCAGGAAAAAAAAAAAGAAAAAAGAGTTCTGACTCATTCCTGGAGGCAAACCTAGTCTTCCCCTCCCCCTGAGAGAGTGAGGGCAGGCAGAGGAGCTTCCTGCTTGGGTGGGAATTTGCTTGCTCGCTTGTTTTAAAGAATAAGTGATTACAATGCCTGTTTTCTATATTTCCGTATTCTGGTATATTGTGTAATTTTTATAGGTACCAAAATATTAGCATTTTTGTCCATATAGCAACATTAATTCAGTATTTTTCAAAACCTGAACTCTTAACCATTTATGTATTGAGATGTACCTAAGAATTTGAGATGTACATAATGTAACCTATAGGTTACATTAAAATTTCAAATCAAACAAACGTTAACGCTATTAGGAAGCATTCTTCTATACCTCCATAATCTGCAAAAGGTGACAGAAAATGGCAATCAACAAAGTAAAAAAATAATTCTCATTGTCCCTGAGCAAAGGATGTTGGATGTTTCAGTACTGAAATTGATACCAATTCCTCTGCGTTGTCATCCCTGTTCATAAATGAAGTAATTAAGGAAGGCAAAGCAAATTGAACATATGTTCTTTAAAACAGAAACTGGCTTACAATTAACAACAAAGACCGCAGGCCCTGAAAAATATTCAAAAGCATCTCAAAGTTACTAAACAAGAAATGAGGTTATTAGAAGATGGAATCGGCTGTCCCTCACCCCTATCAATCTAGATGAAGATGACAGTGCTTTCAGTAGCTGGCAAACTGTCCACAAAATTACATTCACAGCTCAAGGACGGCACCACTGATGATGATTGCTTTTTAAAACTGTGCTATTTTTTTGGTGGGGGGGTGGTACGCGGGCCTCTCACTTCTGTGGCCTCTCCCGTTGCGGAGCACAGGCTCCGGACGCGCAGGCTCAGCGGCCATGGCTCACGGGCCCAGCCGCTCTGCGGCATGTGGGATCTTCCCGGACCGGGGCATGAACCCGCGTCCCCTGCATCGGCAGGCAGACTCTCAACCACTGCGCCACCAGGGAAGCCCATAAAATTGTGCCATTTTTTAACTGAAGTATGATTGGCTTATTATATTATATTAGTTTCAGGTGTACAACATCGTGACTCAATTTTTCTATACATTACAAAATGACCACCACAATTAGTCTAATTACCATCCGTCACCATACAGAGTTATTACAATATTATTGACTATATTCCCTATGCTGTACGTTACAGCCCCATGACTTATTTATTTTATAACTGGAAGTTTGTGCCTCTTAATCTCCCTCACCTATTTCATTCATTCTCCCCCCATCTCCCTCCCCTAGCAATCACTAGTTTATTCTGTCAGAGAGGAAGAAATTTTCCTCTGCCCCTCTAGGTTCTTCTGGCTGATCTAAGAAATTAAACTGACATGAGACAGATTAACAGGAAAAAATCAAACAAAAGGTTAATAACATATATACATAGGAGAAACCCAAGAAAACTGAGAACTCACCAAAATAGGTGAATCTTGCACCTTAAATACCATCTTCAGCTAAAGACAAAAGAGGAATTGGGGGTAGTGATTTGGGACTTCTGCGAGGAGGAAGGCATTTCACAAGGAGATGGAAAAGCAGATGTTTGGTAAACAAACGTTGGCTGGGCCTTGCAGACAAAGCAACAGAGTGGACTTTGATATCCAGGCCCAGTAGAGCTTCCCCCACAACCTAGCCCATATTCTTTGCACAAATCTCTGGTGATAGCTCTATTCTATATTCTTTAGGCAGCTAAGGAGGAGGTTTCCTGAGACTTCTGTTTCTTAAAAATGATCAGCCTAATCTAATCCTCATGCCAAAGAGATACATTTTAGGGGGCAAATCTTGCTCCCCTCCAGTCCCACCTTAGAAATCTTTTTTTTTTTTTTTTTTTTTTTATTTATTTATTTTTGGCTGTGTTGGGCCTCCGTTGCTGCACGCAGGCTTTCTCTAGTTGCGTCGAGCAGGGTCTGCTCTTCGTTCCGGTGTGCGGGCTTCTCACTGCGGTGGCTTCTCTTGTTGCAGAGCATGGGCTCTAGGCTCGCGGGCTTCGGTACTTGTGGCTCGCGAGCTCTAGAGCGCAGGCTCAGTAGTTGTGGCGCACGGGCCTAGTTGCTCTGCTGCATGTGGGATCTTCCCGGACCAGGGCCCGAACACGTGTCCCATGCATCGGCAGGCGGCCTCCCAACCACTGCACCACCAGGGAAGCCCCTGAAATCTCTTTTAAGAAGTTTCATAGACCAGAAGTTGAGTTGATCAGTTGCTTTATATCTCATTGAACCAGTCTCTTAGCCCTGACAGTAGATCAGTTCAGTTATTCATTTCAGGAGGCTGTAATGCAGGTGGGCTCTCAAGGTTAGGGCTTTAGAGTCCAAGCAATCAGGTATTTAATAAGAGGCATTTCTATGGAGAAAAAGAAAAACAACGGTTAATGATTGGAGCAAATTTTCTGAGTCCTGAGAGTTGCCTATCGAAGATTTCTAGATGTCAGGGCTGAAGCATCTTTTGCACTTTGAAATATCTCTGGTGAGTTTCCATTTGCAGGCCTTCAGGAAAAGGCCCTCTTTAATTCTCAATGATTCCAAGTCAAAGTGGGAGAAAAAAGTGGAAACATTAGTTTGGAGACCTCAAGCCAAATATTTGAGGAAGCTAGAAGAATTCAGAATCCAGTCTAGTTTACTGATCTTGACCTTTTGTTAGTATTTTTATGAAGCCATCAGCTTTTTCATTAGACTTCTGTAATTTCTTACCTAGTTCAGTGGTATTATCTAAAAGTTATCAGAGGGACTTCCCTGGTGGGGCAGTGATTAAGAATCTGCCTGCAAATGCAGGGAACTTTATTACCCACTTTGTTGGAGTTTTATCATAAATAGATGTTGAATTCTGTCAAAAGCTTTTTCTACATCTATTGAGATGAACAAATCATTTTTATTCTTCCATTTATTAATATGGTGAATCATGTTGATTGATTTGTGGATATTGAACCATCCTTGCATCCCTGGGATAAATCTCACTTGATCATGGTGTATGATCTTTTAACATATTGTTGAATTCAGTTTGCTAATATTTTGTTGAGAATTTTTGCACCTATGCTGCTCATCAGTGATACTGGCCTATAATTTTCTTTTTTTATGGTGCCTTTATCTGGTTTTTGTATCAGCAATGCTGGCCTTATAGAATGAGTTCAGAAGTGTTCCATATTCTTCAAATTTTTGGAATAGTTTGAGAAGAATAAGTGTTGATTCTTTTTTAAATGTTTGGTAGAAGTCACCTGTGAAGCCATCCAGTCCTACACTTTTGCTTGTTGGGAATTTTTTAATTACTGATTGAATTTAATTACTGGAAATAAGTCTGTTCACATTTTCTATTTCTTCCTGATTCAGTCTTGGGAAATTGTACATTTCAAGAAATTTATCCACTTTTTCTCAGTTGTCCATTTTATTCACATATAATTGTTCATAGTAATAAGATTGTGTTTTTTTAAAGATATCATTTCATCTTCCTTTTTCAAAGTTAAGTTTTCTTTATATTTATATAGTGTTTGGTTTACTTTTTGAATAATATTTTATTAATTTTACCTACTAATTTAGATTAGAATAATGCATCTTTATGTTTATGTTTATATTTGAAGTTTTTGCTTTTATTTGACACTGTCATGTGTTTCTAACTTTTTGAAATATTTTAATACATAATTCCAGTGTTTTTAATGTTATAAATTCTGAAAACTTTTACATAGAATACAAGTATTCAACCCCATATTTTAATAATGTGCACAATAAAAACCAAAACACAGGTATTGATATTTTGCTCTCATATAACAATCACTAAGAATGAGCTTTCCTGGCTCAACTGGTTTTTCTGTTGTTATGAATTTAAGGTACAGTTAGAACAGAGTTTCTGGTGTAAAGGAATGAAAATGGTGGGAGGGAGCTTGGCAGAGCCAGGGAAAAATGAGAGAAGGAAAGTGGAGTCTGCAGTGTGGGTACCTGGGGAGAGCAGAACTGAAAGAATTGTCAGGGAGTCAGCCATTCATTGTCCAGGGGGTGCTGGGTAACAGGGCTGAGGGAAGGAACCATGCAAAGGGCCTTCCATGAGATGGGGTGGAACCTAGCCCCTGCTGGCTAACCCTTCAGCATTCACACCATCAGCACCCAAGGTTCAAGTCTTCCTGTGAGTGAAAACTTCCTTCTCTCCACCAAGCACCCTACCAGCTGACCACCCAGTGAGGAATGCCTGGCAAGTGACAGTCATCACTCTGCCACAGCTGTACACACACACACACACAAACACACTCACACACTAGGAGAACAGATTTCCATAGCACCTCTAGGACAACTGTACAACCAAAGAGCACCCCAGGACACCTAGTGGGGTGGTGGAGAGGAGCTACCTCTGCTACACCTGGAAGAATAAAGAAGTGAAAGCAGAGTCCCAAAGGGATATATGTACACCCATCTTTCAAACCAATTTTCCCCTAGAGCCTTTGGAGGGAGTGTGGCCCTACCGACAACCCCTTGATTTCAGACATCTGGCCTACAGGACTGTGAAAGAATAAATTTCTGTTAGTTTAACCCCCCTCAAAATCCCCACTGGGTTGTACACTTTAAAGGGGTCAATTTTATGGTACATGAATTATATCGCAATAAAGCTTTTGTTTCTATGTGTGTTTTGGCTTTGTTTGGTTTGGTTTGGTTTTTTCCCCAGCTTTATGAGACATAATTGACTCATAACATTGTGTAAGTTCAAGGTGTACAAAGTGTTGATTTGATAAATGTTTATATGGCAAAATGATGACCACCATAGCATAGCTACCACCTGCATGCCATCACATAGTCACCCTTTCTTTTTTGTGGTGAGAGCATTTAAGATCTGCTTTCTTAGACCATTCAAGTACTTAATAGCACAGTATTGTTAGCTATAATCATCATGCTAGACATTAGATCCCCAGAACTTAGACTTACAACTCTAAGTTTAGACCCTTTTGACCCTTTGCCAAACATCCCCCCATTTCCCCCAACCCCCAACCCCTGGTAACCACCACTCTATTCTCTGTTTCTCTGAATTCGACTTTGCTAGATTCTACATATGAGTAAGAACATACTGGGTTTGTCTTTCTCTGTCTGACATCTCACTTAACATAATGCCCTCAAGGTCCATCCCTGTTGTCACAAATGGCAGGGTTTCCTTTTCTCTCATGAAGGAATAATACTCCATTGAGTATATATCCATTGAAGGTCCCTTAGATTGTTTCCAGATCTTGACTATTGTGTGTAATGATGCAATGAACATGGGAGGCCAGATGTCTCTGTGAGATCCTAATTTCTCACAGAGAAACACCTCAATAAAGCTGTTTAAAAGAGAGAGAGACAGAGCTTCCCTGGTGGTGCAGTGGTTGAGACTCCGCCTGCCAATACAGGCGACATGGGTTCGTGCCCCAGTCCGAGAAGAGATCCCACATGCCCCGGAGCGGCTGGGCCCGTGAGCCATGGCCGCTGAGCCTGCGCGTCCGGAGCCTGTGCTCTGCGAAGGGAGAGGCCGCAACAGTGAGAGGCCCGCGTACCGCAAAAAAAAAAAAAAAGAGAGACAAGGCTATTTTTTCTTGGACTTCTTGTTTTTTTGCCCATGCCTTTCGTCACGCGGGGATCTTAGTTCCCCGATCAGGGATCGAATCAGTGCCCCGCCCCCCCTGCATTGGGAGAGCAGAGTTTTAACCACTGGACCACCAGGGAAGTCCCTAGGCTATTTTTTTCTTGTAATGAAAATACTCTCTGGGTGAGATGCTGGCCTCTGGGTGCGGGGCACCCATTATACACAGAAGGAACTGCGCCCAGGGCCCCGAAAACATTTTCATTTTCATTTCGTTTAAAAGTACAAGAAACCTGAATATACTAATAATGAATATATAATAATGAATCCATCTTGGTTCACATTTATCTTTATACCAACACAGTCATAAAATACAGTTTTTAATATTTTCCTATGGAGGAAAAATTCCACAGAGGCAAAAGTACCTAGAGCCCATGGAAGGCAAAAGCAGCCTTGCTCCCAGGTAATTTGTCAGGAAATCGGTCACAGCTGTCACATGCTGCAGAGAAAGAACCGGGATTAGGACACTGATCAGCGTCCCCACTCCTAGGTCTAGAACTGCCCCCTCCAACCCAGAACCCCCCAGAGCAGGCAGAGCCTGGCATAGGAGAGCTCCATTAGCTTCCAAAGCGCCAAGGGCCTAAACCCTAGGACAGCCTTATATAAGAAGAGCAGTGGGGTGTCCTAAGGGATGGGTGTGGCAACTTAGCGTTTGAAGGCTTGAAGAACTGTGGGTGGGGGAGACCTCCACGGAGGCAACATCCTGCAGGTCTCCCCACCTGAAAGCCCTACACTGACTGACCTGGAAGCAGGAGAACCTTCTGATGCTGTGAGTGTAGCCTTCTTGAAGACAGGTGTAAGGGGGTGCCTCAGGACCCTCCCCACCTTTCCCCTTCCCTCTGGACAGAGGGCTGGGTTGCTCTCCCCTAGATTCTGGGAGGACACAGGCAGGGCACTCAGAGGACAGGGAAAAGGGTCTGCTTGGGCATCCCACTGAGCAATGGCCAGTGGCTGACCCTACACACACCCCACCTCCCCTTACCCATCTCCCTTTTCAGGCTCCTCTGAGTCTGTCCCTGCTCACCACCTGGACTAGGTCCGCAGGTTAAGTCCCAAAGTGCCAGGAAGACTGGGCTGCTTGCTCCAGGAGTGCCATCACAGGCCTCCTGGCCACCCACCCAGGTGCCAACCTGGGGCCTCCTAGCCTCTACAACTCCACGCCCGCCACACATCCAGCAGACCCTACCTGTTCATCTTTGGGCACCTGCCTGCCCTCTTCCTGCCACCCCACTGCACTCCAGGTCAGATCCTCACTGAACCACTGCAGTGGCCACCAGCTTCCTGGCCTCTTCTCCAGGGTCCAGATCTCTCTGAAGTCCAGGCCTTTAACAAATCACCACTCTATTCAAAACCTTCAATACCCACCACACACCCATAGCTCAGAGGCAGGGCTTTTAAACATTCCCTGGAACCCTTTCTTAAAAGAAAACATAATGGAAGAGGCTGGTCTACGAAAAATACAGAGCTCTGGCTAAAACAGGGTAAGTGGCCAGAAGCTGCCCTATCTGAGCCACCACGCCACCATGGGCAAGCCCCTAAGCTACCTCTGAGAACCCACTAGAGCTCTTGTAGTTCAAAATCAACTAGATCCTATCAGACTGGCTAAAACTTTTTAAAATGATACTGCCTGAGGCTGTCCAGGATGCTGGATCATTTACCACTAATGGGAAGTGTGAATTGTTACTGCTGTTTTGGAAAGTAATATAGCAATAGCTATTTAAATTAAGTATGTATATGCCCTTCAAGCCAGCAGTTTCACTCCTGGGATTCTGTACTAAATAAATAAAACCATCAGTCCTTAAGAATGTGTATACAGAGATGTTTATTCAGCAATATTATTATTGCTTGTAGTGAAAAAATTGGGGGTAGGAAATGCCCACCACTAAGGAAACAGGAAATGATCATTTAAATTATGGTGCTTCTGTACCATGGAATAACCTACAGCTATTAAAAAGAAGGATTTAGACCTCTACCAGTTGACTTGAAGGGATTTTCGTGATATATTGTTAAATGGAGAAAACACAAAATGAGAGAAATATATATATATATAATGATTCCATTTTTATAACACAGTTACATCATACACATGTCTTATATGTGGAACTATATTTATACAGTTTTTTAGAAAGCTATGGAATAAGGCATCCTAGTTTATTAACACTGGTTATTTGAGTGCAAGAAAATAAAACTTGTCAGTGAATTTCTCAATGCCCCAGTACAAACTCTAGCCTCCTGGAACTCTTCACAGACCTTGAGGATTAGACTCATAGCCATTTGTGTCATTAATTGCTTGATCCAAAAGGATAATAAAACTTCTCTTGTTTCCCAAAGAGAGAGAGTCAAATGCTTACCACCTGCAGTAGGTCCCAAGGTTAAGCCCCAAGGAGCTCAGGAGACCGGAAAGCTCCTCTCTAGGTATTTATACTTCAAAAGAGATGAAGACTCAGAATTTAGAGATCTCTAGGACCTAAAAACTGGAGACTCCTGGAGCTATCTGGTTCCTAGAGAAATTTTATTTACATTCCAGAGAGTGGTGTTAGGATTTAGGACCACAGCATTTCCAAGGAGACCCTTTCAGAAGGAGAGGAGAACCGGTTCCCTTTCCCTCTTTATAAGTAGTGAAAAACCATCTTTCCTTGTCACTTGCCTTTGAATGTCTGGTCCTTGAATGAGACCTAGCCCGAGATAAGACCCAGGCCAAGGTAGCCCTGACTCACTGATTATTTCTATAAGTCATTTTGTACACTCTCGGTATGTGATTAAAACATTTAAGAGAAAAACATGAAGAAGAAATGGCCAAAATATGTCATGATGTGATAAGCACTAATGAACTGGCAAAGGGAATGGAGAGGGCCCAGTTGTGAATTTACAGTTTGCCCTGGGTGGAAGCACTTAGTCCTCTATTGGTCTTTTCACTCGTTCAACAGGGTTAATAATACATAGTACACATAAATCTTCTGAGCATCACAAAAGAATGGATATGAAAATGCCTTGTAAAAATAAAAGTGCTATACAAATGTACAGCGGCTTTATTCCCGACAGTATCAGATATGCTTGGCAGAGAACAAAGAGCTACATACTGTGACTCAGTCCAAAACCCCTCCCACTGGGGCCCGCCCCAGCTTACAGACACAGGCTGTGGTGCTGCTGTTTCAGCTTCCTGGGTGTCAGGCTGACTAGGTTGTAGGATTAATGCCCATTTATGCACAGCGAGGGAAAAAAGGAGCCTCAGCGAGGGGCATGGGGGAACGCAGAGCCACTTCCACCAGTGGCCTGGATCAGCCTCAGCAAAGGGACAGGGTGTGAAGCCCCCAGCTCACATCTGAACGTCTCCCTCTGCCCTAAGCCCAGGCCCCTGTTCCACAGAGTGAACTAAAGCCTTCATTTCCATTACATCAGTTGGAGGCAAATGCAATAAAAAGTGACCAGTCGGGCTTCCCTGGTGGCGCAGTGGTTGAGAGTCCGCCTGCCGATGCAGGGGACACGGGTTCGTGCCCCGGTCCGGGAAGATCCCACATACAGCTGAGCGGCTGGGCCCGTGAGCCATGGCCGCTGAGCCCGCGCGTCCGGAGCCTGTGCTCCGCAACGGGAGAGGCCACAACAGTGAGAGGCCCGCGTACCGCAAAAAAAAAAAAAAAAAGTGACCAGTCTGTGCCCCCTCCACACACAGTCCCACCCTTTGAGTAGAGCACCCACCAGGTTCCATTGTAAATGCTGCTTCCTCCCGCCACCCCTCAAAAAAGCCTTCAAGACCACACCCTCAAAGCAAACAAAAGATTTGCTACATGTTTGGGGTTTTGTTTTATCTTTTAAATCCGTGTTCCTGTTCCCCTCCACTACTATGGAAAGGCAGCCGCTAAAGGACACGCCTGTTTATTTAGCAGGTGAACTGTGCACCTTTACCGATTCTCCTAAACCTCCCACCCACCAGAGCTCCCTGCAGATGTATGACCGAAGGCCTTGTCTGAGCAGCCCCTCCTTGGGCAGGGCAGTAGGTCTTCACCCACTGAAATGACCCCTCCTCCCTCTTTGTACGAAGGTCTTCTCGGCCCTGAAAGCGGGAGGGGCGGGGGACAGGGTTCAGATTCGGTTTGTCTTTGCAAACCGCCTTCCTTTCATGGACTTGCTCGTGGTACGTGCGTCTTAGGTAAAGGCTGAGTTGCGAGTTGCTTTATTGGGGGGTTAATTGCTGGGAGCCAAAAGATTCCCCGGCTGACATTCCCATAGTACCAAGTGGTGTCTCCCTCTGCACTGGAAGGGCTCCACCGTCGTTGTTCCCTCCGCCACGGGCCCCTCCCTAGGGGTTCGAGAAAACCAACCACAACGGCCCCGCGGCGTCCTGCTCTCTGCCCACACGAGGGCGCTCGCTCCACGCCCCACTATGCTGGCCGCCGCGACGCCGGGAAGGTATCCTTGGGGGGCTGGGGGGCGGATAGAGCCAAGGCTTGGACGCGGCTGTGCAGACCGGGAGCTCAAACTGGGTCCCTTCCTGGTTCCCAGCTGTGCCAGCCCCTACTCCCTGCGGGGAAGGAGAGGCCACTAGAGAAGGAGGGACGCCAAGAGGTGAGGCTTCCAGCCCTCTTGGGACTGTTGGCTCATCCCCACCCCCTGGAGGAAGAAGACTCAACTCTGCAGAGTTGGACCCCTGGGAAGTGGGGAGGTGAGTAAGAGGGGAAGGAGGATATGGTCTCCCTCTGGGGTCCCCAGAGTCTATAGAGGAACTTGCCTGGCATACGCTAGGCCTGGGGGGGACAGAACTGCCCCATGGCCCTGAAACACAATTTACCCCCTTCCCCTACCCGCCTGCCTGAAAACGCTAATGCAAACAGTGAACTCAGACAATAATTCAGACAATTAGTCATCTTCCCTGATGGGGGCTGAGAGCCAGGCTTGGCTCCGGTGGAATACCTGGGGTGATTCTTTCTGCTGAGGCTGTAGGGATGGGCTGGCTCAATATTGACAGACAGGCTTGAAGGCGCAGTTAGTTGCCCAGCCCCGGGGACCCCCCACTCCACCCCGAGGACCCTCAGCCCACCCCTTTCATGAACACCCCATGAGTCATGTATTCGCACAGCTGCCAGCTTCTCAGACCACCAGCCCTGGCACAAAGCACCCTGTCCCTGAATGCAGGAACAGACTCTTAAGGCGTGCCTCCCACCTTTGACCAACCAGGGCATAGACAGCAGAATCGAACTTCAACCACACAGCGTCCATCCGCAGTGGTCTCCAACAGAATAGCAGAACACTCCCCAGCCAGGCTTTGGGAATGCCAGATATGCCTTCTCTGCCCCCACTTCACTGTGGTGAGAAAGTGGACCGGCCCCGCCCCAAGGCCCTTCTGGCCCTTCCCCTCTCACCACGCCCAGAGGAAAAACACGTCTTTGTCTTCAGAGACCCTGCTAGGACCGTCTCTGCCACACTCTGGACTCATCACAGCCTGGCTCAAGCACCATTTCCTTCTCCAAGCCCATCCCAGAACCCCTTCCACGGGGGACCACTTGAGCCTTTCCTTAAGATGGCTTCACCCAGAGTGGGCATCTTTTTCTAATTCACATAAAGGCAACTTAATGAGCTCACAACCGCTTTGTTAGGGTGCATCCGCCATTTTGTGGACCCTCCCACCAGCTCCCCTGGCCTGGTGAGTCACTGAGTCACTCCCAGAGGTAACTGTGAGAAAACCCTCTGGTGGCTGATGTAGTACCAAGCAGAGGAGGAAACGGAAATCATTGGGAAGCCAGGACACAGGGATAGATTTAACCAAAAAAAAAAAATTTATTGTACAATTACCCACCACTAGACAGGGCAGCTAGAGGGTGTTTCCACCTTCCCAATTTATTTTCAGCCCTGGAGGATGTCATTGTAGATCATGGCCAAGGCCCCCAGGAAGGTGACATATTCTTGGAAGTTCACCACCTGGTCCTTGTTCCGGTCCAGGTCGTCCATCAGCTTTGCAATTTCAGCATCCTGCAGCTTCTAACGTGTTAGAATGGGAAATCCAGACTCAATGGTTTTGAGACCTTGGGTTCTCTGCCTTTCCCCCTCCCAGGCAGCCCCCTCTCATACAAATGGCTCTGTGCTCACTTGTCACCAAAGATCCAAGCCCACTTTGGGTTCACTTGGCTTTACTTCTCTGTTCCTCACTCAGGAGGAGTGAATACCAGGCTACGAGTTTCCCCAGCCCCTCAGGGGTGTGGACCAATGGTCCAGTAAGGCACATGGTCTAGGGCCCCAGAATGTGGGTAAGCCTGAGTCATGCACCTGGCACCTCACCCTCTCTGAATCCTGCTTCTAAAGGGTGGGAGGTGGGGAGAGGGGGCCTGGGGAGGGTCACTCACCGCGCCAATGGTGAGCTCCTTCTGGATCAGCTCTTTCAGTTCACTCTTGCTCAGGGTGTTCTTGTCACCCTCCTGACAGGAGTACTTGTGGAAGATGGTCACCAGGAGGCCAATAGCCTGATCCAGGGGGCGCGCCATGGCTGAAGGCTGGGCTCAGAGCTGAGGGCACAGAGGCTGGTCAGCACCCTGGGCAGTAGGGCCTTCTCACTCACCCACACCGCCCCCCCAACTCCCTTTGACTACCCGTGCCAAACCACTAAGCGTCAGGTGACATCAGAAGACAGCCCAGGGCTTGTAGGGGAGGGAGAAGACAGAGTCTAGGGCCAAGAGGTGAGTGCCCTACAGAGGACCAGAGCAGAGGGGGTTCAAGAATTCTAAGGAACAAATAGGACCACAACTGAGAACTGTCTTCCAGGGGTTCCAAGAAAAGTTGGGGAGTATGTGGTGAGTGAGGGTGGAGGCTGCACACCCAGCCCTACACACACACAGCCTCACAGGGCCACACACTGCGGCACGGACACACCCCGGGACACACTCTCCCAACCCCAGAAGGGCCACAGTGGGGAGCCGCCCCACCGGATGCCTTAGCCCGGGGCCGCCCGGCCGCTCCCGCCTCTCCCTGCCGGCCCCAGTCTGGATGCAGGCGGACTAACCCGGGGGGGGGGCCGGCCCCAAAGGACGGGGGCTGCCCTGCCTAGCGAGGACTCACCGTGGCTGCAGCGAAGCGAGAAGGAGCGGCCGAGGCGGATGGCTGTGTGGCCAGCCCGCCAGCCTTATAGCGGCGCTTCCGGGAGGCCGGCCGCCCACTGCCCGCCCGCGCCCCACCCTGCCCCCCCACCCTGCCCTCCCTTTACACAACATCCTCGCCTCAAAACTTTCCACGCCTCCCGCCCCAGGGCTGTTCGGGGCTCCGCGGGGCGGGGGCGCCGAGGGGAGACCGCGGCCAGCCCAGTGACCTCGAGCTCCCTCCTAACCTCCAAAACTCAGTTTGCCCCCCGTCGCGATGTGACAAGAGGAGGAGGCGGAGAGCCGGGCAGTGTCAGAGCGTGTGTGTGTGTCTGTGTGTGTCTGTGTGTGTAGGGGGAAGGGCAGGGGGAAGGGTGCCGCTCCCCGGCGCCGGGGGGAACGGGGGCGAACCCTAGATGAAGGACGGGGAGCAGCCAGTGGTCTACAGGATACGATTTAAAGGACATCTAGAACACACAGCCCCCCAGGGAAAATAAATTCCTACCACCACCCTTGATCCCTTCCCCATCCCCCCACCTGAATTCCACCCGCAGCCTCTTGCCCATTAAAGTGCACACACACACCAGAGTCAAGCCCAGTAAGTGTCATTAGTTATTTACCCTCCAATGCAAAGTCTGTCAGATCCTCTCCTAAGAAAGGATTTTGATACGGGGAGGGAGGTGGGGAGAGCAGAAAGCCCTGGATCCCAGAGATGATGGTAGGGCTGGTTGCTGGGGGGGAAACGGAGGAGAGGGAAAGGGGGCCGGCGTGGAGGTCAAGGCCAGACTCCCCCTTCTTACCAGTGTCCTCAGGGGGGCCTCCTGTGAGCTGGTGGCAAGTCAGAGTAGCCTGTCCACCACTGCCCTCGGGGACCGCATCCCAGCCACCCCCAGTGTCCTCACTCTCAAAGCACTTTCCCCCTTAGCTTTCTCTGCATATTTGCAGCACTCCCTGGAGGCAAGCAACAGCCTGGCCCCACTTCCTCATTTTCCTGGAGGGGAAAACTAAGCCTGGATAAGATTAGTCACGTCCTGCACTGAAGAACAGGAAGTGGGGTGGAAACCCAGAACCCGAACACCCAGAGGCTGCCCATCCACTTAAGGAGAAGCTCTGCCTGGTCCCACCCCACCCCCAGCCAAGGTGGACAAGAATGTTCCAAACCAGCCCTGGACACCTGGAATCGAAAATCTTTATTTCCTCTGCTGGAAGGGAAGGCTGAAGCAGGGTCCATCTGGGAGGGAGGGGAAGGCAAGGGGCCTCGGAGGGTCTGTGAGAGGAGCTGCAGGCCAGGGCCCAGTCATTGGTTGTCCGCCAGGAAGAAGTCGTTGTAGGCCACGCACAGCGTGGTCAGGAACACCGAGTACTCCTTTTTTTGTCGTTTCTTTGTTGGGTTTTTTAATAAATTTATTTATTCATTTATTTATCTTTGGCTGCGATGGGTCTTCATTGCTGCGCGCAGGCTTTCTCTAGTTGTGGCAAGTGGGGGCTACTCTTCATTGCGGTGCGCGGGTTTCTCATTGCAGTGGCTTCTCTTGTTGCGGAGCACAGGCTCTAGGTGCGCGGGCTTCAGTAGTTGTGGCTCACAGGCTCAGTAGTTGTGGCTTGTGGGCTCTAGAGTGCAGGCTCAGTAGTTGTGGCACCCAGGCTTAGTTGCTCCGCGGCATGTGGGATCTTCCCGGACCAGGGTTCAAACCCGTGTCCCCTGCATTGGCAGGAGGATTCTTAACCACTGCGCCACCAGGGAAGTCCCCGAGTACTCCTTGAAGTCGATCTCCTGGTCGCCGTTCTTGTCCAAGCTCTTCATCAGGTCATCCATGCTGCTCTCCTTCATCTTCTTCGAGGGCCCAGGTAGAGAGACAGGTCAGCCACCCCTCCCAGCCCTGCCCTGACCCCTGGGAAGGCAGCCTCAGGCTGATCCCCAGCTGAGTCAGCAAGGGAGCATCTCAACCCCCAGAGTCTCCCCCCAGGCCACCCAGCCCAGGGTGCCACCAAGCAGAGCTCAGTGACCTGACTCCTGAATCGGAATAAATTACAAGAGGAAGGCTAGTGCAGCCCCCCTTCCCTCGACACTTTCTACCACCCAGAGAAATAATAAGCTAGATTTCATACAACACCTAATAGAAACGGCTTGGTGACTATGTGGCACTAAGCGAGATCCAAGCCTTATTCCGTCCCTGCAGGACAGCTGCATGGAGCGAGTGCCTGGCACCCAGTCCTCTTCCTTGTCTGGTCCCCTGCCCAACCAGCCCAGCTCCACCAAGAGGATGGAGACAGCGCTCTCAGGGGGAACAGGAAGAAAATACTGACACATCCTGCCCTCTCCCCTTCACTGCCCTCACCTCCAACTTTGCCACAGGGGACAGGACTTCGGGACATACAGAGATGGAAACAGCCTCTCTGTGACGCCACGCTTGTCCCCAGTCTGGGCTCCTGTTATAGCCAGGCCCTCCCCAGGGCCTCTGTCCCCTTGTAGTTAACCCTGCTGGACCCATGGTCCCTCCCTCTGCCCTCATTAACTCCAGAATGCAGAAAGCTTGGCAGGAAGGCCAGAGGGGAGGCCTGGTGACACCCATGCCTGCTTTGGTCCCCTGTCCACAGGGACACACTAGGTGGAGCTTCTCTCTGGGGAGGCCCACTAGGGTTCAAGATGTGACAGGAGAGGCCCCCAGGCTGATTTTAAAGGAACAAGGGAGGTTGATACATGGGCCTGGGCTGGAATTCCAGCCTCTCACTAGCTGGGTGTCCTCAGACAAGTAATATAACATATCTGAGCCTCAGTTTTTTTTAAACATGTAATAATAACATAATGGCTACCTCATAGGCCTTTCCCTTTGTCAGTTGCCTCTCTCCCACCATCTCCATCTGGTAAGCATCAGTTCTTCCCCCTTCCAAACTGTGTTCACAAACTAGTAGAACGATCCTTTTGGTTCCCATGTCAGCACCAGCTGAGAGCCCCAGACATGCCAGGTACGTGGAGGAGAACCAGGCGGGGTCCCTGCCCTTGAGCTGTGCACAGCTGACCTGGACCCCTGAATCACCTCCCCCACCCCCACTCCATCCCTCGCACAGTCTCCACAGCTGTGAGAGCCCCCCCCTCAACATGGAAGTTTCCTTGATCTCCTTCTCTAAACCTTCGTGCAGGCTGAGGTCCACCCTCCAGACACTGCCCTTCTCCGTTCCCAGTGAGACCTGACTCATCCCCAGGCACAGCCCAAGATGTTCACCCTCTTCCTTGGGTCTCTGTCTGTACCCTTTGGCCATCCTGTCCTTGCTGAGACTAGTGTACCCTGCAGGTAGGTGTGTATCCCCTCACGCTGGGCCTCCCACCTCATGCTGGGGAGCCCCCGGGGTTGGCATCAGTGCTTCCTCTTTTTTTCCCTCCCCTCCCCCATGGATCCCACGGAGCACTGGGACTCCAGGGTGCAGGGGAGGGACCGACACCTGCCTCACCAAGACACAGGTCTTTCTCGATCAGTTCCTTCAGCTCCTTCTTACTCGGAGTCAGTTTGCTGCCCTCTCTCCCTGAATATTTATGGAAAGTGGTGACCATAGTGGTCAGGGCCTTCTCCAAAGACGTCTCCATCATGGTGTGCAGTTCTGGAGGCTGAAGGGAGAGGAAAAGATCCCATTGCCCAAGAAGCTGGACCTTCTGCTTTCCCCCATCACTAGCCCATCTCCAAGCCTCTCCCTCAAGGACCACTTACAGGAAACCACGATGAGATCAAAATCTACCAAGTGGACCCCAGTGTCTCAGGACAGGTTGTAGTGAGAACCAAGGCAAACTTGGAACAGCCGGAGCAGTGAGACTGACCAGGCTGGAAGGAGACTGCACACTCTCCTGCGTCTAGGGACAGAGGGGTGACAAGATGGCCTCCCCAAAAGAAGAACTGGTGACAGATGGTGGAGCCAATGAAGGGTCAGGATTTTCTCCCTGCCCGATCCATCTTGGGCACTCATTTTCCAGAGGCCGTCCTCACCCAAGTCACCCTCCTTGGCCTGGGTCCCTGAATCACCTAATATCAGGGAGTGTCCCATTATAGAAGTGGGGGACAGGGCAAAGAGAGAGTCCAGGGGTTGGAGGAGGCTGGGGCTAGAACTGGAATGTAAGATCTCAACAGAAAGTCGGGGAGGGGTGCCAGGACTTGTCCAGCTGGTCACCAGCCTCTGGCCCAGAGAACTGTACATACAGACCAGGCACGAGGCAGTGAAGGGGCCTATTGAAACCTCCAGGGTCATTCTGAGAGCTGGATCCAGAGGTTGGGTCTGAATGGGGCCCTCCAGTCCATCAGCACAGCCACACCCACCCAAGAGAAGAAGCAGCTGGAGCTCCTGTGATTCAGACTTGGAAACCACTTCCCCCTTAGGCAGGAAGGAGCCAACACCCAAGAACCTGGGGGCTACAGGTAAATCTGTGTTGAGTCCTGAGCAAGGAAAAGAGGAAGAAGCTGCTGCCTCTTACCTACAGACCAAAGCCCACCTGATGATTCTTGAACTGGACCTGAAATTCATCTCTTACCACCCCAAACCCTCAGCCTCTCCCCACTGCCAGGAGACTCAACCAGGACCACAGTGGAAGGCGAGGCCTCTGGGCATCTGCAGCAGCATCCTGGTTGGTTCTGATCCCCACCTCCACCCCCAGGGCCACTTCTCAGGAAATCCCCATAGCCACGATTCCAAATACTCTGCCCTCTTCTCTCCAAACACATGCCCACTGATCGGGCCCGGCCTTCCTTGGCGGAGGTCACCAGAGCTAGTCACCCTCTGGCCTCATCGCCCAGCTTGCCCCACCATATAAATGAGCAGGGAAATGAGAAGGAAGGACTCACCAAGGAAAGAGAGAGCCAAAGAACTCACGCAGCAGAAGCAGGCTCCCTCCCACTGCTCTCTGACTTTAATTCCCTTGCTCCAGTCCCCAGGAAACCAGGGGAGAGAGAGGGCCAATAAGAAGGGGCCAGAGACAAGGAGGCCCAGGTCAGAGCCTCCTGGGACACAGATGGGGAGAAACCCCCTCTGCCAATCTCACCTTCCTTGTTTCCAAACACACTGAGTTTACCATGGCACACACATCTTCAGTCCTGGAAGCTTTGCCTTCCCAACCAAAAATCAGAACTCACAATCTGATGGGTCAACAGCCAGGCTCCCTGGAAAGAAGATTCAGGAGGTACGGGACAAATGCAGAGTGTCCACCCATACCCTAGGCCACTCTCCACATTGGGGCCCTCCCACCCACTCCAAAAGCAGAACAGACTTCTCAAGATGGGAATCAGTGGGGGAGGATGTTTCCTGCCAAGGGCATAGTCAAGGTCATTAGCAAGTATGGAGCCTAAGAATTTTTTTTTTTTTTTTTTTTTTTTGCGGTACGTGGGCCTCTCACTGTTGTGGCCTCTCCCGTTGCAGAGCACAGGCTCCGGACGCGCAGGCTCAGCGGCCATGGCTCACGGGCCTAGCCGCTCTGCAGCATGTTGGATCTTCCCGGACCGGGGCATGAACCCGTGTCCCCTGCATCAGCAGGCGGACTCTCAACCACTGCGCCACCAGGGAAGCCCGGAGCCTAAGATTTTTAAAAGGCTTCAATGAATGATTTGTTCTAAACCTCACTCATCACATGGGAAAGTATTGTCAGAGACTCTTGGAATGGAGAACTGAGAATCAGGGACTAAGGCAGAGATCAGGGAAGGATAGGGCTGGGTGATGGGGTAGAGGCTGTGGACTGTGGGGAACAGGTTCAGGGTGCAGAAATGACCAGGGTGGGGATCAGGGAGAGTTGCCTGTATCCCAGGAGAGACTCAGACATTGTTCTACCACCAACCAGTCCAAGTATGAGAACAGAATGGAGTTAGGGGCTTAGCACCTATTGCTGCTGCAGCCCCACCCTAGCCTGCCTGGATGCTCCCCGCTGCCCCCCACTCCACTCCCACCCCCAGCTGCCAAGGTAGAGAGGCAGCAGGGACTGGTCGCTAAGCAACAGGAGTTTCCGAAGTAGGGAGTGATGCAGGAGGAGGCCCAGGGGAGGGCACTCCATGGAAGATGGGCAGACTGGGGCTGGGGGGAGGGAGAAGGGGGAAGTGGCAAACTCTTTCCTGGATCAAAATTCTACCCAAGTCTCTGTAGTCACACTCTGAGGGAACATCTGATTCACCTACCCCACTCCTCTGAAACTTGACACAAAAACACAATGTGATGAGAAGGAAAGGGGAAAGCTAGAAAAGTCAAGGAAACCACACCTTCCCTGCCTCTGGACCTGCCCTCTACTCACCTCTTCCTTGAAGGTCCCTGTACCACCCAGGCATGACCAGGAAACTAACCACAATCCCACCCATTGCAGGCTAGAACTGCTGGTTTCAACCTAAGAAGAACTAATACCATGCCTGATATTTTCTGGGGAAAAAAAAAAAACCCAACTTCATTTATCAGATCCCTATGCCTGGAATTTTGTCTCCAAAACTATGGTCACCTCCCACCACCTCCCTCCCTCCCACCCCAGCCACTATCCTCCCCTCACCCCTCCCAAGATCCTTTGTCCTCCTCTGTTGGAGCATGACTAACTGGTAATGAATCCCATCCTAGGGCCCCTGGGACCGAGATGGGAGGTAGGGAAGGATGATATTCTCATGCTGTGGTTTCTCTTGCTCCACATCACCTCCCTGATCTGACCGTGGAATGGTAGGATTCATTCACCCCTGGGCTTTGAAGCCAGGGCACTGGAAGTGGTGGCAGGCAGCACCTGGGCCGTAAATGTCAGGACTGATCCTTCCTCCCCATCCCACTCTGGCCTCACTACTTCCTCCCCATGACTCAGCCCTTCCTCCACCACCCCCAGGGCATCCACACTCCATTCCGGACCCCAACCAGGAGCAGATGTGATCTTCGATCCCATCCCAGCCTCACTCAGAGGTCCTGCCAGAGGCAAGGCTGGGGAGGTGGGATGGGTGAGTGCCCTGGCTAAGATCCTACCGTTCCAAGCCTCTGGGGGTCCCTTTCCCTGCCTTCGGCTCCATCCAGAGTCAACTCTGTCCCCCACACATGTGCACAGTCACCCACATCCATCTCCCACCTTCTCTGGTCTGCTCTCCACTTGCCACAAAACCGCAGCTCAACTCCCAGCGCCCCCAGAGTCTCTCAGACCATCAGCCTCATAGCTTTCAAGAATCTTTATTGAACTTGTTTAGTATCGTGCTCACATCTGGAGGAGCCAGTGTGAGGCGCTGTGCCCACCGCCAACAGGGAAGACCCCAGCTGGCAGGCCCTGCCCCGCACATCTGGGGAGACTTCATTTCTTCCGGGGTTGCTTATCGGGGAAGCCTTCGAAGAACTCGTTGCACATCATGGCGATGCAGGACAGGAAGACGCAGTACTCCTGGAAGTCCACCTCGTTGTCCTTGTTGCTGTCTAGGTTGCTCATCAGCTTCTGGAATGCAGCTTCATCTGTCCTTTTCTGCAGGAAGAAAAGGCTGCGGGTAGAATCCAGAAGTCGGGGGAGCAGGGCGGGCGTGGGGGTGGCCAGAGCTAGGACTAGACCAGGTTTGCACCTCCAGATGGGAGACCAGGAAGGCTTAACCACTCCTTGGGTGGCCCAGCTTTGGACCTCTAGCCCTGGGGGCTAGGCTAGGGCTGGAGGAAGGCCATCCCTCAGGCAAAGAGTACCTGGGTACAACTGGATAAAGGGGACCACAGCATCTTCTGCCAAGGTCATTTTAAGAATCCCATTAGACAATGGTCATGAAAGCAATGTATAAACTGCATAAGGGTTGATACAGATGGCATCTGTGATTGCTCAGGGGAAGTCTGTAGGTGTATGAGGGTCTCCATAACTGTATCTTCACATCCACAAGCCAAATAGAAACTCAAAAATGGTTTGGGGTTGAGGGGATAAATTAGGAATGAGATTAACAGAAACACACTACACGCTATATATAAAATAGATATGCAACAAGGATTTACTATATAACATAGGGAACTATATTCAATATATTGTAATAAACTATAATGGAAAAGAACCTGAAAAAATATATATGTGTATATATAACTGAATCGCTTTGCTGTACACCTGAAACTAACACAACGTTGTAAATTAACTATACTTCAATTTAAAAAAAGAAGACACACAATTTTCATACAATCATAAAAAAAAAAAATCGTTCATTGCTGTAGTGATGGCAAGCGTCGGAATGTCCTGGCTCATGGATCTCGGCTTTATACACTGACTACCTTGGGAAGTTACGTAGCCTCTCTGAGCTTCAGTTTGCCTCCAGTTAAGTTGTGCAAAGCACCTGGCAGAGTCTGACCCGTAGCCTACCGGCTCATTCTGAGCCAGCTTTCTGCAGAGAGCCAGGAAATGAGCAGTGGGTACTCACTGTGCTTCCACCCCAGGCAGACAGAGCAAGCTCTCTGCCCTGACTTGCCCGTCTCAGCAAGATGGCTGATCGACAGCTATAGATGCCAGCTGTAGCTAATGCTTCACAGAAAACAGGTGCCTCCCAGGCAGTATCACTCACCCCCAAGAAGCTGGGCAGCTCCCGGGTCAACAGCTCCTTTAGCTCAGACTTGTTGAGCTTGAACTTGTCACCCTCCTTGCCTGAGTACTTGTGGAAGGTGGACACCATCACATCGAGGGCCTTCTCCAGGGGGCACGTCATGCCGGCAGTCAGGATCTGGGGGCAGGGTCACAGAGACACCCTAATTTTCCCCATCCCACCCCCGGCTATGTATTCAGAATGCCCACCCTAATCCCATCCCTCAGGGAGCACTTGGTGAGACTCTGCTCCCACCATAGAGGCAGCCCAAAAAGTGGGGTTCGGCTCCTGGCAGATGGGTGTGCACAATGGGAAATCCGTGCTTGGGGCAGCAAACCCCTGCAGGGTCCGGGGCACAGGCTCTGGGTTTCGGGCAGCCAACTCCACAAGAGCGCTTTCTTCACCTCTCACTCTCAGTCCATTCACTCCCACGCTCAGTCCACAGCAGCCCCACCCCAACCCATTCTTCTCCCTCCAAGCGTTGGGCTGGGCCGTTGGGCTGGGCGAGGCTGCTGGAAGCCTGCCCAGGGCCCTGTAGCGGAAAAAAACAGTGGCCTAGTGCCTAGCGTGGGGAGGGGCAGGGTGAGGTGGCAGGGGCACAGATGCAGGAGGGATGGGGAGGTCACCCTCCCTTGGGCCAGGCTGCTGCATGCAGGGCAGAGCCCCCTAGAACACAACCAGACAAAAGCCCGCAGTCACCTTCTGCCTTCACTGTGCTTCCTACACGCTGTGAGTGTGCACGCATAGGCTAGGGCAACCCAGCAAACACAAGCCAACATGCATACCCACCAGTCACACGCACCCCAAAACATACTACAGCAACAACGCGTGAAAGCCCCAGCATCACAGGACGGCTCCGATAGCTCCCCCTCAGCCACCTGCACACTTTTTGTTTTTTCTCTCTCTTGCATGCACACATACGTGCACGTGCACACACACGCATCCCGCCCCAGAGCCTCCACATCAGAATCTCACATCTGGACCCACTTAGCACATCTGGCCCCCACCAGCCTCCCCTGCCCCTGCCCCAGCCTCAGCCTGACACCCCTTGCACACCACTTGCGTGCCAGTCAGGCGACCACAACTCACCAGTCCAAGAGAGAAGAAGTGCTGAGGAGGGAGGGTTGGAGAGAGAGGAAGAGTGGGGGAAGCCCAGCAGTCTGACCTATTTATACCCCTGGCCAGGCCCTGCCCATGGCGGGATGGAGAAGAGCGGGAGACAACCCTCCTATCCTGGGCCGATGTGGTAAAGGCTACGGGCCCCTCCACCAGCCAGCCTGCAAACGCAGCTTCCTGCTGTGGGCAGGCACACATGGACAATGGGAGAGCCCCAGTGGGCACAGGCAGGGGCCTCAGTGGGTGGGTGTGCGCAGCTCAGCTTGAGTTTTAGGGAGCTGGGGGAAGGGCAGGCTGTGCCTGGGGCATGAGGGACAGGGAGGGCGTGGTCCCACTGGGCAGCCGGCATAGAGGAAAGGGGATTCAGGGGTGGGGGGTGACAGGTGGGAGGTTGTCCTGGAATGGGGTTGCCCTGGAACACAGGGAGGGGACCCCAGGTTCAGTGCTGGGGACAGCTCACACTGCCCTTCTCCCCTCCCAAGGGGGCTTTCTACCATGCTGAGTGAGGCCCAGGACAGGAACCGGGGGGTCTGGGAGGAGGAACGGGCTACCACCCAAAGGAGGCGTTGGGACCCCCACAGACACATCCGTGGAGAAAGGACCTGGATGAGGGAGTGATGGAATGGGGAGGGGGCGTCAGGCCTCGGGTCTCAGGGATCCACTGAAGGGACCACGAGCACATGGGAAAGCGGAGGGTGTCAGGAGGGGCGTCAGGAAGGAAGAGGGCAGGTTGCGGCGGAAAGGTCGAGGTGACACAGCACAGAATGGGGGAGGCAGGGGTCAGGGGAACTTCTCAGGGTAGGCGATGAACTCAGGGATTGAGAGAGGGTCAGGAGAGGGGATGTGGAGCCCCTCAGGTGGCTGTGGCTTCAGGGAGGGGGTCGGCCTGTAGGTCTCCCCTTCCCCCTCCAATGTAGGGCACCCCCTACATCAGGGAGAAACACCCTAGTCGGACCTCAGACACCTTAATCCTATTAGTACTGCACTCTGGGCTCCCATAGCTCCAGGCAGGGAACAGACCCACCCCCTCCACTACGGCCCTGCCCTCCCCTCAGAACATCCTGTCCAGTGGGCTGAGTTCCATCCCCTCTCACCCTCCTTGACAGCCCGAGGGAGCTTCTTTTTTTAAAAAAACGATATTTATTTACTTATTTATTTATTTAGGCTGCACCGGGTCTTAGTTGCGGCACGCGGGATCTAGTTCCCTGACCAGGGATCAAACCTAGGGCCCCTGCATTGGGGGTGCGGAGTCTTAACCACTGGACCACCAAGGAAGTCCCCAAGTGAGCTTCTCCTTCAGAGACTCCCCAGAGAGAGAGAGAGAGAGAGAGAGAGAGAGAGAGACCCACACACACACCAGCCTCCCATGGACATTGTGCCAGTGTTGACCCCACCCGCTCCTGCAGGACCTTAAGACCATTTCATTTCCGCGAGGTCTGAAAGCGCCCTCAGCCTCCTGTCCTCCAGTGGAAAAGGCCAGAGGTGAGTGAAGCCTCAGCGGGACTCTGTTCCCAGGCCCCGGCTGTCCTCTCAGAAGAACCAAACCGAGCCAAGGGATGCCAGTTCTTTATTAGGAGCAAAATAGGCCCTTTCCCACCGTGGTCTCCTTCCCGCACACGCTCTGCTGGGCCTTGACAGCCTTCGTCCATCATGGGCCACAGTGGGGAGTCAGCAGCTGGCTGTTCTACAGGTCACTAGCTGTGATCCCGGGGAAGGTCCCCTCGCGTCTCCTGGACTCATGGGTAAAAGGGGTTAACATACCAGGGGCAAACCTGGGAGATTCTAGATGGAGGGGACAAGGGAGGGGGGAGAGGGGAGAGCTGACATGCCCAGGATGACCTCAGGGCAGAGATGGAGCAGGTCCAGAGCAGACCCAGACCCTTACCCTCCGATGGCAGCCCCGCCCATTACTGGGAGCAGTGGGGGCCCAGGGCGCAGTCCTTGAAGTACTCGTGGCAGCAGGCGCAGAGGCAGGCAAGTAGGCACGTGTACTCCACAAAGTCCACCTCGCAATCCTTGCTGGTGTCCAGGACACTCATGAACTTATTGTGGTCACACTCCCGAAGCTCTGTCTGTGCAGGGCGGGGATGGCAGGCTGAGGAGGGCAGAACAGCCTGGTGCGCGCATCCCGCTTCTCTCCCTCCCCTCCTGGGGGGTCCTAGCCATCCCAACCCACACCCCTCTGGGGGCCAGCCTCAGCCTCCCTGTTCTGACCATTCACCGGTGTCAATCCCCCTCCCAAATCCTCTCTCTCAGATCATTTATGGAGCACCTACTACTTGCTACTGAGTGCCAATCCTGTGTCAGGGGTTCTTCACAGAGCTCTCACTCAGTCCTCCCAACAGCTGGGCCAGGCAGCCCTTGAGATGATCATCCTCCCTCTTTGCAGATGAGGAAACTGAGATTCCTGCTGTGCCCATCCCCCTCCCAGCATCCCCTCCCCACAGTCTAGCTTCCACCCCCTTGCTGTCCAATTCTCAGAGCTCATCTCCAGGTGTCTCTTTGCAGAATCCGAGCAGTGCTTCCCATGGGGGCTCACCCCAGGTGCTCACCGGGGTCCAGGTGGGCAGCTCCTTCTCTAGCAGTTCCTTGAGCTCTGCCTGGCAGAGCTTTACTTGTCTCCACAGGGCCCTCAATATTCCTGGAAGGTGCACACAGTAGCAGCCACCGCCTGCTCCAGGGTCGCCATCCTCACTGTCACAGAAGAACAAGGGTGTGACTCACGGCAGAGGCCAAGTCAGACCCCCTGCTCAACTCTGCCCTCCGTGCATCCCAGGGAATGCACCCAGACCTGACTTAATCCCCTGCAGCCTTCCCACCCCACAAGCTCCCCCTCTTCTGAGCAGCCCTCCCTGACTACACCAGACCCTCCTCATTTATTTCCCGACTGCCCCCCTATTTCTGGACAGAGGCCTCTTTTGCCCAACCTCACTGCAAACTCCTCAGGGAGAGGTACCCACCCTTTACCTGAACCCCGCACACTGGGGGTCCCTGAGGACTCCCTGATTCTCTCCACCTTTTCTCATCTGATGCCCAATCCAGCTCTGTAGCACCCTCTGAGACACAGCCCCCTGGCCCTAGAAGCCTCCTCCCCCTCAGGACCCCAGAGCTCCTGCACAAGGGAGCACCCTTGCCCCATGCTCCCGGCCTCAGGCCCTTGGCGAAGCTGGACCTTCTCAGGGAGAGTCAGGTCTCAGAAGAACCTCCACCGCCTCACCACGACCCCATCACCATCCCACCTTCGTTGAACTCAGGGAAGCTGCAACCAAAGGAAAATCTGCGGCGACACTCTATGCCTCTGACTAGCTGTGCAGCAGAAGATGAGCCATTTACCCTGTCTGGGTCTCAGGTGCCTTATCTGTAAAATAGGGTTAATCCCCCCTCACAGGCCTAGTCAGGGACCTGAACCAGTTGGTCTCTGGAGACAGTGAGCTCAGGTATGTACCAATCTGTAATCTGCTCTCCCTGAGGCCATCCCCCTGACCTCTGGGGCTCTTGAGACAGAAGGCTCTGCAGAGGGGTACCCCATTCTGTTAGAGGGGAAGCCCTTCCCAGAATTTCTCACCCACCCCCATTCCACGGGACCCTCCCACCACCCTTCTGGGACATGCCTCCGGCCTGGAAAAATCCTAAGGCAGCCAGGAAGGCATGTGTTGTTTCCATGTGAGCCCAGTGACTCACTCCTGGTTCCCCCAGGGGACAGGAGTCCTGCAGCACGAGACAGCCTGGGCCAAGTCTCTCTCCCTAATGATTTGCTCTCTGCCACGCCCTGTAGATGGTCAGGGTTGGGAGGGAAGAAGAATGGGGTTAAGTGCTGCCTGGGGTCTAACGCTTTGTGACAGCCCAGGATTGGAGTAGGGTTCCGGGTTCCCAGGAGAGGAAAGGGCCATGATCGCAGGGAATAGGGAACCTCAGAGGGGCCGAGCTGCCCTTCTGGGTTCCTGCCAGCCTGCCTGGCGCCACCACTGTTGCCTTGTCAGAAGCTAGGTGCCTGGAGACTGGAGGGAATCCTCTCTTCCCCACAGCCCTGGCCCATCTCAACCCGTTGGCAGGAATGAAAGGTGTGGGCGAATGGGGAGCTAACTGAGGGCAACAGCAGCACTGTAAGCCCATTGCCCCGACCCCTCCGCCAGACCTCAGCTCTGCACACCCCGTAAACCCAGGTTCCCCAACAGCCCCTCACTGTACAAGGGAACCCTTGAACCCATCATATCTGACTTCCTTCACCTCACCAGTCCCTGCTGTGGTCATCCCTCTGCCCCCAAGCCCAGACCCTGGGCCAGGAGACAGACCTGGAGCTGCCAGACACCCAGGGCAGAACCTAAGCAGCCAGCACTCACCACAGGTGTTGGCGTTTCAGCTGGAGGAGCCTAGAGACAGGGCATCCCTACTTGTAGCCTCCCAAGGAAGGAAGGGAGCAATTATGGGGGGCCCAAGTAGGTCAAGCTGAGGATGCCCCCAAGGGCTCCCCTGCCTCCTTCCCTGGCAACCCCTATTACAGGCCCCACCCGCTCACATTGCCACGCACCCATCAAAGGCCCTGTCTGGGCTGCAGACACCACCACCTCGTCATTTTCCCTCTGCCCTTCCCCAGAGCTGGGATCCGGGCACAGCCTCCTACCCATCTCCTTCCAACGTGGTTAGAGAAGACAGGTCATTCATCACAGCCATCCCCTATGTCTTCACCCTGAAAAGGCACCCCAGAAGAAGACAAAGTGGGGACACACTTTCGCCTCACCCCCAGAGAATCCCTCTGCCAGAGGGGATCTTGGCGTGCCCCTGGTTAAGCCCCCTCATTTACGGTGAGAGCACTGAGCCTGCGAGACACCCTCGCTGCCTGATCTCCAGATCCATGGTCCTTGGATGCTTTGGGCTGAGAACTGCTTGCTTCCCTGGGGAGATCACCAGTAGGATGTCTTTGAGACCTGGGAGGAAGGTGTGCTGCTCCTAGGGGCACTTCCAGAAGTCTAGGCTGTGTTCTCCTGGTGGCCCCTCCTCCTCCCCTAGCTCAGACTCACACCAGGGTGGCCTGGAGCTTGAGCTCCTAAGGCCTGTTTCCTGTCCTCCCTGGCTCCATTCAGCACCAAGCCCAAGTTCCTTGCACTCCTGTGGGGTGGGGGTAGATTTCCTCTGGCTTTTGGCTTAAGCGTGTAGCCCTTTGGGGTCCCAGCGTTATGTGGGGTGTCCCCCTTGCCTCCCCTCCTCAAGCGAGCCCCTCCTCACTCCACACTCTGTCAAAGCCAAAGGTCAGTTTGGCTCAGTTTGGCCGATGCCCTCAGGGCATGAGGGGCCCCAGTGCCCCACTCACCTCCTGGAGTCTGCTTCCCCTAAGATTTTGATCCCATTCCTTATCGACTTGTGAGCTCTTCAACGCTTTGAAAAAGATGTTTTTATTCTATCCAGCACTTTCTGTTTTTTTTTAGCTGGAGCTGGCACAGACCAGACCACCATGTTGCCAGAAATGCAAATCTCTTCATATCACTTCTCCCGCCCTCATCCCTGGGCCTGAGAGACCCCTCCCCACTTCACAGAAAGAGAACCCAAGACCCAGAAGAGTGTGGGAAGGGGAAGCGGAGTCAACCCCCAGGCCTCTGAAGAAGCCCTAATACTTGTGGGGCAGCCAGAGAGCTCATGACACCTTGGCCTCATCCCAGGCCCCCTGCACCTGAACCTCAACTGTGCCATCACCTCCCCGAATACTCAGCCCCTGTGAGTGAGGGGAGCGAGCAGTGGGGAGGTGAGGGGAGCGAGCAATGGGGAGGTCAGGGGAGGGAGGGCTGTGATTAACCCTGTTTTATAGGCAAGGAATTCTGGGGAGTAGGGGACAGAAGCAGGGGCCAGACTGGACCAGCAATTTATTCAGTTCTAGGTCAAGCCCTTGTTCCCACCTGTGACATCCCATCTCTGCCAACAGCCACCTCCCTTAAGCAGGTCACCTCACCTCTCTGGGCCTCATTTTCCTCATCTGCCAATGACCAAGGAGAATAATGGTCATCACTTCGTAGGACTGCTGTGAGGCTTAAAGGACTTTCTATGTACAAAGCTCATAGATAAATAGTGCCGGCACATGGTAAGGGCATAAATGTTAACTGAGAGGTAGGTAACTTGCCCAAGTCACACAACTAATTTGTGGCAGGGTGAGAGCCATTCATTTTTCATGTGAATATTTAGAGGCACCTGTCCTAAGCATTGGAGGTACAGCCATAAACAAAACAGACAAAAGCCAAGCTCTGTGGAGAGGACCATCTACTGCACACAACAGACAGTAACAAGTAAATAAATGTATGATAGACCAGCGACATAAATGCTAGGAAGAACAATAAAGCAGGGCTAAGGGGAAAAAATGGTGGTGGGGCCTGGGGTACTTTATTTTTATTTATTTATTTATTTATATTGTAAAGAGTATTTTTATTTTTATTTTTTTAACATCTTTATTGGAGTATAATTGCTTTACAATGGTGTGTTAGTTTCTGCTTTATAACAAAGTGAATCAGTTATACATATACATATGTTCCCATATCTCTTCCCTCTTGCATCTCCCTCCCTCCCACCCTCCCTATCCCACCCCTCCAGGTGGTCACAAAGCACCGAGCTGATCTCCCTGTGCTCTGCGGCTGCTTCCCACTATATATCTACCTTACGTTTGGTAGTGTATATATGTCCATGCCTCTCTCTCGCTTTGTCACAGCTTACCCTTCCCCCTCCCCATACCCTCAAGTCCATTCTCTAGTAGGTCTGTGTCTTTATTCCTGTTTTACCCCTAGGTTCTTCATGACATTTTTTATTTCTTAAATTCCATATATATGTGTTAGCATACGGTATTTGTCTTTCTCTTTCTGACTTACTTCACTCTGTATGACAGACTCTAGGTCTATCCATCTCATTACAAATAGCCTGGGATACTTTATATGGATGGTCAGGGAAGGGCTGGGCAGCCTGCTCCCAGCCTGAGTCCTTATCCCCCTGCCTTTCACGTTTCGAAGCCTGGCCATGCCTCTCTGTGATGCCTCACCTTTGTTTGCCCACTGGGAGAGGCTCTGACTGAGGTGGGGTGCAGGGAAAGCAGGAGCTCACCCAGGGAGGCAACAGCTGAGGGGCAGGTGGGTGGACGGAGAGGTCTGGGTGCAGGCGCTTTGGGGCTGGAGGACCGTCGTGGGAAGAACCCTTACTGGACCCTCACTCCAAGATCCACCACCCTCTTGCCTCTACCTCGAGCATGTCCTTTACCTTGTTTGGGCCTTAATTTTTTGCCTCCAAAATGGATTAGGAAGATTCCTACCCTGAGACTCCGATGTGAAAGTGCTTTGTATCATTTGCTGGCCCCGTGGACGGATGGACGGTGTCAGGGCAGAGGTCTCGGAGTCTAACTCAACAACCACACGCTAAGTCCCCTCCTCGATGGGGGCAGGAGGGAGAGAACCAGGCCTTCTCCCCCGCCTCGCCCCAGGTCATTTTGTCCAGCCTTCTTCATCCCCACAGGCTAAAGGCAGAGCTGCAGCCTTTCTTATCTTGCTTTCCCAAGTTGTTCTTACAGGGACTGGAATCTTCCTGCCCTGCTGGGAGTTCTTCCCCAGCATCTACCCTGAATCCCCCAAATGCACATGACACTAGCCACCCCTCCGAGGCCCAGACAGGGAGCATCCTCCTCCTTTCCCACCCTCTGCTGTCCACACTGTCCACTTGATTCTGTACCTGGGAGTGGAGCTCAACACCCTTGGCCTCTCACCCAAGCTGCCCCACTGCAGATGTGGAGCTGACTACAGAGAAGTGTGCCCCAAGTGGAAGGTAAGGGCCTCTCCCCAACAGGAGCAGCATGAGGGAGGGAGGGTGGGAGCAGATGCTCTCTGACCCGGCAGGACTGTCCCTCTCTCTCTCGTCCTCTCTCCCTGCCTCTGTCCCCCACTATCACCACCATCACCTTACAAAAGCCTCTGGGAAACCACCTTGAGCCATGAAAGTCAGTGTCTGGTTCTGCACCTCAGGGAGAAATAAGATGAAGTGTCCTAGAGCATCTGGACA
Source organism: Hyperoodon ampullatus (assembly GCF_949752795.1). NCBI lineage: Eukaryota > Metazoa > Chordata > Mammalia > Artiodactyla > Ziphiidae > Hyperoodon > Hyperoodon ampullatus. The sequence continues at coordinate 112,967,667 of NC_136915.1, forward strand.
TTCATGTGTTTGTGCCAAAAGGACCTGGGCTCGAGGGACAGGGTGACACCACCCCAATCTCATAGCCCCATGGGGGTCAATGAACCTCGTCACACTGATTCATCTCCTTTCTCATCATCTGAGCCCAAGGTAGGGAGAGTGTGGGAGGGGGTGTTTGATTACTGAGGCTGGAGCCAGGGAGGCCTTTGCTACAGAATTAGGGAATTGGGGTGGGGAGAGGATCTGAAATGGGATCAAGGAGAGCCTGTGAGGCTTAGACCCACAGGCTCTCCTTGGTCTTTTGAGGACCAAGTCAATGCCTGACTGCCCATTTCCCAGATGGGAGCACTGAGTTAGAGGGGAGACCAAGTGACCTAAAGATGGGAGCATGGGGAACCCTAGTTCAGTCATTCCCCTGCCTCAGAATCCACCTTTGCCTTCAGTCTCTCTTTTCTTGGAGGGTCAACAGATTGCAGGGATAGACCCAAAAGCACAAAGAGCAAAGTGACAGTAGGACACTATGGGAGGTGACATATGGATCCCTGAGACTCTCCTCCCTGCCGCAATTCCAGGAGGAGGTGAGAGAGAATCTGGCCAGCGGGCCTTTGAACAGCACCATTTTCTGGACCCTCCTCGTCTCTGCCTCAGCAGGAAGATTTGCAGGAAGGGGCAGGATGAGGGAAGATTACTGAGACCAGCTAAGAAAGTCACGTGTTTGTTAGTCTGTCGAATATACAGAATGAAATTAGTCCCATCGGGTGCCTAGCCAGCCGGGGAAAGCTCCAGAGGCAGCCAGCCCATGCCAGTATCCACCAGCCAGAACAGCCCCAGAACCTGGAACTGAGCCCCAGCAGAAGCCGGGATCCACTGTGAGCAAACAGACTGCAGTCGTGCAATCACCAGCAAGTGGACCCACTTCCCCGTGGATTCAGGATTGAGACACCAAGAGCATCTGGACTCTGCCCAGCCAGGTCCCCTTCATCTCCAAGGCTTTGGAGGAAGGGGAGGAAGGCCCAGACTGCCACCCCCGTGTCCCATAGGGGTGAGGCCCTTTCTTACAACCTGGGTCAAGTCCCAGCACTATTCATTTAACCTCTCCCAGCCCCTATTTCCTCCTCTGTGAAATGCAGAAACTAATAACACATCCCTCACCCAAGTGCTATGAGGATTCAATGAGATGATGCTAGAACAGGCCTAGCAGAGAGCCTGGCTGGAGGGAATGTTCCATGAATGGCAGATGCTGCTTCTCTGGGTTTCCTTATCTGTAAAAAGGGCCTAATGATAGCTCTTTTGGGGGCTACCATGAGGCTGAAGTGACAGTGAGCATGAAAGAAGCTTTGGGAACTGCTGTGGAAATGTTAATTACCATTATGATGAGTCCCTGACCTATATTCACTGGCTCCTTTTCCTATAGGATATTAGGAAAGTGAGCTTCCCTCTTTTCATTGCTAGGGCCTGCCCAGCCTTGCCTCATCAGCCCCAGACGTGCAGGTAGAACAGTGAGAATAAGCAGTGTGTCCCAGAACCTTCTCACTCCTTTCTGTCTTTGGGGAGCTCTTTTCTGAGCTACTCTGTAAGCAGTTCCCAAGCATCAGAGCTTCCCAGGGAAGTAAGAAAAGTAAGAAAACAATTCAGAAAAATATTGTCTATTGCTTGTCTGCTATCCATCCCCCCCCCCTTTCCTTATTATTAAAACCCTTTTTCTTTCCTTTCAAAGTGTCAACATGCCCAACTAAAAATATTTGGTCACAGCTAGGACTAGCCATATCACATAGTTAAGGCCAAAGAGATGTAAGTAGAAATCTTTGGAGAGAGTATTTCTGGCATAATAAAAAGGCAAAGTGTCTTGAGGGAAAGCTTTCTGCACCCTATACTTCCTCTGTCTCTTAGCCTGGAACATGGACAGTGAGACCTGGAGGTAGAGCAGCCATCTTGTGATCATGAAGCAACATGCGTGAGGGGAAAAGCATACATGCTGTAAATTACAGAGCAAAAAAATCGGTGTCATATGACATCCCTGGGCCCCTGAACCAACCTTGAACTAACCCTGAACTGCCTGTCTCAGATGTCTTGTTATATAAGACAATTAAAGCTACTGTTAGTCAGGTGATCTGCAACTCAAAGCTTAATAAATTCATAAAGCAGAGTCCTCAAACAAAAGAATCTAAAATGCGGAATTGACCAAGTGGAGGAGGGAAGACAGTGAGATATGAGGACCCAATATGTGCAGGCTGAAAGTCAAGGACGTTTGTTATGAAATGACAAAATGTTTAGTCAAATTGTCCCCTGATGTATCTTGGGATGCAAACCAAATGGAAACCTAGGTGTAGTGATAGAGGAAGTGGTAGGAAAAGCTTAGAAAATCAGCATGAGTTGGCTCCATGAATCTTTCATCAAAGACCTGAAAGAGAAAGAGGTTTCTATTACAAAAACCTAAAGCAGGTGTTACTGGCTTTGGGACAAAGCCATGGGTGAAAGCTAGAAGGATCTCAAGAAGATTGCTAGTAATAATTTGAAGGGCAGTGAGGAAATTGTTACTGGAGACTGAAGAAAAGGCAACCCCTATTATGTAGTGGTGGAATGTCTGGAAACACTATTATCCATGGTAACGTGGAAAATAGAAAGATTACATAATGAACTCATGGATTGGCTAAGGAGATTTTTGGACAGAATACCGAAAATGCCAATTGGCTTCTTCTGTCTGCCTATGGTAAAATATGAGAAGAAAGAGATGAACTAAAGAAGGAACTCTTTAATTCTGAGTAGAATTTAGAGGAAATATAGAGGGCCCAGGACAGTCTTTCCAGGCAGCAAATGGCTCTCAAAGTAATAAATGGTCTCAGGGCAAAGATCAAATCCATGGGCCTGCCAACAAAAAGGGCCTCAGGGGTAAGATAAAGTCAAAGATGAGATCTTTCATGGAAACTTCAAAAAGATTAAAGGGCAATTCTCAGATCTCAGATAAACAACACGGCTTCTAGGGACTTCCCTGGTGGCGCAGTGGTTAAGAATCTGCTTGCCAATGCAGGGGGACACAGGTTCAATCCCTGGTCTGGGAAGATCCCACATGCCGCGGAGCAACTAAGCCTGTGCGCTACAACTACTGAGCCCGCACACCCTACAGCTCACGCATCACAACTACTGAGCCCGTGTGCTGCAATTACTGAAGGCCGCATGCCTAGAGCCCATGCTCCGCAACAAGGGAAGCCACTGCAATGAGAAGCCCGTGCACCACAACGAAGAGTAGCCCGCACTCGCCACAACTAGAGAAAACCCATGCACAGCAACGAAGACCCAACGCAGCCAAAAACAAAAACAAACAAAAAACACCAATAAGGCTTCTAATAATTTTAGCAGTGTGTCTCTTTCAGGCAAGAGGGCCTTTAAGAATCATAAGGGCGTTTTCTAACAGCTCTCTAACTCTAAGGTACAGAGGGCCAGGCTCAAAGAAATTTGTAAATATGGTTTTTTGTCTAATTAAGTGAATTATAAGTTGATACACAGGAAGCCCACCACATTTTTAAAGGCATTATATCATCTTGGACTGAAAGGGATAGAGACAGCTCAAAACAAAAGAAGCTTTGAGGGGCTTCCCTGGTGGCGCAGTAGTTGAGAGTCCGCCTGCCGATGCAGGGGACACAGGTTCGTGCCCCAGTCCGGGAAGATCCCACATGCCACGGAGCGGCTGGGCCCGTGAGCCATGGCCATTGAGCCTGCACGTCCGGAGCCTGTGCTCCGCAACGAGAGAGACCGCAACAGTGAGAGGCCCGCGTACCGCAAAAAAAAAAAAAAAAAAAAAAGAAACTTTGAGCCAGCCAGGTGACAGGGCATCACTGAGCAATTAAAATATTGTCAACAAGCAAAAAAGTTTACTGAGTATAGGGCTTCCCTGGTGGTGCAGTGGTTGAGAGTCCGCCTGCCGATGCAGGGGACGCGGGTTCATGCCCCGGTCTGGGAAGATCCCACATGCCGCAGAGCGGCTGGGCCCGTGAGCCATGACCACTGAGCCTGCGCGTCCGGAGCCTGTGC
>NC_136915.1:113571874-113740831 GCF_949752795.1 Hyperoodon ampullatus
TCTTTCCTCAGCATCTCCTGGCTGTGACAAGCTGGCTCTTCTGGTCTCTGGTGTAGGGCTTGCCCACTGCACCACACGAGGGGCCCCACGTAGACCGCTGTGTCCTGTGTGACAGGGGCTCCTGGGAGTGTGCACTGTGGAGGCCCTGACCTTGTGGGTACCTCTTAGGCACCCTACATTAAACATTAATTAAGCACCTACTGAGTTCTCTGAGGAGTGCTAGTAGGAGTTCACAGCCTCATAGTCATGACTGGGGAGGGGGACCTATATATAGTTAAGGATGGTGCTATGTGGAAAGTGCCAAGGAAAGGATGAGCCTGCCATGGTCCTTGACCCCTACTTGGACTTTCAGGCAACCCTGAGAATCTATTGTGTATTGGTGCCTTGTGAATTCCGACTTCTGCTCCTCAGCTTATGGAGGGATGTTGTAAGCACTGCACAGCGGGGCCACCCACCAGAAGACTGTCCTACTCTGACAGCGTCTCCATCTTTTTTTTTTTGGCCTCGCCATGCGGCTTGTGGGATCTTAGTTCACCGACCAGGGATCGAACCCATGCTCCCTGCACTGGAAGCTTGGAGTCCTAACTACTGGACCACCAGGGAATTCCCGACGGTGTCTCCGTCTTTGTTCCTACAATGTTGGTAATTTGTGCATGAACTTGACATCCATATTAGGTTTTGTACTTACAGCTGCTTTATTAAGTGGAAAATGGAAAAGTGAAAGTATCGATATACTGATTCAAAGTGTCGGTGTGTCTTCTAGACCTAACCTGATTCAGGCACAGATGTAATTCAGTATGTGGACTGGGCATGGCAAGCCATAGCCACTGTCAGGTGCACATAAGACTTAAAAGGTTTGGACTGTGTGTCAATTATGAAGGAAAAGGACATGTGTGACATGCACACACACCAGGACCAGCAATTCTACTCAGGGAAATTCTTGGGCAAATGCACCAAGAGCCACCTTCGAGAAAGTTAATAGCACACTCTTTGATATAGCAAAACACTGGAAACGACCCAAAACCTCCCTCAGCGGGAGAATGATATCATTGTCCAATGGAATATTACACAGCAGTGAAAATGAATAACTATAGCTACATGAATCATGGAAACAATGAATGACAAAAACATGTCACAGAAGACTATAATCTATTTACATAATTCTCAAATATCACACAAAATTAAGAAAAATTTAGGGATCCATGAGTAGCCAAACCGAACCCATTTACAACAGAAACTAACACAGTATTGTGAAGCAATTATACTCCAATAAAGATCTATTAAAAAAAAAAAAGTGAGGGAGCGATAAGTCCAAAATGTAACACTGTATAAGCAGGGAGGCTGGGGGATGCAGAACACAGAGGGAGCTTCAGAGACAATGATTGTGCTAGTGGTTTGGTTGGTAGGAGTTCGGGGGTGTTTCATGCTTCATAGCTTTCATGTACATTACATATATTAATTTGCATGTGTTCAATATCATATAGTACATTTAAAAATGATACTTGAAATGCTGGAAATATATTACTGAAGATTATATATGAAAGGTGTCCTGTAGTTAGGGCTTTTCATACCTCTTTTAAGCCCTCTGGGCGTGGAGGTACCCTCAGTGGACTTGGTCTCCTAGGGACTGGGATTTTGCTGATGTTCAGGGGCGCCCTGTGTCCTCTGTCCCAGTTCTGCAGCCGTGAATGCGTCTTACATGTCTTGTCCTTGAGGGCAGGGTCTCTCTGCCACCTAACTCTGTCCTCTTCACTGGTGCCTGGCTCTGGGGACCTCCTCAATTTGGCCCATAGTGGGGGAAAGTGAGGCAGAGGGGTCTAAGGAACCTGGCCACACTCGCTTCGCTGCATGGTGAGATTCAGCCATTTTTCTCACCCAAAGTCGAAGCCTCTGATAGCGAAGAGAAAGAAACCTTAGGTGACTGGCTGCTACGCTGCCCTTGCACCTGTCCCTTACCTGCCAACCTCAGGGCAGAGGTTGCCAGGGTGGAGGGCTCTGACTCCAAGTGATAAGGTGAGAAGGAAGATTGAAGGGAGTCTGTGTAGCCAGACAGAAGCTGTCGCTGTCCCTTTGATGCTCATGTCCCTGGTCTCTGGATTGTGGCCGGTGGTTGGTCTGGACAACCAGCCCCGCTGGCTTTGAGTGGTATCCTCCTGGGAGTCACTGAGCCTTATTCTCTCCTCTTCAACAGCTACCTTGGCGGGAGGAGGGACAGTGAGTTAAGCGTGAGATTAAAAAATCCTCCCAAGCAAAAAGGCTTTGCAGGTCGTGGGGGACACTAGTGCTGGTCCTCCCAGCCCGGGAGCACAGGTGGGAGGTGAGGTCAGGTGCCCAGGCTGTTGCTGGGCCTTTCGGAAATCTTTGACCAGACTTATTGCTGCTATTTGCTAATAAATGGCTACACATTTGGTTAGAAGGACCAAGTGTGCTTAACATGAAAACCTGCTGTTTTCCCTGGCTTCAGTTTCCTCAGCGGGCTAGACTAATTTAAATCTTAGATTCTGGGCTTCCCTGGTGGCACAGTGGTTAAGAATCTGTCTGCCAATGCAGGCGACATGGGTTCAAGCCCTGGCCAGGGAAGATCCCACATGCTGCGGAGCAACTAATTGAGCCTGCGCTCTAGAGCCCGCGAGCCACAACTACTGAAGCCCGCGCACCTAGAGCTCGTGCCCTGCAACGAGAGAAGCCACCGCAATGAGGAGCCCGCGCAATGCAATGAAGAGTTAGCTCCCGCTTGCCGCAACTAGAGAAAGCCCGGGTGCAGCAACGAAGACCCAACGCAGCCAAAAATAAATAAATAAATAAATTTATTTTAAAAAAATCTTAGATTCTATGAATCTATTTAACCTATACTAAAAAAAAGTTTACTTGTATCTTTAATATCCTTTCCTTGAGTAGTATATTTTTCAGGGATGGGGACTGCATTTGTTCTCTTTTACTTTCCAATTTGGTCCCTAGAATAAACATAGCATTACCCTAAGTGGTTTAATAGATAGGTGTAGGGTTTTGGAGGGAGCACTGAACAGAGTTGGAAGACCTGGTTTGCTTCTCAGCTGTGCAGCTAAGTTATTGGTGATCTTGGGCAAGTCCCCTGATTCCTCTGTGCCTCAGTTATTACCTGTAAAATGGAGACCCTGGGATTCTGAGACTTCCTGTGTACTCATACATCTTGTGAGTCCCACTGGGTACCTGGCATTCATTCCTGTGTGTATACATTCATTTATACATGCATTAAGTGCTCAGTGGGCCACCGCCATGTGCCAGGCAATGATCTAGGCACTGAAATACGACAGAGAACAAAACAGGGTGCCTATTCTTGTGGCACTTGGAGTCCTGAAGTGAAGATGGATACGAAATTGGTAATTATACGGCAGTGTGTGATGGGTGACGTGGTGGGGGAGGTAGAATGGGGGCCTAATGCAGCTGAGGAGATAGGGAACGCCTCTGAGGAAGGGACATTTAGGCTGAGACCTGCAACAGGAGGAAGTTGTGTGGGGATGGGGTGGGGGGACTGTGTCTCTTCTAAGGCTGAGCAGGGAGAGATGAGGCCTCAGAGGTCAGCAGGGGGCAGGTGGTGGAAAGCCCTGTGGGCCAGGCCTCTAAACTTGGACTTTCTGCTGTGGACAGCGGTAGGCCCTTGAAGGGGTTTCTAATCAAAGGAGTGGGGTGACCAGAGAGCCGCTTTGGAAGGCTCCCTGGGGCAGCTGGGTGGAGAGGGCCAAGACTGGGGCTGGGAGGCCACAGGGAGGCCATTGCCATAACCCAGGAAGAGGTGATGTGATGGTGGCCTGGGCCAATGGATGGACTTGAGAGATGTTTAGCACTAGAGCCTTTTGTGGCTTCCCGAATCTGATGAAGTCCCTTTGTCAGGTTGCTGTGGGCTTACCCAGTGTCTTCTCCCCCTGCAGAGGTGGCAAGCGATGTGCTGACCAGCCTGCCAGGGGCCAGCGTTACCCTGACCTGCCCAGGTGGGGAAGCGGGGGACAACGCCACCGTTCACTGGGTGCTCAGGAATCAGGTCACAGGTTCACGCCAAGGCAGATGGGCTGGAGTGGGAAGGAGGCTGCTTCTGAGGTCTGTGCTGCTCAGCGACTCTGGAAACTATTCGTGCTACGAGGATGGCCGCCCAGCTGGAAGTGTGCGTTTGCTGGTGGATGGTGAGTTTTGTCCTCAGAGCTCCCAGAGACGGCTCCCAGCACTCTGCGCATTCCAGAGAGAGATTCCCTGCTTGACCCTTTAAATTCCTGTTATTTCCCTGGCCCAAGCATTTCGGGGAAAGGCCCAGTGACGTTTGCCAGCGAGATTGGTAGAGCTTCCAGCTGGGTGGGGGCATCTGGCTGATGGAGACACCGTCCAGCTGGCCTTGCTGTGTGGTTAGGGCTTGGGGGTCGAGGGCAAGGGGCCTGGGTTCGCAGTGTTCCAGTGAGAGGCAGCAGTATTATGGTGACTATTTTATCATCATTTAATTTTATAGTAGAAAACTGAAGAGAGGTTGGGACTTGCCCAAGGCCACACCACCAGGGCTGTGGGACTCCAAAGCCCCGACTTTTGGTGCCAGTCTTGCTCCCCTTTAGGCAAGTTGGCCCCCAGGCACCTCCCCTCACTTGCCCCACCTCCTAGCCTGACATGAGGACTTTGGCATCCTTTGATTTCCCGAGCACAGTTAGATCTGCGCGTGGCCGTTTGGCTGTGGTACAGGCTGGTGCCAGGGTCGGGGGAGGGCGCTGAGTCAAGGGCTCCCCCGGACGGGCGGTGAGGTGTGCTGCCTCCTCAGCCTTTGTGCTCTCCTTCCAGTTCCCCCCGAGGAACCCCAGCTATCCTGCTTCCGGAGGAGCCCCCTCAGCAAAGTGGGGTGTGAGTGGAGTCCTCGGAGTCCCCCATCCCCGACCACCAAGGCTGTGTTATTGGTGAGGAAGTTGTAAGTATCTTGGGCTGGGCTGTGTGTCTGTCTTCTCCATCCTTCCTGACTGAGGCTCTGGGAGTGGTGGCGGCTCTCTGAGGAGCCCAATGGGACTGGCTGGCCAGTGATTCCAAAATGTTATTGGAAAGTAAGTAAGTACTTTGGACCGAGGAGAAGGGAATGAGGGAGGGAGCTGAGACTTCACAGCCAGTGCTCACCCTGTGCTGGTCACTGTGCTACAATATTTGTCCTATTAACCCACACAATAGCGGGGGTAGGTGGGGGTGGGTGGGTGTTGTTTTTCTTGTTAACAGATGGAGAAACTGTGGACCACAGAGATTGGTTAACTTGTTTAAGGTCATCTAGCTAGTAAGTAGCTCTGCCGGGAATCAAACCCCAGCCTATCTGATTTCATTCAAAATACAAAGGTTTTGGGCGTTGCTCTTAAGAAGATGCAGATGTCCTGGGAGGGGAAGGGCAGCTCGTGATCAGTGTCCTGATTGTGAGCTTATCAGGCTTTTCCCATTATAATGGCAGATGAGAGGAAGTGGTGATAAAGTGGGGAGAGGGAGCTGGGGGCAGTGGGGCAGGAAGTCACCCCTGCCTGGGGGTCCCTGTGGCACAAAGTGAGGGGACCTGGGATGAGTTCAGGCACAGATGGAAGGTGGAAAGTTACATCTCTTCAGTTTTCTCTGTCTCCATCCCAGAGCCAAGGTCCCCGTAGTCCAGATGTTTGTTTACCACTGAGTTTGAGTTGGCAATCATCAGAGTATCAGAAAATCCGAGCAGTGACGGACGTCATCTGGGTGTTTTGGTTTCCACTTGTGTCTGTCTCCAGAGAGTCACCTGGTGGTGATATTTATGTTTTGGTCTCTGCACAGGGACATGTATAGGTTGCCCATCTGCACATGATACAGCTGCTATTAGGACTGATGGTTCACACTCCAAGTAGAGGAAGGTCAGAAATCTCCACAGCCCGAAGCTGAGTTGGGATATAATTGTGTGACACCAGGAAGGCGTTCCTCCATAAATGGGATGTTCTGTACAGTGGCCGGCAGCTGCCCAGCCCGCCCCCGGGAAAGCTTTATTCAATTGACACTTGGACTAGAGTAATTTGTGTGTTGACAGTAAGAATGAGAGAGGACAGGGCATTTAAGCTCACAGCCTCCTCCTGCCAGCAGCTTCGGGCATGTCCATCCTCCTCCTGGGCTGTCTACCCTGAACTGAGGAAGGGGGAATGGGGAGCCACTGTGAGAGCCTTGGGGCCTCCAGAACTCGCTCAGGCCCATCCTGGGACTGCGGGGGTGAAACAGGCCCCTGGAAAGAGGTTTTGTATGTTCTGCTCTTTTGCTTGTGTGTGAGCCCGCAGTCACACCCTCGCCCCACTGCGCTTGCTCGCTTGCTCTCTCCGTAAGTGTTTGGCGAGTTCGGCGTCTGCCGTGGGCTGGGTGCTGTACTAGGCTGAGGGAGAGGCACAAGGCAAACAGGACTGGGCCCCAGCCCTCAAGCCCCACGGGGGTACCCACGTGTGAGCAGACGGCCCCACCTTCTCAGTGTTAGGTGGGATGGGTGCCTGAGTGACGGTGTAGGGAGGGAGGGAGGGAGGCCCTAACTCAGACCGGGAAGGTGGGGGCAGGCTTCCCAGAAGGAAAGTCTGTGCTTGGCCTGGGGTTCAAACTCAAATCAGGGGTTGATGGGTGATTCGTCACTGAGGCGGCAGGCTGAGTGGCTGCCCTGGACTCACATGCCCACACATGTCACAAGTGGGTGAAGTCTCAGGCTTCCAGGCCAGGTGGGACAGTGTCTGACTCACCTCTAATATCTTCATCACCCAGGATTCCTTTCTGGGCTCACGGCCGGAAATACTGCCACCTCTTTGCAAACCCTTCCAGTGCTTCGAGGTTCTGGGATGGCATTCTACTGGCTGTCCTAGTCCTCTGAGGGCAGGTCTTTTCTGTTAGTGCCTTGAGGCCAGGGTGGGGCCTCTTGATTCCTTTCTGCATCCCCTGCAGTGCCAAGAGCCCAGGACCTGGCAGAGAGCCCGAATGCACCACCTCTCTGATGCCACAGTGATTGAGTGCGCCCTCTAGTTCAGCCCCTTAGACTGCCATGCCAGATGCTAAGCTAGATGTTTTAACACTCATTTTTCAATTAATCCTAAGTTGGGTACTGTTAATATTCTCATTTTCGAATGAGAAAACAGAGGCTTGGAGAGGTTGGATAATTTACTCAAAATCCCCAGTGCTACTCAGTGTGAAGTGGAGATTAAAACCCCCCTGGGGATGGGACTTCCCTGGTGGCACAGTGGTTGAGAGTCCTCCTGCCGATGCAGGTGACGCGGGTTCGTGCCCCAGTCTGGGAAGATCCCACATGCCGCGGAGCGGCTGGGCCCGTGAGCCATGGCCGCTGAGCCTGCACGTCCGGAGCCTGTGCTCCGCAACAGGAGAGGCCACAACAGTGAGAGGCCCGCGTACTGCAAAAAAAAAAGAATCTGCCTGCCAATGCGGGGGACACGGGCTCGAGCCCTGGTCCGGGAAGATCCCACATGCTGCGGAGCGGCTAGGCCCCTGCACCACAACTGCTGAGCAACCCCCGCTCGCCATAACTAGGGGAAGCCCGCACACAGCAACGAGGACCCAATGCAGCCAAAGATAAATAAATAAAAATAAATTTATAAAAAAAAAAAACAAAAAAAAATCCCGGTGTCAGGCCGCAGAGCCTGAGCTCCTAACCCCTACCCCTTCTTCTCTCCTGTCCTGAGTAAGTGCAGCAACTGATAGCGAGCCCCGCCCTTGTTTTGTGTCTGCAGTCCGGTGAAAGACTTCCAGGAGCCTTGCCAGTACTCCCCGGAGTTGCAGCAGTTCTCCTGCCAGTTGGCAGTCCCAGAGGGAGACAACTCTTTGTACGTCGTGTCCCTGTGTGTCTCCAACAGTGCCGGGAGCCAATCCAGCAGACCCCAAACATTTGAGGGTTATGGAATCCGTAAGTAAGCTCTTCAGGCTTCATCTCCCCTCCAACTGTTTCCTTTTTTTTGATTTAATGTTCCTCATGGACTTCTTGGAGGGGCCAGTGAGGGGTTTGGTGAGCTGGTGCCTTTTGGGCTTTACTTTTTTTAAAAAAAATTTATTTATTTATTTATTTTTGGCTGTGTTGGCTCTTCGTTGCTGCACATGGGCTTTCTCTAGTTGTGGGGTGAGCAGGGGGTACTCTTCGTTGCGGTGCGCGGGCTTCTCATTGCGGTGGCTTCTCTAGTTGCGGAGCACGGGCTCTAGGTGCGCGGGCTTCAGTAGTTGTGGCACGTGGGCTCAGTAGTTGTGGCTCGCGGGCTCCAGAGCGCAGGCTCAGTAGTTGTGGCACACGGGCTTAGTTGCTCCACGGCATGTGGGATCCTCCCAGACCAGGGCTCGAACCCGTGTCCCCTGCATTGGCAGGCGGATTCTTAACCTCTGCACCACCGGAGAAGCCCTTGGGATACTTGTCAGAGGTCTGATTGTGGCAGGCGAGCGCCCTGTCAGGGTGTGCCTGGGGAAGTGTTCTGGGGCTGGAGGTGGGGTCCTGCCTGCTGGGGACTTGCAGTCTTCATGGGTCTATCCTTGGCACCAAACTTGCTGCTGCATAGGAGCTGTGCTCCCTTTTCCCACAGTGCAGCCTGACCCACCCGTCAATGTCACGGTCACCGCCGTGGACAGAAACCCCCGTTGGCTCAGCGTCACCTGGCAAGACCCCCCTTCCTGGAACTCATATTTCTACAGGTTACAGTTTGAGCTCCGATACCGGGCTGAACGATCAAAGACATTCACAATGTGGATGGTAAATTTTTCTTTTACTTCTGGACACAAAAGAGCCCCTAGATTCAGGGGTAGTAGAAAGGGTACTAGAAAGAAAAAAATGAGTTCTGGGTCCTGGTCAGCCACTCACTACCTGCATGGCCTTGAGTAAGTCTCTGAACCCTTCTGAGCCTTGGCTGCCTCATTTATAAAATGGGAATAATAATGCCAGGCCAATCTCCTCTTTGCAGGGCAGTTTGTGAGATCGAGTGTGAGCTGGGAAGAGAGATGGGCTGCCTGCAAGTCAAGGATGTGGCTTGCAGGATTCTGTGTTACATAGGGGCAGGGGCTGTGACTTACAGTTTCTGCACCGGTTGGCCCAGACGGCAACCCCACCTGGCTCTGAGCCTCCAGGGTGGTGTGAGCCTTTGGAGCATCTCTGCCCAGCTGAGTCATCCACTGGACCTGGGAGAGGGAGCAGCTGAAGGGCTGGGGTTGTCCCAGGACTCCCATGTCCCTGTGGAGCTGCTTAACCTGGTGCCACCCAGGCCCCACCCCAGAGTCACCTGTGCCTCTTGCCCTCAGGTCAAGGAGCTCCAGTATCACTGCATTATCCACGACGCCTGGAGTGGCATGAAGCATGTGGTGCAGCTTCGGGCCCAGGAGGAGTTTGGGCATGGCTTATGGAGTGAGTGGAGCCAGGAGGTCACCGGCGTCCCATGGACAGGTATGTGATAAATGCGGAAGGGATGTTTCAGCTCTGTTACTTTACTAATTATCTGTTGTTATGTAACAAGTCACCCCCAAACTCATGGTAAAATAGCAACCATTTATCTGCTCAAGACGTTGAAAATCAGTCAGCTGGGCAGCTCTTGTGCTGGTTTTGCCTGAATCATGAATGCAGCTGCATCAGGTTTGCACTGTCCAAGATGGCCTCACTGCCACATCTGACGGTTGACTCTGGCTGGTGGCTGGAGCTCTCGGTTCTCCCTGAGATCTGTCATCTGCCAGCAGGCCAGCCCAGACTCAAGGGGGGAAAGTTCCTCCACAACTTGATGGGAGGAGCCGCAAAGAATTTGTAGCTATATTTAACCTACCACAGTTAACTAATGCTTTTTACTTGAAAAAAAAATATGTTAAAGGTAGTAATAATCATCTGTAATTACTGCAATTAGTGAAAAATTCCAAAAAAAAAAGAATAATTATCACCAGTATTCATACCACCTAGAGAAAACCAGTGAGAACATTTTACTATACGTCTTTCCTATTCTAAGTATATTTACATGTGTGTATATTTATATATAAACTTTTGTGAGCATTCCCATGTAATTAAATATTTTTGAGAAATGTATTGTTTAGCAACTGTGTGACTAATGTTTTTTTTTAACCCATGGGAATTTTTTTAACTTAATTTTTATCAAATTAATACATTCTCATGGCAAAGAAGCAAAGAAGGGCTTATAATAATGTGTCCCTTGCCCCACCCCTTCCCATTTCCAGTCCTGCTTTCTAGAGGAAGCAGCTCACTTTCTGTTTCTAGTTCTGCTGGTGGCCTCCTTCACTCTGAATAACAAACTAATATGGCTTTTTTTTTTCTAAGAAAATAATTTGAGACATTATCTTTTGACTCCTTCCTATGAATAATTAGGATGTAATAGACCTATACCCAGTGCAAGAATCTCCCAGAGAGTGGTTACCCAGCCTCTGCTTGAATGCTTCCAGAGATGGAGAGCTTACTATCCCTTGTAGCAGCCCATCCCATTGTTCCCAGTGTTCTTATTTTAGAATAGCTTCCAGGCTTGCTTCAGCGTCAGATCTTTTTAGTCCAGCAGCATAATTGGACCAAATTAGTTGTTCTTAAATACCAGACAATTAAAAAAATAATAAAATACCCATTTATTGAGTGTGTATGGAAAAAAAAGCAAAAGATAGAATGATATAAATTGTCCAGGCCCATCCCTACCCCTGCCACTTTCTTCTACCCCTGGCTTCAGGGAGAATTTTTTTTTTTTTTTTTTTGGCAGCGTTGGGTCTTCGTTGCTGCGTGCAGGCTTTCTCTAGTTGCGGTGAGGGGCGCTACTCTTCATTGTGGTGAGCAGGCTTCTCATTGTGGTGGCTTCTCTTGTTGTGGAGCACGGGCTCTAGGCAAGTGGGCTTCAATAGTTGCAGCGCATGGGCTCAGTAGTTGTGGCTCGCAGGCTCTAGAGAACAGGCTCAGCAGTGGTGGTGCCCGGGCTTAGTTGCTCCGTGGCATATGGGATCTTCCCGGACCAGGGCTCCAACCTGTGTCCCCTGCATTGGCAGGCAGATTCTTTACCGCTGCGCCACCAGGGAAGTCCCTTCAGGGAGACTTTCATATGTAGGCTGGCATTCTTCCCCCAGAATGGATGCTGTAATGTGATGGCCTTTTCTCTACCCTGGCTTTGCAGTGTGTGATCCTTGTCTTTCTTGTCCTGGGAGAGCCAGAGGAGTGGGCTTAGGGCTTAGGGTGTCTTGTTAATTGGATGTAGGCAATGTCAAGTGCAGGCTCAGATCTTTTCTTGTGCTGTCCCCCTCTCCTGTCCATCAAGAGCAGGAGGCAACTTTCTATTGAATCCTCTCCTCAAAAGTTCATTTCCTGCTAAGATGTGGACAGGAAGGGAGGCCTAACTACTATATCTTACTTAGAAAGACCATTTAAATAAATCAGAACATCCTTCAGGCTAGATTGTGTTGCCCTGTCCATGATTGTCTTTGGTTTGTATACACTTTGAGCGAAAACACGCTCATTATCTGAAGGCCAAACATTAACATGGCCTTAGGAGCCTTTGCAAGGGGAGCAAATCATTTATCACATTGTGCAGAGGAAATGTTCTGGATACAGGCCGACACCTGTTTTCTTTTTATCCCAACCACTTAATTTAGATGGTTACAAACAGCTTTAGGAAATCCTGTTTTGTTAGAAAGTTCTTTCTTGTTTTTTTAAAATTTTAAATTGTGGTAAATTATACATAACTTATAATTTACCACTTTAGCCATTTTAAAGCTTATGGTTCGGTGGCATTAAATTCATTCACATTGTTGTGCAATCATCACCACCATCCATCTCCAGAGCTCTTTCCGTCTTGCAAAACTGAAACTCTATACCCATTAAATAGTAACTTCCCATTCACCCCTACCTCCAGCCCCTGGTGACCACCATTTTACTCTCTGTCTCTATGAGTTTGACTACTCTAAGTACTCTGAATACCTCATATAAGTGGAATCATACAGTATTTGTCTTTTTGTGACTGATTTATTTTACTTAGGATAACATCCTCAAGATTCATCCATGTTATAACCTGTGTCAGAATTTCCTCCCCTTTTAAAGCTGAATAATATTCCATTGTACGTATATACCATATTTTGTTTATCTATTCATCCATAGATGGACACTTGGGTTGCTTCCACTTTTTTTGACTATTGTGAATAAAGCTGCTATGAACATGGGTGTATAAATATCTGTTTGGGTCTCTGCTTTCAATTCTTTTGAGTATATACCCAGAAGTGTAGTTGCTACATCATATGGTAATGCTATTTTTAATTTTTTGAAGAACCACCATACTGGTTTCTACAGTGGCTGCACCTTTTTACATTCCTACATTCCTACATTCCTATCAGCAATGTGCAGGGTTCCAATTTCTTCATAGCCTAGCCAATACTTAGTATTTTCTTCCTTCTTTCCTTCCTTCCTCCCTCCCTCCCTCTCTCTTTCTTCTTTCTCTCTCTCTCTCTCTTTTTCTTCCTTCCTTCCTTTTTTTCTTTCTTCCTCTCTCTTTCTTTTTCTTTCTCTCCCTCCCTCCCTTCCTTCCTCCTTCCCTCTTTCTGTCTTTCTTTCTTTCTTTCTTTCCTTCTTTTTCTTTCTTCTCTTTCCTTCCTCCCTCCCTTCCTCCCTCCCTACCTTCCTTCCTTCCTTCCTTCTCTTTCTCTCCCTCCCTCCCTTCCTCTCTTTCTTTCTTTCTTTCAAATAGCCATCCTTATGGGTGTGGTATTGTGGTTTTGATTTGCATTTCCATAATAAATAGTGATGTTGACCATCTTTTCATGTGCTTACTGGCTCTTTGTATATCTTTTTATGAGAACTGCCTATTCAAGTAGAAAGTTCTTTCTCATGTGAATCTAAATCTGACCTCAGTGGGCCTTGGTCTCCAGAGTAACCCCTGATAAGTCTGCTAGTCTGCTCTCTCTGAATTCTTCTGGAATTCCCAGGGGACTCCTATCTGCTTGGGCTTCTGTTCCCAGGCTGTTGTATGGGATGGCTTGTGAATTCCTTACCTGTCTGGTCACCTTCCCTTAAAGCTGGTCTCATTTGTGGATGTTCTTCTTTAAATTGTTGACGTTCTCCTGACAGTGGAAGATGGTGTAGCAGAGACATGTCTCTGACTTTTCAGCCTCAGGTCCTGTGCTTCTGTGACTTGCTACAGTGACTGTGTAAGCTCAGACAGAACTCTTGGCCTCTGTTCACATAAGCAGCTGAAGAGTTTGAGCTCCCCGTTCTGTACATGTGTGTTTTTTTTTTGTGGGGGGCGTTTCTTCAAAACCCCAGTGGTGAATGTCCAAGAGAGATACCAGCTTCTCCCCTCTCCACTGAGGGCAGAGCAAGAGGAACTTGGTTGATTCTGATGCAAGAGGGATTTAGGCTGGAAATTGGGGAGCACTTCTGGAAAATGAGAGGGAGGTTAGGTGTGTTTTACTGACGGTAGAGTTATTTGACTGTTTGGGACATGTCAGTGCACTAGATACTGCATCGATGGGCTTTCCAACCCCAAGGACCTGCCTCTAGCCCTCAAAGCTCACACAGATAGGATGCCCCTGCCTAGGTGTGGGGGTTATGACACAGAGGTCAAGGGAACTACATTGCACCTGGGAATCATGTTGTATGACCTTAGTAAAGTTAGTTTACCTCTCAAAGCCTCAGTCTTGTCATCTGTAAAATGGAGATGACATGACCTGTCTTGTCCCCTTTGGGAATTTTTATGAATTTAGTGAGAAAACATTCTTTAGAAATAATAACCCGTACTGCAAATGTAGAAAGATTAGCAATTTGCAGTGCCATGTTGATTGGTTCTTGGTATAAAGAGAATGGGGCTATGGGAATCCTAGAATTGCCCTAGGATACAATCCTGGACCCACTGAATTAGAATGTGGAGGGGAATGTGGAATGGTATTTTCGAAAGCTTTCCCAGTGATTATAGCATGTGCTGTGGGGCTGGGGGAGCATCCCATTGTACTTGATAAGGCTGTGGAGCAGACAATACTTGGGGCAGTTTAGAAAGAGCAGGAAAAGCTTCATGGAGGAGGTGACATTTGAGTTATGTCCTGGAGGATGTGTAGGAGTTTCCCAGGTAGAGAATGGGGCTTATAGGCAGTGGGAACAGCAGGTGCAAAGGCACGGACTGTGAACAAGGGCAGGGCCTTTTGGTGGGGCTGGAGCACAGATGTGTGGGTGGGAGGTCCCAGTGGGGCAGGTGGAGGCAGGCTACTCCTGCGGGAAGGCCTGCAGAGAGTGGGGGTGGAGGGGGGCTGGTAGAGGCCTGGGGGAGGGGATTGAGGAGCATGGACTTCAGTGAGTGCTGCCCCCTTGAGGCCAAGGCCTGGCCGCACACAGTCTGTGGCCACAGCAAGGTTCCCTGTGTGAACGCGGGGTGCAGAGTCACCCAGTCTGGGGCCCCTGCTCCAGCTAGCAAGGCCAGGTGACTGCTGACAGCACCTGCTGCCGGGACTCATCGAGTCCCTGCATGTCAGGGCTGATGTCACCCTGATGTCAGGGCAGGAAGAAGAGGTTACACATTGACAGGCGGCTGGTGAGCCGCTCTTTCCAGAGTGGAGTTCTCCCAGATTTGTCCTTTCCGGTAGCACCGGCAGGACTGGCATCTAGCAAGTCTGTGGACCCTTTGCACAGCGAGCTTGGGGCAAAGTGCCAGGGAAAAGCCCATTAGGCATAAGAGGGTTATTTCTTGCTCCCTTTAACTCCCTCTCACACCCTGCTCACTGACACCTGGAAAATAATTAGAACCACTTGTGACAGGTAGCGAGTGACGTGGACCCATTCTTTGGAATCACACTGTTGAGGAGGTGACAGAGGTTTGCATCCACAAGGCCTTTGGGGCGCCCAGAGGCCAGGTCTGCGGACTCTCCAGGCAGGTGGGTCTCCCTGGCCCGATCCCTGAAGCCACGTACTGTCACCTCAACCCCTCCGGTCCCATTTTGGGGGCATTCACTGTGTTCGTCTCCTTGGCACCCCCGAGGGAGAAATTGTGCAGGTTAAAGGGCACTTGGGGACATGTTTCTGAAGAGACTGTGCCCCGTTCAACCATCAGTGTGCATCCCCTGCCTCCACTCTCGTGCTGTTTGCCACGGCGTCTCCATGTGCCCCTTCCACGGGGTGGCCTCTCCACGTCCACTCTGTGCATTGTCCTCACTGGGCATCAGGCGGACTGGGCTCTGGTTGCTGGCCCTACCCCTTCACAGTGCGACATTAGGGAAGTGCCTGACGGAGCCCAGGTGTGCTTAGTTGTCAAATGGGAATAATAGGCCTGCCTCAAAACCCCGAAAACCAAAAAACCCTCCTCACAGGGTTGTTGTGAGGATTAAACGAGATGGAGAGCCGTTTGCACCCAGCCCTGCACGTGGTAAGTGTATACCAAATGCCAGCAATTCACATGTGTCTCAGACCACACCTGTCCCTTGAGCTCTGGATTCTTCTCTCCACTCTGCCCAGAGCTGGGCCCACACCCTCCCTCACAAACCTCCCTGTGTTCCTTGTCCAGAGAAGAACACCACCACCCAGCCCGCTCCCTGAGCCAGGACATCCCCAGGACATCAGGCTAGACAACCCCCCTTCCTTGGCTCAGGTTCTTGTCCATCTCGAAAGAATTCTTTTTTAAAAATAAATAAATAAATAAATAAATAAATAAGTTTATTTATTTTTGGCTGCTTTGGGTCTTCGTTGCTGTGCGCAGGCTTTCTCTAGTTGCGGCGAGCGGGGGCTACTCTTTGTTGCGGTGCATGAGCTTTTCATTGAGGTGGCTTCTCTTGCTGCAGAGCACACGCCCTAGGCGCGCGGGCTTCAGTAGTTGTGGCATGCAGGCTCAGTAGATGTGGCACATGGGCTTAGTTGCTCTGCAGCATGTGGGGTCTTCCCGGACCAGGGCTCAAACCCGTGTCCTTTGCATTGGCAGGCGGATTCTTAACCACTGCGCCACCAGGGAATCCCTCGACAGAATTCTTATAACGACCCCTGAAACTGATCTCTGTCTCTGGTGTGCGAGCACCAGGTGTCCTCCACGCCACTGCTACAGGCATCTTTCTAGATCACAAGCCTGCATGTTGCTCCCACACCCTCCCTGATAGCTCAGAGCTTCCTGGGATTTCTGTAAAATTTCAAAAAGAATTTTGGGGACCAAATAAGGTCACCAACTTTTAACTTTGCAAAGTAAGGACATAAAGTTAAATGGTTAAATAAAAATTTGCTATTGCCATTGACCATCACCATTATTTCATGAAAGAGAGGATGAAACAAGGGCTTAAGCTCAGAAGGAAGACACTTTGGCAACCTTACACCATGCAAATATCCATGCTGCCTTGTCTGTCTTTTTCTCCTTTGGCCTTAGACAAATAGACTTCTCCACAGACCATTCTGGGTGGTGTTGGGGCCCAGCTGGAGATTACTTCTTTCTCCTCAGGAGACTGTCAGCTCCTTGGTGAGGTTTTTTTGTTTTGTTTTGTTTTTGTTTTTTTTTTCATGAATGGAGGAGCCATGATTAACTTTCTGGTTGGTGGTTTACAGGTTGTGAGGGGAGGTGTGAAGCTCAGAGTGGAAGGGGCTGCTCAGCTTGTGGGTCCCTGTGTCCCCGCCCCCAAACCCTCTCTGGGAATGTCTGGCTTTGTGGTTTCTCCCTCTTCCCTTGTTTCCTCATCTCCCTGCCACTCTCTGGCTTCCTTTTTCTTTCCTTTTCCTCTTCTTATTCTCAGCCCACTCCTATTTTCCTCTCTATGTACTCCAACCCTGGAGCCCAGTGGCCCATATCTTAACTGGTCATAATATACAATTTAAAAAGATTGTGTTAGTGGGACTTCCCTGGTGGCACAGTGGTTAAGAATCCGCCTGTCAATGCAGGGGAACACGGGTTCAAGCCCTGGTCTGGGAGGATCCCACATGCCGCGGAGCAACTAAGCCCGTGAGCCACAACTACTGAGCCTGCACTCTAGAGCCCACGAGCTACAACGACTGAAGCCCCCGGTGCCTAGAGCCCGTTCTCTGCAGCAAGAGAAGCCACCGCAACAACAAGCAGCTCCTGCTCTCCGCAACTAGAGAAAGCCCACACACAGCAACGAAGACGCGATGCAGCCAAAAATATAAATAAATAAATAAATTTATTAAAAAATAATAAATAAAATAAAATAAAATGTTATCGCTATACCCAAGGTCATCTAGGTTTAAAAAATTATTGTGTTAGAAAATGTTTTATATTCTCTGCTCTGAATTTTGAGAGTTGGGTCAGTTTTTAAACAGATATTATTGTGTGCCTCGTGAGTGCTAGGTCCTTTCAGCCTGTGATCCCAGGTGATCTGTGCAGGAGGAAGTTATCCCCTTGCTTAGAAGTGAAGAAACAAGGCCTAAAAGAGGTTGAGTGTCTTGACCAAGGTTACACATCTGTATGAAGACCCCTGCCATCTTTCATATTGGATTTCTCTATTCCAAAACCCAAGCAATTAAACCCAAATCCATTCTCAAATTAACAGAAATAAGTCTCTTGTTTTAAAAACTTGTGTGGAAAAAACTCACAGGTGGTCTTTATCAGTCTCACTTATTAGAGTATGGTCATTCATTCATTCACTTTGTTATGAATATAAAAGTACACCTTACAATATGGAAATATTAATACAAGGGACACACTCAGTGTTGATGTTAATGTACTGAATAGTCTTTTTTTTCCAAGTGATTTTTTCCATAATTAAAAATTTTCTAACTACACAGTTTTTCAGCAAGATGCCAGGCCTGTGTTAAGAAGTGAGTTTACAAAGATGAGTAAGATACAGTCCCTGAATTTGAGAAATGTTCAATCTAGAGGTGATTTTTTTTTTTAATAAAGGGGAAAAAAGAATATTCTTGGAGTCAGAAAGTCTTAACACATATTTCTTACAAAACTTCAGGCAAGCTATTTAACCTCCCTGTGTCTCATTCTCTCCATATGTAAAGTGGGGATAAAAATGGTACCAATCTCAGAGTATTGTTGTGAGGATTAAATGAGTTAATTCATGTAAGGTAGGTAAAATGGTGCCTGGCACATAGTAAGTGCTCAATAAATATTAGGCATTGTTATTGTTGCTGTTTTGTCTAGTTACCACCACCACTATCCTTACCCCTGTAACTTCCTGGCACATGGGAGGCACATGGGGGCACAAGGGGACCAGTGAATGATGGTTCCTTCCCCTCTTTCACCCAACATGCTAGCTGAAGGGAGGCATTGGGAAATATAAAATACTTTAGGAGAAATATGAAATACTTCTGTCCAAACAGAAAAAAAAATATGTGCTCACAGATGTTGCTAATGCTTTATAACCTTCCTGAGCCTCCATGTCTTTGTAAACCTGAGATAATAGTACCTGCCTCGTATATTGCTGTGAGGCTTCAGCATCACATAGGCTAAGAATCACTTGGAACTGGAGTCGGGCGAGCTTCCACAAAGGTCGGTGCTAGAAATACTAGTAATATTCTATTAGTATGCAGTTAATATTATTAATCTAACTTATTTCCTCTGACCCTGAGCCCCAGTTTTTTCATCTGTAAAATGGAAATGATTATTAGTAATAATGATGCAAAAGTTGCTCCATCTCAGGGGACAAATGATCTGAATCAGGGGTCCCCATCATCATCTAGGGAGCTTTTTTTTAAAAAAATTATTTATTTATTTATTTATTTATTTATTTATCATTATTTTTTGTGGTACGCGGGCCTCTCACTGCTGTGGCCTCTCCTGTTGCGGAGCACAGGCTCTGGACGCGCAGCCTCCGGACGCACAGGCTCAGCGGCCATGGCTCACGGGCCCAGCCGCTCCGCGGCATGTGGGATCTTCCCGGACCGGGGTACGAACCTGTGTCCCCTGCATCGGCAGGCGGACTCCCAACCACTGCGCCATCAGGGAAGCCCCAAATTTATTTATTTTTAAATTTTTATTCTTTTTGGCTGTGTTGGGTCTTCGTTGCTGTGTACAGGCTTTCTCTAGTTGTGGTGAATGGGGGCTACTCTTCGTTGTGGTGCGTGGGCTTCTCAATGCAGTGGCTTCTCTTGTTGCGGGGCATGGGCTCTAGGTGTGCAGGCTTCAGTAGTTGCAGCATGTGGGCTCTGTAGTTGTGGCTTGCGAGCTTAGTTGCTCCGTGACATGTGGGTTCTTCCCAGACCAGGGACTGAACCCATGTCTCCTGCATTGGCAGGTGGATTCTTAACCACTGTGCCACCCGTGAAGTCCCTGGGGAGCTTTTTAAAAAGTCTTGTTATGTAAGACAATCTTACTATGCATTAGAAAAATTTTGTCCATTCTGGTAACATTCCTGGGTTACTTGAGATAAAATTCCTACTTTATCCCTGGAAATCTGAGCCACCAAAGGTTAAACATCCTTTTCTGGACCACATACCATGTTGGGGGGTCAGAGCTGAGGGTTGAAAGTATACTGGTCTCCCTTTCTTCCTGAAACATCTCTCTGGGTTTGGGGAACCTTTTCAAAACCCTGATGTCTGAATCCCATCCTGGAGATCCTGAGACCATAGGTCAAGGATGGGACCTAAAAAGCCACCAATGATGCTGAACATGTCTGGGTTTGGGAACCACTGCACTGAATAACCATCCATGGTCAGCCATATTTCCTATGTAGCCTTGCCCCTGTCTCCTGGTTTTAGCTTTCATTCTAGTATCCCCGCACCCCCCTTTAGTCCTTCAATCACCCCCTGCTATGAGTCTAACTGTTCTCTGCTAGGCTGGTCTGGGAGGAACACACAGGAATAAGAGACTGTGTTCCTCCCATTTATCCTAGGTTCATTTGAGGCTAACTTGATGTATGACCTTGGACAAGTTGCTTTCCCTCTCTGGGCCTCTGTTTCCTCTCTGTACAATGGGGAGGGTGAACATGCTCTTGTGTCCCTTCCAGTGCTGCTAGTGTGTGGTTTTTCTCCCCTCCTGGGAAGGCACACTCCCTCTGGAAATTCTGTCCTGAGCAGAAGTAGGGTCACCCTCTCCTCCAACCCCTTGCTAGCCCTTCTACTCCTGGCTCAGGGAGGCTCGACATCTTTGTGTAAACCAGTTCTGTGGTATTTTTAATTTCTTGATGGAAAAATGATGAACTGAAAAAAAAATATTTTAAACTCCAGAGCATTCCACACATTGCCTGTCAGGGTTCAGCGCCTGGTCCCTCGGGCCCACGTTTGCCGCTGAGCCTGGCCTTGTGTCAGCACTCTCGCTTTGATACTTGGCCTTCTGCAGCCTTGCGGGTTTCTGCAGAAACGTGGTTCCCATGGAGGGAGAGGGGCCTGGGAGGGTGCCCAGTCCACCTCCCTTCTCGAGCAAAGTGTATTAAGCCCACCCAGACAGGTGAGAATCTGTTGTTTATATTTATTTTTCTTTTAAGTATGTATTTATTTGCCTGTGCCGGGTCTTAGTTGCTTCATGCGGGATCTAGTTCCCTGACCAGGGATCGAACCGGGGACTCCTGCATTGGGAGTGTGGAGTCTTAACCGCTGGACCACCAGGGAAGTCCCTAGAATCTGATGTTTAAATAAATATTTTTTATTGCAAAAGTGTGCATAAAGGCAATTAAAATGTTAATGGTGTTTATATCTAGTGCTGTGTATCCTTCCAACTTTTTTTTCTCTGTGTGAATATATATTGCAATATATCATATAACATATAATGAAAAATGATATAAATGTGTTTCTTTAGAAGCTCTGGATCAAACTCTGTGGCCTTTTTCTTGTCTTGCATTTTTCATAAAACAGCATATTCTTAGCTGTTTTCTAAAATATTTTTAAAGGCTATTACAATATGTGGCTATATCATAATTTATATAGCTAGTCCTCTAGGGTTGGATATTTGTTTGTTTCCAGCATAAAATTCATTGTGATGAATTTTATTCCATCAGATAGGACTTTCAGCATCCATGAATCATTAATAATGACTCTTCTATCCACAGAATCCAAGAGTTCTCCAGCTGAGACTGAGCTGCCCCCCTCCACGCAGGTGAGCTCATGTTCTTGTCAAAGGGTCACGGCAGCAGCACCTAGTGTTAAGGGTTGTGGGCTGGCATCAGGCAGAAATTGGTTTAAATCCCAGCTCTGCCACTTACTAGAAACATGGCCACGGGCAACTTGCCTGTCCTTTTCACACCTCTGTAAAGCAGGGTAAGAGCAGTTCTCGTCCCGGGGATGTGGGCCATGGAAAGTGTGGAGCGGTGCCGGCCTAGCTCACTGAGCTGCTTTGTATCTGGTGCCTGCTGTTTCATCTCTGAACCTCTGGGCACAACTAACAGCTTAGCTTGTGACTCAGATTCAGTTTTTCTGAGCTCTTCCCCTATGGACTCCTGGTGTCATAATTTTCTGGAAAGAGGATTACTTCTGAAGCTGCTCAACAAATCCTTGAGTAATCCAATTTCCCATCCAACTACAACTCTTCTCCTGGTCCTTAATTCCCTAAATGCTAAGCTGGGAGGCTCAGCCACTCCTGGAGCTGGACAGCACAGGGAAGGAGCCTGGGGTCCTGCACCTTGGCTATATTGGATGCAGGACTGTCCAGGCACCAGTGGAAGCAGCTCCAGGGTGAAGCCCACGCCTGTGGGGCTGGAGCGTGGAGGGAACTGACACTGAGAACTTGCCACGCCGTGCTAGGCTCTGAGCCTGGCGTTTGCTAACTCATTTCATCCTTAGGATAACCAGGATTTGGGTGTCAGGATGGTTGTGCCTACAAGGGTGGAAAAGTGATGCCCATGTGGGTTAAGAAACTGGCCCAAGGTTACATAGCTAGTAAGTGGTGGATCCAAAGTTCTAGCCTGTGCTTTTCCTAGTAAGTGGTGGTATCCACGCCCTGGGACCGAACCCGTAATGCAACTGCTGCTTCAGGGTATCTATTGATTCTCCTCTGTGGAAGGTGCTGTGCCCTTAAGCTCCTGGTAGAGAGGCAGATGGGAAGAAATGCCCACCTTGTGTAGGCAAGCTGTTAGATACAAATAATAGTGCAAAAGTTGAGATTGACAGGTCAGACATGGAGAGGTCCATTAGATAGAGAAAGGAATGCCTTGGGTGGATCAGGCAGGGGGTTAAGGAGGAGGTGGCACCTGAGCTGGGTCCTGAATGATGGAGAAATCTGCAGAAACAGGCTTACAGTCAGGAATGTCTCTTTTAGGCACCTACTACTAATGAAGATAATGAAAATATTTTCTCCAAAGATTCTGCAAATGCAACAAGCCTCCCAGGTAAGGACTGGATATTTTTGTATTTCTGTGGCCTACGGGATGCAAAAGAACTTGTCTCTGCAGAAAGTCCTTTTCTTTTTGGAAATATGGGCAGAGGACCAGTCTGCTTATTGAAAAGGATCAATAGCAGAAATATTCTTTTTGTTTACTTTATACCTCCAAGTTTGATATTGTTAGCTATGATATAGTGAAGAAACCATAAGAAGGGTGGGATAAATCAGTAAAATACTTCACAATTGGCCCAGAATACAAATGAATGTGCTACCAACAAAATTATTGGAGTCTGAAATGGAATACACTTTGAGGAATGGAATAAATCTTTGCTTCGGAAACCCTTGGTTTCAATGGTTCTGATTCCCTATACCTGTGAGACCAGGAAAACTTAGTAACATTCTCATCAAGAAAGATCCCAGCCAAAAAAAGAAAGAAAAAAAGAAAGATCCCAGGTCCTGTGTTTTTTTTTACTATATGTATGGGACTCATGGGGTCCAGACTCTGGAGGCTCAGTAGCTGAGTAGATCCATCTGATGGCTCTTGGGCTTTCTGAGGAAGGCCTTGGCCTCCATACCTTTACCTGGGCAGATTCCTGCTGCACCTGATGCTGGATGCCCATGCTCTGTCATCCCAGTTGCAAAGCCCTGCCTAGTGCAGTGCACCTGGGGGGACCTACTAAACACCTGGGGCTAAGCTCTGCCTGCACAGCTGGGGACTCAGAGGGAATTGAACCCATCCCTGCTCTGCAGGAGTCTACCATCCAGGGGGCAGGCTCTGGTAAAGAGGAAAGTAGTAACTAACAGAGAGCAGAGTGTGAGACTGGACAAAAGAGAGCCAGAGATAAAGCAAAGTGGGATCTAGAGACTTGAGAGAACGTGTCCATTGGGGGAATCAGAGAAAGTTCATGGAGGAGGTGCCATTTGAAATGAGCCTTAAATGATATGGGTGGAATGGCAGGAGGTTGGGGCAGCAGTTCAGGGGCTGGCTGTGGAGGAAGGACCTTGGAGTCTTTTCCATCTCCTCTCACTGATGATCTATCTCATTCAGCCCCATGTCTTTAAAGACTGTCTATGGGCTCATGACTCCCAAACTTATAGCCCCATCTCTGACCTTTCCACTAAGATCCAGACTCGTATATCCAACTGCCTAGGTGACGTGTCCACCTGGATACCTACTAAACATCTCAAACTGAATGTGTCTAAAAGAGAATGCTTGATGCCTCCCCTCTTCTTCAACCCAAATCTGTTCTTGTCCTTCTTCCTCATCTCAGGAACTGACACCACATCTTCTGGGTTGCTGGGGCCAGGGAATTAGACATGCTTCCTCTTCTATCCCTCATCCCATGTCCAGTCCCTCAGCAGGTCCTGCCAATTGTATCTTGAGGCATGTCCAGGAGCTGACCACTTCTCATCTCCTCCACTGCCAACACCCGGTCCAGCCACTGCTGTCTTTCCTCCTGTAGGACTTTAGGAGCTGCCTGCTGGTCTGCTGGCTTTTAGTCTTAATCCCCAATAGACTTTTCCAGCCACCAGCCAGAATGATTCTTTTTTTAAAAAAATTATGTATTTTATTTATTATTTATTTTTGGCTGCGTTGGGTCTTCATTGCTGCGCGTGGGCTTTCTCTAGTTGCGGTGAGTGGGGCCTACTCTTCGTTGCGGTGCGTGGGCTTCAGTAGTTGTGGCTCGCAGGCTTCAGAGCGCAGGCTCAGTAGTTGTGGCGCACGGGCTTAGCTGCTCTGCGGCATGTGGGATCTTCCCGGACCAGAGTTCGAACCCATGTCCCCTGCATTGGCAGGTGGATTCTTAACCACTGCGCCACCAGGGAAGTCCCCAGAATGATTCTTAAAACACATATCCAAGCTCTCCTTGAGTCAACACCATCTTCTCTCCTGGAGTAAAAGCCAAAGACCTAAGAAAGGCCCTAGTCTCCATGGGTTCAGGCCCCCAATCTTAGACCTCGCCTCCTCCTTCCTCCCTCTCACCCACTCTGCCCTCCTCACCCTTCCACACATGCTCTACCTCATGGCCTTCGCGTCTGCTGCTTGCTCTGCCTTGGATGCTCTTCCCCCGACCTCCACTCGGCCAGCCCCTTCATCCAGGCCTCTGCTCAAATGCCCCCTCCTCAGGGAGGCCTTTCCCCACCACCCAATCTGACAGAACCCCCTACTGTCACTCTTCCTTTCTGTGCTTTGTTTTCCATCATTGCCCTTGTCACTGCAGACATCGTATTACATACGTATTTGACTGTCTCCCTTGATTAGAATGTAAGATCCAGGAAGCCAGGAGCCTTTCTGTCATCCAATTCTCTGTATCCCCAAGGCTTAGAACAAAGCCTGGCACACGATAGACACTCAATAAATATTTGTTGAATTAATGAAGGAACAAATACAAAAGGTGATGAAATATTAGTAAACGAGTCAGCCAAGCATACATGAAATGGCTGTCTCTGCCAAGAGACGTAGGACATACTAGGAGAGACCCGTCCTTGTGGTCAGTGCCCACTACCAGTTGGGGCTCAAGGCAAAGCCTGCATCCACTGGGCACTCGAAGTGATGACTGGTAGGTGACATCTTCATCAGCACTGGGTACTGTATGGGGCGGAAGGGCCTGAATCCCAAGTCCATGAGAATGCAAGTATCTGCATTTCCAGCAGGAGAGAATGATGCTAGACAGATGTACTCTCTGTCTAGTCCAGAGTCTCTCTCTGGCAGCCATGGGAAGGAGCTTTCTGTGGGAGGACGTGGCTGCTTGTGAAGCTAGTTTTTTTTTTTTTTTTTTTTGCGGTACGCGGGCCTCTCACTGCTGTGGCCTCTCCCGTTGCGGATCACAGGCTCCGGACGCGCAGGCTCAGCGGCCATGGCTCACGGGCCCAGCTGCTCCGCGGCATGTGGGATCTTCCCAGACTGGGGCATGAACCCGCGTCCCCTGCATCGGCAGGCGGACTCTCAACCACTGCGCCACCAGGGAAGCCCGTGAAACTAGTTTGTTCTTTTATTCATTCAGTGAAATATTGGTGAGCCTGCTTTGTTCAAGGCACCGCGCGAGCCGTTGGGAGCAGTTGGGAAAAAGACACATGTGGTCCCCGCTTTCAGGGAGCTCAGACTGGAGGGGGTGGAGTAACCAGGAAGGGCACGTAGCCAGCTTGGAGCAGGGTCACTTCTCAAAGGAAATGACATCACCTCATGTGAGACTCAAAGGTCCATGAGGGACTGGACAGCAAAGAGGTGCAGTGAAGGTGGACGAGCATTCTGGGGCAGAAGAGGACATGTGGGAAGAGCTCTGGGAGGAGAGGGAACATGGCATGAGGAAGATGGAATGAAGTTCATATGGTTGGGGCTTGAGTACCAAGTGGGGAGACAGGCAAGAGGTGACACCCCACTGGGGAAAACTGCACCTGAACACTTGATTTAAAGCACCTGAGTCTCCGTGGCATTGTCCTCGGTGGCGCTGCCGTCAATGAGGTCCCCCAAGCCTCTGTTTCTGGCACTCCCTCTGTGCCTTGTGGGGCAGGCTGAATGCCACTAGAAAAGCCACTTTGAAAGTGAGTGGGAGTCTGTGGCTGGCCACAGGCGCTCAGAAGCTCTGAGCTTGAGGTGTATCTCTTGCCAACTGGTGGAATCCTGGGGTCTGTCAGGTTGTGCTGGGGGTGACTCCTGTAGAGGTGGCTTTGGCCAGAAAACTGGCAAGCTCGTCAAGTGGCCTGTTGGTTAACGCAGAGCTGTTTCCTCCTACAGGGGTGAGGTTCTTTTGAGGTTTTGACAGCACCTGCTGAGTGGTTTTTTTCCCTTCTTTCCTTTGCTCCTCTCTTCCTCCTCCTCCTCTTCTTTCTCTTCCTTTTTTTTTTTTTTTCCCTAGTGCAAAATTCTACTTCGGTACCACTGCCCACCTTCCTGGTGGCTGGAGGAAGCCTGGCCTTTGGGACGCTCCTCTGTATTGGCATCGTCCTGAGGTGAGATGGGCCCGGGGGGTGGTCCTGTGGTGTTCTCATGTTTCTGATCTAGCTTTGCCAGGGCTAGGATGCTGACAATGGGTTGGAGAGCCATGAATGGATTCAAGGTATATATATATATATTTCTTTTGCAGTACGCGGGCCTCTCACTTTTGTGGCCTCTCCCGTTGCGGAGCACAGGCTCCGGACGCGCAGGCTCAGCGGCCACGGCTCACGGGCCCAGCCGTTCTGCGGCATGTGGGATCCTCCCGGACTGGGGCACGAACCCGTGTCCCCTGCATCGGCAGGTGGACTCTCAACCACTGCGCCACCAGGGAAGCCCCAAGGTATATTTTAGAGGTAGAATTGACAAGATTTGATGACAGCTCAGAAGAGAAGAATGGAAGAGAGGGAGGAGTCAAGTCTGACCCTCAAGTTTCTGGCTTAAGCAATTGGGCAGATGGTGGGTGTCGTCCATGAAGAATGGAAAACACTGGAGGTAGAACAACTGAGTGAAAAGTGACAATTACATGTTGGTGCCACTGGGGAAACCCCAAGTGAACAAGTTTTGGAGGTAATTCAGATCATTGGCAGCAGGCAGATGGTAGTTGGGGCCATGGGAGAGGATGGGGCCAACAACGTAACCTGTGGAATACAATTGAAAAATTGTGTAGAGGAGGCGATGAGAAAGGGGCCGAGAAGGAGTGGCCTGACAGGGAGGAGAAGAAGCAGGAAAACCTGGCTGTGAACACCAGAGGGAGAAGTGTGTGTTAGACACTGAAGAAACCCCTTAGGCTCTGGGATTGCAGTACGAACATGACCCTCCCTTTCCTCCAAGAGCCACATACTAAAATCAGTAAAATACCACGAGAGGAGCACCACACCAGGGGTATGTGCACAGGTAACTCTGAAGTGCCTAGCTAGACATTCTTGGAAATATTCCGTGTCTCCAAATAAGCAGACCTAGTGGATCACCTTTAAATGCCCTGTCCTAGTGCCCTCGTCTGGTGGTGATGAGGAAACACCACAGGTGAGGACTCGGTTGGCGCCCTGGTCACTGTAATGCCCATGCCCATTTCATCCGAGTCTCTCTCTCCATTTGGTCATTGGTTTTGTCATTCGTTCCCAAGCTTGCAGAGAGATCACGTAACAGTGCTCCCAATGAATGGGCAATAAAGAAAACTTGCTATGTTCATGATTTTACTGCAGGAACTGGTAATTTTGCATATGCTGAAGCCCTAAAGGAAATCAGGCTGGGCTCTGACTTTGGATGGTGGTTAATTACAATAATATAAGTAGAGGAGAAACTTCACTGTGTTTTTCCTGTCTCTTCCCTTGTGTGTAACTTTCAAGGACTCTACCTGGTGGTTGTGAGAGGTGGTCTTTGAGGGTGCTTGGGAAGGAGGGGTAAGACCTTGGCAGAGAGCTTTTCCACATGTTACAGCTCATTGGATTCTCACAGTGACCCTGAAATAGCTTGCCCACCGAGGTGGTCTGGGTTGGAAGATGAGCAAGATGACAACTCAAGCTGTGTTCGGGTTGTTTTGCTTTGATTTTCCAATGAAGTAGTGAGCAAGCTGTCTAAAGGGTGTGCAGAAGGTAAGGTTCCTTAAGAGTGGAGGTAACTCCTTGGAGGAACCAAGAACTCACTGCCTTTTATACCTTTGGGTCAGAGAGGGGCCATGGCAACTTTCTGAGGTCTTCCTACTGCCTTCTAAGGGATCCCTTGCCTCACCTCAGACACATACTTCTGTGTTCTCTTTCTATTTCTATATCATTAGGGCTTCAAAAGGCCTTTCTTATAACCTACCACAGACCCTATAGAGTAAATATTGTGATTTCTACTTGACAGATGAGGAAATGAAAGCTCAAAGAGGTGGAGTGATTACAGCTAGTAAGGGTAAGGCCAAGATTCAAACCCAAAGCTTGTGCTTTTTGGATAGGGCCTTACGGGTCATTTAGTCAAACTCTTTAATTTTACAAATGAGAAAACAGCCCTGAAAGGTAAGATGACTTGCCCAAGGACACACAACTTATTCATAGCAGAGACAGGCCTAGAACTTGTGTCCTGAGAGTCCCTGCCCACTGCACCAGCCTGCTGTCAGCTAAGAGGTGGGCCCAGTTGGTCCTATCAGTCCAGTGTTGGCCAGTGGCCCCACTAACAAGCAGCGCCATCTTTGTGTGCTGTTAACCCCTAAGAGAGAAGTGTTAGGCTGGGAATTGGCCACAGCGCTCATCACAGACTTAGCTTGCTAATGTGCTGATGGTGCTTGTACACTGGCTGGTTGCTACACAACCAGAGTCCCCGAAGGCACAGTGCCTTGTGCAGAGAACATATCAGTAATTTATTTCCTAGCCTGGTGAGTTTCCATTTTCTCTCATATAAGGCAAATTTATTTGGAAAGAGGCCAGTTATTTCAAGTAATGAAAAACTCCGCAACTCCCAAAGTCCCCCATGTCAAGACAAGAGTATAAATGTAGAGATGATGTGGGAGCCTGGGGTGCCAAAATGGTTGGGCCACTGTACAGTTGGGGTGGCCAGATTACAGTGGACAGAATGAGAGGCAGGTGGAGGAAATAAAGCCCGCCCACCTGTGACACCATCTTTTTATTTTTAGTACATTTATTTTGTGTCTCAAGCAAAGCATAGTATTTTTCTAAATATTTTTCCAGCAACATCAGTGACAATTTTTTAAAATTTAAATGTGCTGTTGAAAAAGGTGTGCCATCTTCTTAAGTGATGTTATAACTTACAGGGGCCAATTCTCCCCACCCTACTCCCTGAGCCCCACTGCTTCTCTCTCTTTATTTTATGCTATCAGGCACTGAGAAAATAGGATTCTCATAGCAGAGAATTGCTTTTCTGCACATTTATCGAGAATGGCTAACACTATTAGGTGAGGACTCCCTATATGTATGCCTATGATTTAAATCATTTTGTATTGAATGTATTGTCTCATTTCAATTT
Source organism: Hyperoodon ampullatus (assembly GCF_949752795.1). Lineage (NCBI taxonomy): Eukaryota > Metazoa > Chordata > Mammalia > Artiodactyla > Ziphiidae > Hyperoodon > Hyperoodon ampullatus. The sequence continues at coordinate 113,600,912 of NC_136915.1, forward strand.
TTTTTTTTTTGGCGGCACTGCGGGATCTCAGTTCTGTGCCCCCTGCAGTGGAAGTGCAGAGTCTTAACCACTGGACCACCAGGGAAGTCCCTTATTTCAATATTTTAAAATCACACTTTCCCACTTCTATGGTTAAGGGATATCATAAGTGTTTTTTTTGTTTTTTGTTTTTTTTTTGCGGTACGCAGGCCTCTCACTGTTGTGGCCTCTCCCATTGCGGAGCACAGCCTCCGGACGCGCAGGCTCAGCGGCCATGGCTCACGGGCCCAGCCGCTCCGCGGCATGTGGGATCTTCCCGGACCAGGGCACGAATCCGTGTCCCCTGCATCGGTAGGTGGACTCTCAACCACTGCGCCACCAGGGAAGCTCTATAAGTGTTTTTAAAAAATTTCTTTTAGCTGCAGAACCTTTTCTTTAAGCAAAACATTACGAAGCCCAAGTATGTAAAATAGGTAAAAGGTGGCGGCTGAGGTGCAAATGAAGTCTGACAGCTCAGCTCTTTGTTCCTTCTACCCACCCTGCACCCTCTCCAGCCCCCAGGCCCTGCTAAGACCCCTTGCTCAGGGCGGGGCAGTGCCAAGTGTGGATATACCCCAGGCCCTGGGGTTTCAAAGGCCCCTTTGAGCTTAGTGATTTGCCGAAAAATCTCATTCACCTCAAAATTTTTCAAAAGAAGGAAGGCTCATCTTTCTCAGTTACCCATCCAATTGCTTTGGAAAAAAACTGAGGACAGAGACTGCTTTCCATGTTGGTTAGGTAACATCAATAGAGACATTAAAAAAATTGTGATACATGATTGCTAAAAATTGGTAATTTGCTAAACACTGACAAATAGGAAGAAGGGAGAAAAATGACACATTATGCAAAGACAGCCACTGTTAATTTTTAAAATGTAAATGTGATCGAAGTCTAACAAACATATAGGAAAGTGCAGATATCATAAGTGTACAGTGCCATGAATTTCCACAAAGTGAAGATACCCTTGCAATTGACACCCAGCTCATGAACACTTTATATTTAGATGAATTTCCTCTGAGTCTTTTTCCTCTGCATAGTTTCTTGTTTGTTTTTATGTAGCCATGATTATTCTGTCTCTACAGCTCTGAATCCTGCCTTTTAAATTTAGTATCAGTTATATAACATAAGCACTTCTTCCCATTATTACAAATTCTTTGTAAACCTCACTTTCATCACTCCTCCATTAGGTGGCTATAATACCCAAGATCACTTAACCAACTTCCTATTATTGGGTATTTGGGTTGTTGTTTTGCTTTTGTAAATAACACTGTGTTGAACATCTTTGTGCATAAAGCTTTTTCCGTAGCTATGCTCTTTCCTGAGGGTATATTCCCAGAAGTGGAATTCTTGGGTCAGAGGATCTGAATATTTTGAAATCCAGAGCATAATGACTCTATCCTCAGTTCTCTCATGAGGGAGGAGGATTCCACCCAGGGACCCAGCGTAGCTCCAGTAAGCACACCTGCTGTGTTCCCTTCCTGTGCAGTGCCTGAATGGCGAAGCCTAAGTCACATTCTGCAGATTGTTTATTCCATTTGGATAACAGGCTAAGAGCCAATGTCAGATTTGGAGCCAACTATCAATTATTTATCATAACAAGGACAGGAGTAGCCTGTCGATATAAAAAGAAACCTAAGGAAAATCCCCAAACCTTGTTTTTGACATTGGTTTCCCCTCTTCCCTTCCAGCCCTTCCTGGAGTAGCTGACATTTAGTAGAATTGAGGGAGACCACCTTGCTCCCACTTTGAGGTCAGTGGGCAGTAAGTTAATAGGCGACAAAGTGGGAAGCAGGAGGGGGAGATGAGCTGCCCCACCCGACAGAAGGTCCCCTTCAGGGAGGAGACCTGACTGTACCTTTGAAGATTGCTATCACCATCTCATCTTTCTCTGGGCTGTCAAGTGACTTTTCTCAGTTACTGAGCCCTGGCTTTGGGCCCAGAGTGGAGCAGGGTGAACGAAGCTATGATCAGAGAGATGTCTATCTCCTTCCTGTTTAACATTGACTTTCCTGTCAGATGAGTCACTTGTGCCCAAGTGGTGCCCACGGCCGAGTCTGAGAACGTGCCAGCACGGTGTGAGGGGACCCAGAGGTGTAAGGAGAATTGGGGACGCTGGGAATATTAGAAGCAAGAGGAGCAGGAGGGCTGCTGAGGGAGCAGCACAGCCTTTTCCCTGCTGTTAAAGGCGGCTGCAAATTCTCCACCTCTGGCCAGTGTTAATTTGACTGAGGGGCCCCTCTGGGTAGCCTCTGGAGCAGGACAAACTAAATTCTCAGTGCTGTAAAGGGACACTCAAAGCCACACTCTCAAAGCCTCAGTTTCCCCATTGGTAAACTGGACCCACAACACATACCTATTCTCTTGGAGTATTTTATTTATTTATTTATTTATTTTTGGCTGCGTTGGGTCTTCATTGCTGTGCGTGGGCTTTCTCTAGTTGCAGCAAGCGGGGACTACTCTTCGTTGTGGTGCGCAGACTTCTCATTGCGGTGGCTTCTCTTGTTGCAGAGCACGGGCTCTAGGCGTGTGGACTTCAGTAGCTGTGGCACGTAGGCTCAGTAGTTGTGGCTTGCGGGCTGTAGAGTGCAGGCTCAGTAGTTGTGGCACACAGGCATAGTTGCTCCACGGTATGTGGGATCTACCTGGAGCAGGGCTTGAACCCGTGTCCCCTGCATTGGCAAGCGGATTTTTAACCACTGCGCCACCAGGGAAGCCCTCTTGGGATATTTTTGATGACTCTTCAGAGGATTGTGTAACTCCTGGTAACAATAAACAGCCAATGAATAAATAGTTATCACTTCTTGGAGCTGAAACCCAGGAGTGCCAGGCCACCAGGGCAGCCAGCTGTTGGTGTTTTTCTCGTGGGTTTATCACAGAGGGAACTCAACATTTGCATGGTTTGTCTTTGTGTGTCTGTGTGAAGGTTCAAGAAGACGGGGAAGCTGCAGGCTCTGAAAGAAGGCAAGACAAGCGTGCACCCACCGTATTCTTTGGGACAGCTGGTCCCTGAGAGGCCCAAGCCCACCCCAGTGCTCGTGCCCCTCATCTCCCCGCCGGTGTCCCCCAGCAGCCTTGGGTCTGACAACACCTCGAGGACTAGCCGACCAGATGCCAGTGGCCCTCAGAGCCCTTATGACGTCAGCAACAGAGACTACTTCTTCCCCAGATAGCTGGCTGGCCGGGCAGCACCTGGCAGCCTGGGGTGTCAGGCCCCCTGGACTGTGTGGATGCTGAAGCACAAACTGACTTAGCAAAAGACGCTCCGCACTGCCATGCCAGCTCATCTCGGGTGCTCGGGGCCTCTGGCTTCACCTCTACAGAAGGGCCTCGCAGAAAGTTCTGTGCTGGGTGAAAAAAAGGTTTGCTGTGTCTGTTCAGAAGGAAGAGATGGTTGAGTTTTTGAACCACTCTTCCTCCAATGCCCTGCTTACAGGGCTTAGAGTGAACTCAGGCCCCCGTGAAGAGAGGGCTGTCAAGACTCTACCGGACACTCAGGTGGGCAGAGCTGGGTGGCTGCACAGGCCTCAGACTCCCCTCTGGGCTTGGTGTGGACAAGTTGCTGGCCTCCCGCGCACCCCGACCCACCTCCAGGAGCTGCACCCTCAGGCGGGTGGGATGAATGTCCAGCCAAAGACTCCCCAAGTCACTTATCTCTTGGCCCACCACACAGTTTCATCTTCTAGCTTCTTGAAGCCCAAGTGCCTTCGCAATTCAGTTTTTCTAGGCCTGAGATTGGCTTTTCTTAAACCGCTGTGGCTGGGGGAAAGTCTTACCTGCTTTTCTTCACTGAACAGCTGAGACGGGGGGTGATAGTATCTCAGGGCCTGATGGTTTGAAATGGAATTATAATTAGTTCCTCATTAGCATTTTTATAAATGTGAATGATAGTCCTGGGCACTTGCTGAATCCAGAAGCAACTGCACTGGCTCGATTTCCCTTTTTGGATCCCAGGACTTCAGGAAAGAAGCCGCGGGGAAGGAGGGGAGTGGTGGGGACAGGGTCTCCATGCTTGTCTGTCATAGCATTGCTGAGGGGGACAGTGGCCTCTGCAAACCACCATTCTCCATTCTCCCCCTCCCCTGGCCCTCCAAAATGAGAACTCGCATTAGGGAGAGCCTCTGCCAGTGGTGAAATCAAAGCTGCCTTATTCCAGCTTTGTTTATTTTGGTTTCAGCTGAGCCTGAGTAACCAGGGAAGGTAATATTTATGCGAAAAGACAAAAGAACCCGGCAAGAATGGATTTTAATTTGGTTTTTAAAAAACTGCTGACTATTTTATCTTCAGAGGGTGGAAGATCCAGTATTAGCTGAGCGTCAGTATAGAAATAATGGGGGAAAAACACAATAGCTTTGTTTAGCACAAAACTGAGTCAAGTGAAAAAGGAGGAGAAAAGGAGATTTTGCCCTATTAGAGAAGAGACTCTGGTTTCATTCTAAATTTTGTTTTTGCCTTAAAAAGTGGAAAAAAAAAAAAAAAAAGTCTGCCTCTTCTCTAATTTAGCGGAAAAGCAGCTTGTTACTACTCCCCCAGGCGGCTGAGAAGGAAATGGTGTCCAGCTCCGTGTCACAGTGCTGGGAAGCAAGCCTCCCACGATTACCCAGCAGGTCAGCTGAAAATCCCCACCCCTGAAAGCCACGAGCCCTTGGGTATCAGAGGAGGTTCATTAAAACAAACAAACAAACCCTAACCTTGGTGCCTTCCTCTCTTTAGTTAGTTCCTTGAATGTGATTCAGTTCAGCTAGTTTGAAGCACCGAGTAAATGTCTAGCCGTGAGACTGCACTAACCACTGCAGTTCACTTTTCTGTCTGAGCTTTGAAAATTCAGTGATGTTAGTGGTTACCCAAACAAGCACCCTCAAGTATTCTGAGATGTCCCAGAATGAAGCTGTGATTAAAATCAGTCGTGTAACCACCACTAAAAATTTACCAGACCACAAAACGTTTCTAGTAGTCTCCCCTTTTAGAAAAATAACCACCAGCACCAGATAGGTGGGGAAAGGATGGAAATGACCATGTTTTATTTACCATTTGCCAGGTTCAAACTGTTATGATGTTGGACTACGCAGTGATTTTCATTGCTGGCTTTGGCTGTAAATTTCAGACCCTGTTTCTGCTTTTGGCAGCTAATCTTAACTTGACAAAAGTGAGGCAGGTGGTTTTGTTTTGTTTTGTTTTTCTCTAAATTTTCCTTGACTGAGAACAGCAAAAGTGCTGTTAAAGGGAAATATAAAAAATGAGAGTCTGCATGAGATAGGGTGATTCTGTGCCCATGGTTCTTTAACTCTTGACAAAGTTTTACCCACGTGTAATATTACCAGAGCCAGGCAGAGCGGTGCTAGTGGAAGATGTGAAATCCAGATAGCTCATGATTGCTGAGAGCTAGGCAGCTTTGATCTCCAAATTGTTATTGCTTTCATTATTATTGGAACGGAACTGCATTTTTTTTAATTGAAGAGGGTTTTTTTCCCTTTATTTTTTTATAAGCTAGTATAGATGAAGGAAAAATATTTGTCTTCTCTGGGTTGTAGGCCTTGCTCAGTGTACACAGGTATACACCCTAAGCTTTCTCTGTCCTTGAATCTGTGGTCAGTGAATGTGTGTTTCAATCCACAGGTCATTCTTACCTGTGTTTCTGCAGCACATGTGCTGCCTTTTATCCTCAACAGTGATGCTACTCACCTAATACCTGTAGCAATCTGCTACACAGCCAGATGTGAAATGTTAGCACAGCGACAATTTTTGTTAAAGACGGGCAACTTATCCTGCTGGGTGGGAAAAGTTGAAAATATGCTAGATCAAGGTCTCAGTTAAAGTGGTCATTAATTTTTGTAGCATTAATGATAAAAAAAAAAAGGTCGAGGAGGTAGCATTGAATGTGTCTACAAAGCCCTTGGTGACTCTGAGAGCTCTTTGCCCCGATGGAGCCTTGCCCTTGCAGTTTGTTGGCCAGGCTCTTGGCTCACCCCGAGTGTCCGCCATTTCCCAGCTGCCCCCAAGGGAAGGAAACACCATTACAAGGGGTGGAATCTGATGCTGGAATGGATTGGGAGCCCACCTGGTGGTGAACAGAGCTGAGCAGGGCAGGCTGGGAGTGGTGGTCATGGTTTGTGGGTTTCCTGCAGAATGTTCAGGAATGTCTTGCCTGGCTGCTTTAGTGCTGCGCTATGTCGCTTCATCAAAGGCACTTAAGATTGACCCAGTTGGGGAGGAGTTGGTGAGAAATTTATCTTAATTTGGAGAAGCAGGGGCAACTGGTGGTCCTTGGGAGCATGAGCCTGGATTCCAGCCTTCTATGCAGCAGTTGGCAGTGGGGCTGTTGCTGAAAGGGAGCCCAGCTGGCTCAGCTTCTGTGCCAGACACTCCTGAGCATCCCCGAAAGGTCCTTCCAGCATCGTGTCCTTGGTGTAGCCTGGCCCCAGCGCCAGTGAGTTTCTATGGCAACCTTAATGATTATTAAGGAACATTGTCAGTTGTATGAACATATGCTCAAATGCTGATATACTTCAGAAGGAAAGGATTGGAACAGCATGTAGCAAGGCTGTTAATTAATAGAGAAACCATATTTGGATGGAGATCACACATCCGTTAAATAGAATACCTCAACTTTACATTGTTTTTTTCTGGAGAGAAATAATAGTTTTAAGTTTTTGTTTTTATTTTTTTACTTAATTACCTGAAAGCAAATACCAAAGGCTGATGATGTCTGTATATGGGGCAAAGGGTCAGTATGATGTTTTTCAATGTTTTCTCTTTTTACCAGCTACTTTGCATTTAAAGTGAAAATTGTAAATGTTTGAAATAAATAAGTTCCAAAAATTATGCTTGAGGGGTAATTATGCTTTGGCACCTGCGTCATTTCAAGGAAAGACTTGAATGATTATGGGGGAAAGGGGTAAGGAAAGATGGGTTTAAAATTAAGGAGGACCAGGGGCTTCCCTGGTGGCGCAGTGGTTGCGAGTCCGCCTGCCGATGCAGGGGACGTGGGTTCGTGCCCCGGTCTGGGAAGATCCCACATGCCGCGGAGCGGCTGGGCCCGTGAGCCATGGCCGCTGAGCCTGCGCATCCGGAGCCTGTGCTCCGCAACGGGAGAGGCCACAGCAGTGAGAAGCCCGCGTACCGCAAAAAAAAAAAAAAAAAATTAAGGAGTACCATTTTGGGGTGAGCTTCTCCTTAATGCAGGATTAAATTACCTCTGGGAAAAAAATCAGGTAAGTTTAAGAAATAAGTAGCAATCTCTCAAAGACTTTAATGATGAAAGTATTTCCCCAAATGAGCCCTGGGGTTTCTGGAAGGGGCGTGGTTGCTTCTGCCATGTTTACATCATTATCAGGTGATGGACCTGTGGGGAAGGAAAAGGAAGGGCCATTATTCATCAGAAGACTGTTTATTGGACAGGAGGGTGTTAACGGAATCACAAAAGCAACCTTGTACTTCTTGATCATCAGATAGGCTGCATCTGTCCCCTATTGAAAAGGGTCCTCAATAAGAAAAACTTGGGACACAGCCATCCCATATCTTCCAAACAGAGGAAAGTCATCGTGTGGATGCTCTGTGGATAAGAGTTGCTGTGTAAACAGTTCAGGGCTGGGGAGGAGGAAACTGCATGGAAACCTGGAAATTGTGTAACTCAGACCAAAAGCTGAAGTGTGAGGCCCTGCTGTGTGACCCCACCCCACCCCCGGCCGCCTGGGCAATCAGAGGAAAGCCTCACAACCACACCTACAGGGCCCGTCGACTCCCTGAGGATGCCACTGTCTCATTTGAGGTTGGTCCCTGTCTTGCAGAAAGCGACACAGGAAACAGATGTCCCTATGGTGGCTTGGCTGTGTGGGCCCCACGGAGGGTGCAGGAGTGGGTGTAAGGGGCAGGAAATGGGAGAGGCTGCCTCCCTCTTCTCCACGGTGTCACTGTTAGGATGACATGCTTACGATGCTCTTTCCAGAAGAATTTGGGGGAGCAGATGGTGAATCTTGTAGAGGATGGCAAGGAACACTCAATTCCTGGAACAGCCACTAAGGAAAGCGTTTTCCTTATTTATTAGTGCATAAGGAGACCAAGCCTTTCTCCATGTCTGTGAGAAGCACAGGCCAGAGGCAGGGAACTGTGTGCCTTCCTGCAGTAGCAGAAGTGTGCCGTTGAAGGGCCTTAAACTGGTCCATGCAGTGTTCAAGGGCTGGGCTGGGGGCACAGCAGCCCCTCCAGCAGAGTGGTGACCAGGTGGGCTGCCTGAGTGGCCTGTCGCTTCAACAATCCTGAGCATGAGAGTGAGCCCTGCACTATCCTTCAAATACTGCCAACACCTCCTTTCTCTGTGAAAGTTCTGTCTTCTTGCTGATGTGTGTTACTTAAAAACAACAGAACAACCTCAGCCACATCTTATTTCATACCAGCAGTTTTCCGTGACCATCCAAAACATGAATACAATGAAGTTTTTCAGTAAAATCCGGAAAGACTCATACTATGGGAGTATGCAATATTCAGTTAGGATATTTCTTCTAAGGTAACTTCAAATTGCTTAGTAAAGCTGCCCAATGTCCACAAAGAAAATAGCTTACTATTTTCTTTCTTTTTTTTTTTTTTTTGGCGGTACGCAGGCCTCTCACTGCTGTGGCCTCTCCCGTTGTGGAGCACAGGCTCCGGATGCGCAGGCTCAGCGGCCATGGCTCACGGGCCCAGCTGCTCCGCGGCACGTGGGATCTTCCCGGACCGGGGCACGAACCCGTGTCCCCTGCATTGGCAGGCGGACCCTCAACCACTGCGCCACCAGGGAAGCCCTTCTTTTTTTTTAAAATTTATTTCATTGAAGTATAGTTTATTTACAACATTGTGTTAATTTCTACTGTGCAGCAAAGTGATTCAGTTATACATATATACATTCTTTTTCATATTATTTTCCATTATGGGTTATCACAGGGCATTGAATACAGCTCCCTGTGCTATACAGTAGGACCTTGTTGTTTACCCATTCTATATAGTTTGCATCTGGGAATTCCCTGGTGGTCCAGTGGTTAGGACTTGGTGCTTTCACTGCCGTGGGCCCAGGTTCAATCCCTGGTTGGGGAACTAAGATCCAACAAGCCATGCTGCATGGCCAGAAAAAAAAAAAAAAAAAAAAAAAGTTTGCATCTGCTTATCCCAAACTCCCAATCCTTCCCACCCCCACCCCTACCCCCTTGGCAACCACAAGTCCATTTTAATATTTCATTATGATTTTTTAAAGAATGAAATTTATTGGGAGGACAGTGAATTCTATTTTGGTTTTTAAATGCCTGTGCTGCACAGTGAGGGTTTTGCATTGATGAATGGTATAAGTGGGACATTCTGGAGTCGGTGCCCAACCATAGGTGCAGAGAGGAAGGAAAGGTGGAGGAGGCTGGCGTGGGCACACCCACTTGTGTGGGCAGCATGTTTGCCCTGCAGAGCGCAGGTATACACGGGTGTACACTGGAGTCACCACAACCAAGCGGGGATTCCAGATCAGTCTGATGTGGACTGAGATGCTTCTGAGGAAGGTGGTGGTGATGGACCCCGAGGGTGACTGTGGACCGTGATTGTATAAGGTGGGTGTTTTGGGGCCTCGGACTTCAGACCTTGGTGAAATTCAGTGGATCATGTCCATGGATGGGTCCAGGGATTAGAAGAAGCCCAGGCTCCACCCCCAGGCCCTCTGAATCACAAAAGTGGGTGTCTGTTTACATGAGTGTAAGGTCCTCGGTTTCTCCTGCTGTGCAACCGGCTCTGAGGGTCTCTGTGCTGGAGACCACAGGGCAGGAGGTGAGATTCTATAGCAAGATGTTACTGTGGGTACTAATTGGGTAACAAAATCTGTGGACAGCAAAGAGCTACACCACTGGCCCTACTGGTTACCTAGAAGGCCACCATCCCCTTTTGTTCAAGATGGTCTATTAAAATTAGCTAATAGGGCTTCCGTGGTGGCACAGTGGTTGAGAATCTGCCTGCTAATGCAGGGGACACGGGTTCGAGCCCTGGTCTGGGAGGATCCCACATGCCGCGGAGCAACTAGGCCCGTGAGCCACAACTACTGAGCCTGCACGTCTGGAGCCTGTGCTCCACAACAAAAGAGGCCGCGATAGTGAAAGGCCCACGCACCGCGCTGAAGAGTGGCCCCCGCTTGCCACAACTAGAGAAAGCCCTCGCACAGAAACGAAGACCCAACACAGCCAAAAATAAATAAATTAATTAATAAACTCCTATCCCCAACATCTTAAAAAAATTAGCTAATAATAACGACAACCGTTTATGGACCCTCCACCATGTGCTTGACAAACAGGATATTCTTTCTCATAATGGCACTGCAAGGAAAATGTTCTCACCTGTTTACAAGTGAGGTCACAGAGGCTCGTATTGGTGAAGATAGTGATCTAAGACACCTGAGCTAAGAGGCTGAACTAGACCCCAAACTTATGTCTGCCTGACTCCAAGGCCGGTGCTCTTCGTCCTCGCTGTGTGGCCCCTCAGCCCCTGGTGACAATGAAGATGTGTCTATCTTTCCAACCCCTTTTCCAGGCCAGGTGCCCTCACCCTGTGCTGGGTGGGGCCTGGCCCACTCACCCCTGAGAGGAGATGGACCTGGATTCCTCATTCGGTTTATCACACCCGTCAGTGTGGAAGCTGAGACCCTGGGAGTCTGAGCCACACGCTGGTGGCCTCAGCGTGTCCCTGAGGCCACCAGATCCCGGCGCTGCTCACATAATAGGCAGCCGCAGAGAAGACGGGCCACAAAGGGGAGGGGCAGCGAGCAGCTCCTTACACCGAATTGTCCTTGATCAGAAACCAGACCAAACCACTTCCCCTCCTCTGTATCAGCCCTGTATCTATTCCTCTGAACTCTGTGTTCTGTTGCTTCCTTGGTGTAAACTTTAATGAACTTCCTTGAAATCCCCTAACTGTGCTTTTTTTTTTTTGCGGTACGCGGGCCTCTCACTGCTGTGGCCTCTCCCATTGCGGAGCACAGGCTCCGGATGCGCAGGCTCAGCGGCCATGGCTCACGGGCCCAGCCGCTCCGCGGCATGTGGGATCCTCCCGGACCAGGGCACGAACCCGTGTCCCCTGCATCGGCAGGCGGACTCTCAACCACTGCGCCACCAGGGAAGCCTTAACTGTGCTTTTTTTATGGCATGGGAATCTTTTTCTGTCCACTCTGCCTCTGAAAGGGTGAATGATCACCACACTAAGAGGTGGTTCTCTCTGGGCCATGAGATCCATTCAACCACCATGCCGCCGGCTGGCTGCAGGGATATAAGAGGAATCAATCCCTCCCCCAGGTGTCAGTCCACCCACTGAGCCACACAATTAAGGTGCAAACGCTCTCTCTGGGAGCAAGTGACTAATCTGGTCTAGGGAGTCGGGGAAGGAAGGGATAGGGAGAGTGAAGACGGAGGAGGAGGGCTCCGGGTGGAGGGGGGTGCCCAGGGAGGCTGCTGGTGCAGGGCCTGGGGCTGGGGGGAAGGCCTGCCTTGGACATGCTCTGTGGTGAGCAATCTTTTGATATTCTAAGAGCATTAGGGAGCTGCTTGAAGACCGGATTTGCACCTTCTTTTTTCTTTTATGCATATTAAAAATTTTTTCATGAGCCTGTATGTTTTTACAACTAGAGTAAGCTTTTCACTAACTAACTTTTGGGATAGTTCAGCCAGGTTGTACTGCTTATGAAAAATTATTTATTAAAAAGTGCAAGATGGGACTTCCCTGGCAGCAAGGAATCTGGTTAAGAATTCACTTGCCGGGGCTTCCCTGGTAGCTCAGTGGTTGAGAATCCGCCTGCCAATGCAGGGGACACGGGTTTGAGCCCTGGTCCGGGAAGATCCCACATGCCACAGAGCAACTAAGCCCGTGCGCCACAACTACTGAGCCTGCGCTCTAGAGCCTGCAAGCGCAACTACTGAGCCCATGTGCCACAACTACTGAGCCTGTGCTCTAGAGCCTGAGAGCCGCAACTACTGAGCCCACACGCCACAGCTACTGAAGCCTGCGTGCCTAGAGCCCGTGCTCCATAATGAGAGAAGCCACCGCAATGAGAAGCCCACACACCACAATGAAGAGTAGCCCCCGCTCACCACAACTAGAGAAAGCCCACATGCAGCAATGAAGACCCAATGCAGTCAAAAATAAATAAATTAAATAAATAAAATTTAAAAAATGCTTTAAAAAGTACTATATTGCTAAAAAGTGCTAACCAGTGTCTGAGCCTTCAGTGAGTTGTACATAATCTTTGCTGGTGGAGGGTCTTGGCTCGTTGATGGTGCTGACTGATCAGGTGGTGGCTACTGAAGGTCGGGATGGTGGTGGCAATTTCTTAAAATAAGACAACAATGAAGTTTGCTGCATGGATTGACTCTTCCTATCATGAATGATTTCTCTGTAGCCTGCAATGCTGTTTGATAGCATTTTACCCACAATAGACCTTCTTTCAAAACTGGAGTCAATCCTCTCAAACCCTGCTGTTGGTTTATCAACTAAGTTTATGTAATAGTCCAAATCCTCTGTTGTCATTTCAACAACTGTCACAGTTTCTTCACCAGGAGTAGAAGAAACATCTACATCTCTGCTCATCCATAAGAAGCATCTCCTCATCCATTAAAGTTTTATCATGAGATTATAGCAATTCAGTCATATAGTCAGGCTCCACTTCCAATTCTAGTTCTCTTGCTATTTCCACCACACCTGCAGTTACTTCCTCCACTGAAGTCTTGAGCCCTTCCAAGTCATCCGTGAGGGTTCCAATCAACTTCTCCCAAACACCTGTTAATGTTGATATTTTGATCTCTTCCCGTGAACCACAAATGTTCTTAATGGCAAGCAGAGTGGCAAATCCTTTCCAGAAGGTTTTCAATTTCCTTTGCCCAGATCCATCAGAGGAATCACTATCTACAACAGCTAGGGCCTTAAGAAATGTATTTCTTAAAGACTAAGACTTGAATGTGGAAATTACTCCTTGATCCATGGGCTGCAGAGTGGATGTTGTGCTAGCAGGCATGAAAACATTAATCTCGTTGTACATCTCCATCAGAGCTCTTGGGTGACCAGGTGCATGAGCAGTAATTGTCAATGAGCAGTAATATTTTGAAAGGAATCTTTTCTCCTGAGCAGTAGGTCTCAACAGTGGGCTTTGTCAACAGATGTGCTGTCGTCCAGGCTTTGTTGGGCCATTGATAGAGCACAGGCACAGCTGATTTAGCATAATTCTTAAGGGCCCTAGGGTTTTTGGAATGGTAAATGAGCATCAGCTTCAAGTCACCAGGTGCATTAGCCCCTAACAAGAGTCAGCCTGTCCTTTGAAGCTCTGAAGCCAGGCATTGACTTCTCCTCTCTAGCTATGGAAGTCCTAGATGGCATCTTCTTCCAATAGAAGGCTGTTTTGTCTACACTGAAAATCTGTTTAGTGTAGCCACCTTCATTAATGATCTTTGCTGGATCTTCTGGATAACTTGCTATAGCTTCTACTTCAGCACTTGCTGCTTCACCTTGTACTTTGATGTTATGGAGATGGCTTCTTTCCTTAAACTTCATGAACCAACCTCTGCTAGCTTCAAACTTTTATTTTGTAGCTTCTTCACATCTCTCAGCCTTCATAGAACTGAAGAGAGTTAGGGCCTTGCTCTGGATTAGACTTTGGTTTATGGGAATGTTGTGGCTGGTTTGACCTTCTAGCCTGACCACGCAAACTTTCTCCATGTCAGCAATAAGGCTGTTCTGCTTATCATTCTTGTGTTCACTGGAGTAGCACTTTAAATTTCCTTCAAGAACTTTTCCTTTGCATTCACAACTTGGCTAAAACTTTTTGGTGCAAGAGGCCTAGATTTCAGCCTGTCTCGGCTTTAGGCGTGCCTTCCTCACTAAGCTTAATCATTTCTAGCTTTTGACTTAAAGTGAGAGACTCTTCCTTTCACTTGAACACTTAGAGGTCATCGTAGGCTTACCAATAGGCCTAATTTCAATATTGCTGTGTTTCAGGGAATTGGGATGCCCGAGCAGGGGATGGGGGAAATGGCTAGCCAGTGGAGCAGTTAGTACACACACATTTATTGATTAAGCCCATCATCTTATATGCGCATGGTTCATGGTGCCCCAGAACAATTACAAGAGTAACATCAAACATTACTGATCACAGATCACCATCACAAATATAATAATGAACAAGTTTGAAATACTATGAGAATTACCAAAATGTGACACAGAGACAGGAGGTGAGAGGATGTTGTTGGAAAAATGACACCAATAGACTTGCTTGATGCAAGGTTGCCATAAACCTTCAACTTGTAAAAATCGCACTATCTGTGAAGTGCATTAAAGTGCAATAATACGAGGTATGCCTGTCTAGGTACACCAATTAAGAGCCACTCCAGAATTAGACCTGGGCTGCAATCTGGGCTGCCACTTACTATGTGACTGACCCAGTGTCTTTACCTGAAAAATGAGGCTACCTGGTTCACTGAGTTGTGGAGGATTAAAGCAAGATAATGTAGCATGAAAAGCATTTGTTTAGGAGCACACCTGGTGTGTAGCCAAGAGTCTATTCTCATTACTTACATCTTGGCCTTTCACAGGGTCAAAATCCAACACTCAGCAAACCCTGGGCTCTTGTAAATGTGTTCAACCTGAATTCTGAAAACAATTACTCAATTGCTCTGATGATGTTGGGGAGGTGAATATTTCTCAATGCAAACTTCCTTTTCGGTTAACACAGATGGGAAAAAACAATAAGCACTTGTACCACTGGGTGGCAGTTTATATAAACGTTCAATGGAAATTAAGACTTTGATAGTGAAAGACTCAACACTATAGCCTTCTTCTAGAAACTCAAATGAATTTATTTGTGCGTTTCTAAACAGTTGCTTCCAGTGGTGGTTCTCAGCCCTGGCTGGGTATCAAAATCACCTGGTAGGGGTTTAAAAAACTTAGATTCATCACAGATTGCAGCATCACATCCCATGGATGGACTGGGGGCAACTGTATAAATAACAAACAAAGGTAAAAACAAAAGCAAAGCCACAACTCTGATGCCTAGTTAGGGACAAGGACAAATGTAAAAACCACCTACTCAGGAAGAAGACGGCTGAGGAAACGGAAGAGGAGAGCTTCAGTATGGTCCTGTTTTATTTGGGAAGGAAAACATAACAGGAGGGCTCTAAAGGTGAACTCAGAAAAAAAATTAAGGTCACGTCTGCTGGTTATATTCAGTTGTGGTTTGTTTACACATTTCATCAACGGTGATTGCAAATGAAACTTTTGACCCTCTCTGCTATAGCAGAAAAGTGTTTTTTATGAAGGGAGGTGATTCTCAAAACTAATTGACTCAAGCAGAAACACTGGTTTTCCTGGAATAATGTTTATTTAAAGTTACATTTCAGAGTAAACCAATCTTCAGGAGGGCATGCAGCTTATATTGGCTACTGCAATACATCCAGAAATTTTTATAAAATCTTTCTGATATAATATAAATTACTAAAGCACTACCGATAGGCACCTGTATTACATACAATCTTCAGATATTTTCAAAAGTTAAAACTATGTATTAGTTGATACTTAAAATGTTAAGGCCCCCTGAAAAAATAACTGAATGGGTAAGAACGTGACAAAATGAGATGCCTGTCTCAATGATCTGTTGCCAGCATGTTCATTAAAAATTCAGATTCTAAATGACGTGATCCAGCCATAGTCCAGAGGCCTCGTGACGATGGTTGTATTAGGTTGCAAATCACCCTTTCCGCAGGAAAGGGCAGATTTCAAGATGGCAACTGCTGTGTCATCATTTTCTTGCTAAGGATTGTATCAGAAATCCTTCAGAAAACCCTGCCCTAAACGCGCTTTGTTTTCCCCTGCAGTTTTCTTTCTCTCCATTAGATGGCAGTAACACACCACCGTTTTCTTTCTATAGGGCCAGAAATTAAGGAGAATAAATTAAGGTTCACTGCAGGCCAAGTTTCTCTAAGTCCAAGTTAATGGGGGTACAAAAATTGGAGACAATAAAGAAGAGTGATTCTAAAGAGATCATAAGGCCAAAATAGTGCTGGTTACAGAAAATAAGAAAGAGACAACGAATGAATGAGACGTGTGAGAAAGGTATCAAATAAATTCTGCTAAATTAATAAGGATGAGAGAAGGGAAATGAAATATCCCCCTAGACTGAAGGAAAAATGAGCCATTAACCTTTGACTAAAAAAGGACATTTTAATAGAATAGAAAGGCTACTCTCATTTAAAAAGCAACTTGAAGAATGTTTCAAATGCTCAGTTGTTCTTTGAATTAAGTATTAAGATTTATTCACTAACAGTGGACATTAACAGACTAATGACATAGTCAAATGACCCAATTAATAAATTAGGATTATTTTCCTACCTATCTCAAAATCTTCTGGCTGTCCCTATGGATTATCTGCTCACCTCCCCGTCCTCTGGCAGAGGCCAATAAATGAGTAACAATTCGGCAAAGCATGGAGACTTTGAACAGATAAGAATAAAGGCTCTTTTTATATATGATTCTTAAGAAAGTACTTTGGATAACTAAAAAGGACACTTCCATCCTCAGAATAGGCATATCAGCATTTATCTTTCTGTACATATATTACCATTTCTCCATTATTTTACTCCTACTTATTTAAATATACCAACTCCAGTGGTTGAAATCCATCCTGATAGAAACAGCTATGGTAGCAAAATAAATAGAAATGTCCCTTTACCCTCTGTTCTTATAGGCCTGAAATGAGCCAATGAAATAAACATAACCTGGAACAGAGCATTTTTTTAAAAGGAGGTGTGATAAAGGGGAAGGAACAGTTGTAGGAAGCTCCATGGATGCTAAAATTCAAGGCAAATGAGAACAAATTTGATAGAAGACATTATTCTCTCCAGAAAGAATCAGAAAATATTCTGGGAGACTGAATGAATTCAAAAGAATTACGACTACAGGAAAATACTTGTATCAAGACAAAATGACAAAAGGCACAAGCATTTAGAGCTCAGAGAGGAGACATGTCAAGAGGGCTTCAGATCAGCTGGCCCTGGAGGCTTAACAAGGAAGCCATTAGGGAAACCCTGCTGGGCCTAATTGTTTTTAGAACATATGGTACTTTGTGCCACCACCCAGCTGTGAATTCCCTGGCTTTTGTCAGCTTGTGTCACAACCTTAAGAAGAAAATAGTAGCTTACCCCCTTTCTACGAATTTACTATATTTCTTCTTATTATAACCTCCTGTACAATTGTGAAGGAACTGGACTATATATAAACTCCACATCTCCACTTTTAATTATATAAAGAAAACAGCATGACTGTCACAGAAAAACAATATAGAGAAAGCACAATACTGAGCCTATGATAGAAGCTCAATAAATACTTAATGTATCAGGTCTGCTTTCAAAATGTTATTTCATTATTACATTCATCACAGTTGCTGGGTATGGGCCAAAAATCATTTAGTGCACAAAGAAAAACTTTACAAAGCTTTCAGCATTTATTAAAATTAGGGTAACTGCCGTATTTCCTTTGTAGAATAAGTTTAAGTAAAAAATAAGATTTCATTTCTAGAATGTTGAACTGAAAATAAGTTTAACAGAATGAATTATTTGTATATGGAAGATAATAAATATTTGTTTAATGGAATTAGAACTACAAATGCTAAAAATTAAAAAAAATCTCGTACTAAAGGTATAGTACGTAAACCAATACATTAAAAAATTCTATCAGTACTTAAAAAACAGAACATTCTTGATTAATAAAATCTTTGACATCCAGTGAGGAAAAGTTCCTTTCAAATTTTTAAAAACAAAGATCACATGACTCTTTGCTACAATCTTAACTGAATAAAGAAGCGAATATTTACTAATCTCTAAATCATAATAGTAAAATGATAACTAATAACTAGAAGGATATGTTATCCTAAAAATTAACCGAATCAACATTTCTTTTGTGTATTTAACATTAGTTACAAAAGTTAACTTTTCATTGATGACAGTCAGCATATTTGCATCTGGACCAGTTTCAAGAACCAAATTACAAACCCCAGAATACAGAAACATCTGCTCAGTTGTAATTATAGCGCCACTCACTGTAGCCTTCTCACAGTATGCCATTCCCACGTTTTTTTTTTTCACAGTAAGTACATTGGCGATACAAGTTCACAATAAATCATAATGGTACTATGAATATTATTTTAATATCTTTAAGCAGTAGTAGATAGAGAAAATGCCAGTCTTTTAAAATATTTTTATACGGTGCCAACCGGTCTGCTTTGTACAGCATGAGAGAAACTTTGCAGGTTTTAGAGACCCAGTTCACACAATCATATTCTAGAATTTATATATATATATATATATATATATATATATATATATATATATATATATATATATATATCTGCTGCACGACTTGTGGGATCTTAGTTCCCCAACCAAGGATTGAACCCCGGGCCCTGGGCAGTGAGACTGTGGAGCCACTGGACCGCCAGGGAACTCCCTATATATATATATATATTTTTAAGTTACTCTAAAATACAAAGCGAATCCAATTTTAGGGATAAAAATTAAAAATGGCTCCAATAACTAAAATGAACAAAAGTGAAACAAAAGATATCAGAAGTTCTGTATAATTATTCAATAAGAAAACAGTTGTTGAGCTTTGTAAATTTTCAGATTTGTTAAAAATCAGAAATAAAATCTTCGTTGTATATTTTATTCTGTAATTCAGAATAATGGTAATGCTGCCAATACTTAATTATATTGGTGATTCTTAAATCAGAGGCATCTTCCTTCTTATTTATGCTTATATTACTGATTTGCTGAAAAAGTCCACAGAAATTGAGAAAACACAAACTTTCTTAATAATCCTTTTGCCAGACCCTACAGTTGTGAATTTTTATGGACTCCGGAGCTGAACTAGGACCCTCAAGAGAGAAATATAGCTTTCTCCAAAGTGCCCACTATTTACTTATTTTCCATTGATCATGCTTTTCCTCCAAGAAGGGGTCCTGTATTACGTGCTCTTTGGGTCCACATGATCATTTTTTGTTGTCTTATGTAAAAGCCAAGTGCCTTTTTGTTGGTTTGTTTGGAGACCAGGTATTCCACGGAACAACTAGCACATTTTTGGAGAATCTTAATATTTCTGGACTCCTGACTTACCTTTCCTGAGGGTCATGCCCCACATAGAGCACCCTACTCCAGGACTGGAGGCAACCGGTAAATTATGTTTTCTCATTGTAGACTACTTAGCAAGGAGAAAAGGGACAGGTCAGTAACCAAGTGTCATGGAATGGATTCAAGGCCGAAGACTTTTTGACTCCTAAATGAAGCGTCCCGCTTCCTCCAAAATATTATGGTGCAGTCCAGCCTTGTCCCCTGAGATACTGGTTGGGTGCTGATGCCCTCCTAGGTGTGAGAGGCCCCGCTGGGGCTTTTGGTGGCTGAACCTTAGTGCAGCTTGCTGTGCACAGGGTAGAGCAAGGTCATATGTTCTGCCCCCTTGAAAGGCAGCTTCTCATTGGAATAATAGTGTACCACTTCCGGGATGCTGTCAAAGACAGCACTCGTCTGATTCAGGGTATACTTGTTGTCTTTGGTCTGAGCCACTATGATGTGGACACATCCTTGACTAGTCCTGGAACAAAACCAAAATTGAGGAGAAGACATGAGTGAGTGAGCAGAGGGATCCCTCCCCACTGAAAACTATCTCAGCCAGATTCACAGGCGAACAGGTTCCCATCCATTCCTGGAATTGTGATATACAAACAGAAATGCATTCAGCACTCCAATGAAGCTCTCAGAAGCTTCACAGCCCTCAGCTAAATGTGTATCATCCTTGGGTTGTTTATCCTTAATACACACAAGTCATCAGGCACTGGACCAAAAAGAAAAAAAAACGTCCAGTCCCTCCTGGCCCCCAAATTGCCAAACTAGTGCTTAAACCCAAGTATGAGACCACGAAGGTGAGGTTTAAACTCACCCTCTTTGTCATGGCTAAAAGGACATGTGTAAGGTTTTCTCCCCAAAGAACACATTAAGAATAATAATAATAATAAAACTGTTTCCTTCCTCCCCCCACGGCCAACCCAATCTGGAAAGACTGTTCCTGGTTGTGTATAATGACAGCTGGCACCGAAGGCTCAAAGATCTAATCCACGAGCACCAGTCTCAGGAACACAGCAAAGCTATTCCTGGTATTGTGTATCTGGTGGCCTATCCCGTTTTCTGAGCCATGCTGCTCCCCCCGACAACCTCTTATCCCCTCCAGTCTGATTGTTTCAGCTGCAGGGGCTCAGCTTCCTCAGGAAGGAAATGCTGTTAGGGCTCTTGACAATGATCCTCCAATATAGCACCACTGAACTCGCAAGAGCAAAGAGAATTTCCATGACACCAGCTCCACCAGGCCTACCAGGCCAAAATGAATGTTCTGTGTACAACTGGGCAGGGGAGTCATTGCAAGGCAGTGTTTCCTTTTTCATCAAAAGAAACTAGTACCAAAATTGCAGTTGGCATTTTGACAATCAAGGGATCTGATTTATTCAAGTCCCAAACACTAGGGAATAAAAGAACCACTGAACTATCCTGTTAGAAATTATTTTTTTATCAAGAATTATTTCTCTGCTGAGAGGACCTACTTTAGATCACGTAATGTAAGGCAGAAAGTGATCAATGTACAACGGTAATAAAATAGGACTCTCTTTATCATAAGAGATATTGGGACATTTACCCAATACCAATTCGGTATTCTTTTTTTGTTTTTGGCCATGCCATGCGGCTTGCAGGAACTTAGTTCCCCAACCAGGGATTGAACCTGGGGCCACACGTCAGTGAAAGTGCTGAGTCCTAACCACTGGACCGCCAGGGAATTCCCCCAATTTTGCATTCTAATCAGAGCATGTCATGCTCTGTTGTCCAAGCAAATGCATCTTATTTTCTGACAGTACATACCCCTGTGAACCACCTTCAAAGTATAGCTTTTTTGCCTGGTCATCTACCCATGATAGGAAAGTCTGTACCCCTCTCCTGCATCCAGACAGGGAGGCTTCGATACTCACTTTAGTGCAATGGAGTACCTACTGGTCCCTGACTCGCTGTTTCGAACCAGGTACCCAGCTTCTTTGCAGGGTTGTAGTCGACTCTCAGCCTCAGCACGGGTGATGGCACCATGATACCAACTGAAAAATGGGGCAGGGGGAGAAATCACGAGCATCAAGATACCAGTCCAGACAGGGCATCGTTCCATAAAGCATTATTTGAAATGAACTTCTAGTGAAAACTCAACAGCCGGACTAGATCCTGCTTCCCATTCAAAATAGACAAAATGAGATTTGGGTAATCCTGGATCACAAAACCTATCAATCACCTAAGAGGGAGTTAACAGGGCTAGTGTCATTTTAAAAGTTTTCACTCTATGCAGAGGAATGGAATTTGAGATCAGGTTCTGGGGATGCAGTGCATTTTCTACTCTGCACAAATGCACTGGGCTTTGAAAATGGGTTTTCACTAATAAGTCCCACCCAGAAAAATATTCAGCACCAAAAAGAATCATGTAAAACGGGCCAGTGTGCCCCGACAAAGTTCCCAGCCATTGTGTGTTACACGTATCTGTGGAGGAGACTCACGGCTGCTTCTCCAGTGGCAGGGCTGGGTCCACTCTTTCCCCTTCACTGTGGTCAGAGAGGGTTGGCTTCAAGATCTTCTGGGTCCAACTCTTCTGTCGGTGGTGTTGCCTCACTGTCTCCTCCTTGACGGAAGGTCGCTCAGAGCCTTCAAACTGAACTGGAAGAAAGGCTCCATTTAACATCAGAGGCCACTGAGGTGACCCATGTAAACTTCAAAGAAAAGACCTTGTCTGCCTCATCTTAGGAAAGAAGCTTTTCCCCCTCTTTAATTTGAGCTAAAATACATTGCAAGGGACTTCCCTGGTGATACAGTGGTTAAGAATCCACCTGCCAATGCAGGGGACACGGGTTCGAGCCCTGGTCCAGGAAGATCCCACATGCCATGGAGCAACTAAGCCCATGCGCCACAACTACTGAGCCTGTGCTCTAGAGCCTGCGAGCCACAACTACTGAGCCCTCGTGCCACAACTACTGGAGTCCACACGCCTAGAGCCCGTGCTCCGCAACAAGAGAAGTCAGTGCAATGAGAAACCCGCACACTGCCATGAAGAGTAGCCCCAGCTCACCGCAACTAGAGGAAGCCCGCACGCAGCAACGAAGACCCAACGCAACCAAAAATAAATAAATAAAATAAATTAATTAAAAAAAAATACTGCAAAAGGCCCTGGGATAGCTGAGCTCCTGCTGTCTTTGATATCTGATCATACTGTTAGCATCCACATGCAGCCACTTTTTCTGCAAGATATTTATTAATGTAGAACAGTTTTAGAATATAAGAAGAAACCACTTTAGTATATTTCAGCATGTTCTTTTTTTTTTTTAAAGATTTTTTCGATGTGGACCATTTTTAAAGTCTTTATTGAATTTGTTACAATATTGCTTCTGTTTTATGTTTTGTTTTTTCTTGGCCACGAGGCATGTAGGAGCTTAGCTCCCCGACCAGGGATCGAACCCATACCCCCTGCATTGGAAGGGAAGTCTTAACCTCTGGACCACCAGGGAAGTCCCTTCAGCATGCATTTATAAAAAACTCTTCGTTTTGGTATATTTAGAATAAAAGACTAAACAAGAGTTACAGGTAATCACTCCCTGCAAGAGTGCATATCATTCTATGACACCAAATAAAGTTTTCACTATGAAATAATAAAGAGAAAAATCAACTCAGAAATAGAAAGAAACTACTAATAGTGCCTTAAAGATGCTATGACATCTAGGTTGGATAGAGGATAAAGAGATAAAATGAGCAGCATCTAGCACTGTAGCAGGTGCCCAGTAGAGATTTGTGGAAAACAATTCTAAAATAAAACAAAAACTGATTTGGGGGTGGGGGAGGGAAGGATTGGGAGTTTGGGATTAGCAGATACAAACTATTATATATAGGATAAACAACAAGGTCTTACTGTATAGCACAGGGAACTATATTCAATATCCTGTGATAAGCCATAATGGAAAGAATATGAAAAAGAATATATATATGTATAACTGAATCACTTTGCTGTACAGCAGAAATTAACACAACACTGTAAATCAACTATACTTCAATAAAATTATATAAAAAAAATTAAAGCACACAAACAGAAAACCTGACTCAAATGTTTGCTATCAAACAAATTACCTTTTCTATTCACCCTATACATTGACTATACTTTTTGTTTGTTTGGCTGTGTGGCTTGCAGGATCTTACTTAGTTCCCTGACTAGGGATCGAACCCGTGCCCCCTGCAGTGGAAACACAGCATCTTAACCACGGGACCGCCAGGGAATTCCCTACACTGACTATACTTTTAATCAAAAACATAGCTTTACTGTTAGAGGGAAAAGATATCCCTAACTTTTAAAATCAAAGGCAAAAGAAATTCGGTGGCCAGCTAAGAAGAAAAACTATGTCCTGGGAGAAGCAGGAGGGAGAATTACCTTTAATAACTATTGACAATCTACTTATCAACTTCCTCTTAAGTTATTAAAAAAAGTTCATACTTGAAGAATTGATTCCTTTAGGAGGATTTTCGACAGGAAAAAAAAAGCTAGCTTCCTCCAGCTTTCCAACCACCTCTCCTGTAATCCATTTGATCCACTACTGGCATCTTATAAACAGGGATTTTAACAGGTTTGAAGAGTAGCACGAAGTAAGAGTTAGAAAAAGCTGCTCTCAATTTGATAGCATTGGTTCTAATTAGATAAGGTTTTTCAATAGTGACTTAAGGCATTTCCAAAACAGTCGCATACTGCCAAGATAAAGGAAAATAAAGATACCCAGAAGGATACAGGATACATGCAACATTAAGGGCTCGTCTTCAGTCCTGGTCTTCCAACCATAGCCAAATTCTCGTTTCCCCATATCATCAGATTTCTTGGGAAAAGAGACTTGCAGTTGAGGAACATAAAGAAAAGCGCCTTGGCTGCAAAGCCCCGGCTGCGGCTGGCGGGGTTTTCCATCAGGGAAGCAGAAAGCAGGAGGGAGCGGGGGCGGCGCGGACCCAGCCCTCACCCGACAGCGCCCGCACGATCTGCTCCTTCTTCCACTCCCAGGGCTGCTCGTACTCGGCCGCGGGCCTCTCGTCGTCCTGGGGCAGCCGCGCCTTCCGCTCCGGCCCCTCGGCGCGCGGGCCGCCTTCGGCCGCCGGCTCGTAGGGCGTGTCGTACAGCTGCGGCGGCTTCCCCAGCAGCTCCTTGGAGCTCCGTCTCTTGGCCAGCGCCTCGGGCTTCGTGCCGTTCTCCCCTGGCTCACAGGGGCTGTCGAGCAGCTGAAGAGCCTTCACCAGGGGGTCTTTGGAACCTCGTCGTCTGATTTCTGAAAAAAACACACCGTTCACAATACTTTTGAAGAAAAGGCGTCATGGAAGCCCGCTGATGAAACCCAATTACCGCTGCACCCCCAACCGACAGGTCTGTCTGGTTGAAAGTGGCCTAGAACGCCTGGATTGTTCCTTACTGGGCTGATGGCTGCCCAGCTGGGGGAAGGGCCCTAGAACTTCTTCCCGCCAGTTGCCTGAGCCAGATAATAGGATCAAGCCAGATAATAGGATCAAGTCCAACGATTAGGGAATCACAACCGAAGACAGGCCTGCCTCTGGGGCCGCGCGCGTGCAGTTTGGAGAAGTGGCCTCAAGGCAACCTGCTCCACAACTCCCGGTCCCCCTGTCTCCTCTTTTTTTTTTTTTTTGCGGTACGCGGGCCTCTCACTGTTGTGGCCTCTCCCGTTGCGGAGCACAGGCTCCAGACGCGCAGGCTCAGCGGCCATGGCTCACGGGCCCAGCCGCTCCGCGGCATGTGGGATCTTCCCGTACCGGGGCACGAACCCGCGTCCCCTGCATCGGCAGGCGGACTCTCAACCACTGCGCCACCAGGGAAGCCCCCGTGTCTCCTCTTGAGTGTGGTTCACCTTCAAAGTGTTTACATCTTGTTAGGAAGCTGTGATCAAAGTATGTTAATAAAAGTTGAGTGTTTACTATATTCAAGCACTGGGCCACATACACTGAGGTAAGATATTTATGTGCGTTAGACAGAGCTCTTGACTTCTAGGCGGTTTCGACGTAGTGACACATTCACAAATAATACTTAACAGGCTAACAATGACAGAATAAATAAAAGTAAAAGAGGAGTTGGGGGAAAAACAACAAAAATAATATCTCAAAAGCTAACATTTAGCCATAGTGTACTATGCATTATGCATTTTTCTAAGTGCATGGTAATTTTCACAACTGCCCTATGAGATGGGTTCTATTAGTTCCCCATATTATAGAAGAGAAAACTGAAGCACAAAGAGTTTAAGGAAATTGCCCAAACCAGCAAGTGCAAAGCCTGGATTCAAAAGCAGGAAGTTGGGCTCTAGAAGCCATACTCTTAGCCACCACACTTGGACTGACTCCAAGTGGAAGAGAAATGGAAGATGCATTGACTTTGATAGAGAAGGTCATTTCCAGTGGAGGAAGCTGCATGAGTGAAGATATGGAGGTGGGAACCAGAAAGGGCTTGTTCCCATCAGGGGGAATCGAGAGAGAAGTTCAAAGGACAGAGGCCAGGAGAGGAGAGGGGTAGCGGGAGAAGAAGCTGGAAAAGTAGGCAGGACAGGCACCAAAGTGCAGAAGTTTTAAAAGCCAGAATTAAGAAGTTTATATTGTGGGGCTTCCCTGGTGGCGCAGTGGTTGGGAATCCGCCTGCCAGTGCAGGGGACACGGGTTTGAGCCCTGGCCTGGGAGGATCCCACATGCCACGGAGCAACTGAGCCTGCACTCTAGAGCCTGTGCTCTGCAACAAGAGAAGCCAAGACAATGAGAGGCCCGCGTACCGCAACGAAGGGTAGCCCCTGCTTGCCTCAACTAGAGAAAGCCCATGAGCAGCAACAAAGACCCAATACAGCCAAAAATAAAAACAAATTAATAAATAAATTTATAAAAAAAAAAAGAAGTTTATATTGTGGAGAACCATTGCTAGTTTTTAAACAGGTAATAATAATTATATTTGTGATTTGCTGGAAGATAACTCCAACACAGTGTACAGGATAGAATAAAGGTATGGTCTGAACGGAGGCACAGAAATGGATGCAAAAAACCGGATGCAAATCAACCAATCACCAGCTAACCAGCCAGCCAGCCACAGTGGGAAGGAAGCAGCAGCATCTGGGGACTGACCAGCTTGGGGCCCAGAGGCCTTGGCAGGTAGAGTCAGAGATGACTAGAGTCTCTGACAACCAGAGCTGGTGATATAGGCCAATAGAAGCATCATGCTCTGGTTCCTCTAAATGCCCATGAGGAAGCCTTCAATCTGTCCACCCAGTCACAGTGAAGGAGGACTTTTCTAACACAAACATCTCACCTCATCACTTAACACCCAATAAGTTCTCAAATGTCCACTTACAAAGTGCAAACTGCTCAGCATGGCATGGGACACCTTCTGTGGTCACATCACTGCTTCCCTCTCCAGTTTCTTCTCTCAATACCACCCTATCCCTGAGCCCCTTAAAATCCAATTCTTTGTTCCAACCAAACGGAACTTCTGAAGTTCCCTGTACACTGCACTGTCTTATACCCACCAGTGTTCTGGTGATCTGCCAATCCTTTGGAGTCTAGCCTAGCACCTCCTCCTCTTTCCTGCCTACCTTCTCCTCCAATGCCCCATGTCCCCCAGGTGCCACCGCTTTGCCAACCCACTCTCACCCTGCATCTCTCTCAGTGTATGGATTTATTTGTTGATGTGTCTGTATTTCCAATTTGGTGGAGACTGCCAGGCCAGGGACCCCCATGTCTTGTTTGACTTTGTAGGAAACAGTTGTGCTAAATAATGGTTGGATGGATGGATGGGAGGGGAGAGGGAGGGGAAGGAGCTCTAGAACTTCTCCAGGCAGGTGACAATATGGATCTGGAGCTCGGCAGAGAGATGAAGGTCAGAGGTACATGTCAAGGAGTTACTCACAAATGGATCATTGTTGGTATTGTGAGAATGAAAGCCATCACCAGAGAAAAAGAAGCTGATTGAAAAGAAAAGAGGATCAAAGGCAAAATCTGGGGCTTCTTCAGTTAAGGGTGGATGGAAGAAGAGGTGCCACCAAAGAAGACTGAGAAGGAATGGTCAGGTAAGGATGAAGAGGATCAGGAGACTTACAGTGCCATAGAAATGAAGGAAAGTGAGACTTTCTACAGGTAACTGAAAATGGGCATGGTGACTCTCTATAGAGAAGAATCACTGACTCCATAAGACTTCTATAACAAGGAAAGGATACATTCTAGGGAAAAGTTATTAAAATCAGGACACTAAATTCAAAGGGGCAGAATTCATTTGTAGGGTGAGGTTCTAATTCTGCTGGATAGGGCCCCTTACTGCAGCTGGCTCCAATCCTATAAAACTGCAGTTCTAGGGCATTAGAATCACCTGGGGGAGCTTTAACAAATACTCATGGCTGGGTCCCATCACCACAGGTCCTGACTGAACTGAGCTGGGGTACAGCCTGGGAGTCAGAGTGGCAAAAGCTCACCCAGGTGATTCTAATAAGAAGCTAAGCCTGAGAAGCACTCCAACAACACCTGGGTCCCCACAGTCTCCATCCCAGTTCCTCCTGCCCTCCAGAGCTAATCTTATCATTGCTAGCCCCAGCCCAAGGAAAAGGGTTCTCCTACTATCAAAAACTTCCACATCCGAATGTGAGAGTTAGAAGGACTATTCCCCATCCCCAGGCCAGGAAGGTGCCTGGGGTTATTTGAGGTCTCCTGCATCTCTGGTCCAAGCCTCCTGATTTTCAATCGACAGCCTTTTTTCTTCATTGCTTATTCTAGATGGAGTTATGGAAAACAAGAAACAAAAAACTCACTCTGCTCTTGGTTCAATTAAGATAAGCCTGGAATTTATGAAAAAGAACTTTTCTACAGAACTAGGAAAGAGCAAAGAGAAAACACAAAGGAGTTCAAAGGACGAATTTAGAATTTTAAAGTTTCTGATCAAAACCTAAGTTTACCCTCAGACTGGCATAGGCTGGGGAAACCTTTCCTAAGGTCCTTGCTTCAATTCTGTCCCAGTCGAACAAAGTAGAAAAAGGCTTGACTCCAACCTTAAGATAGGAGTCCTGCTCACAGGAAATTTCAACGAGTTTGTGTTAAAATGATGTACAGTGATTAGAATCTTGAGTTCTTATTACACATGTATTTGGGTTTTTACTTTTGAGATGAGGCACTTGTATTCCTTCTATTTAATTTTATTAATTTTTTTTTGGCTGCACTGCGTGGCATATGGGATCTTCGCTCCCCAACCAGGGATTGAACCCGTGTCCCCTGCAGTGGAAGTGCAGATTCTTAACCACTGGACCACCAGGGAAGTCCCAAATATATGATTGTTTCTTTTCTTTTTTTTTTGGCCACACCACGTGTCTTGTGGGATTTTAGGTTCCCGGACCAGGGATCGAACCCAGGCCCTCCGCAGTGAGAGCACGGAGCCCTAACCACTGGACCGCCAGGGAATTCAGTATTCCTTCTATTTTAGATAGTCACTGCACACTTAGAGCTCTGGGAAAAACACTGGAAAGTATACAGCTGAGAATGTTCCTTCCCAGGATGATCCTGGGATTGGGCAAAATCTGCAGAGTATGATCATCTTTTTAAACAATGTTTAATTACGGGGAAAAATAGGGCTTGAGCGCAGGGCCTATCTGCCCCTTCAAGGGGAGTAACCTTCCAGTCCCTTCCAGCACCTGGCTGCCCCCAACCTGAGGTGCCATAGAAACAGAAACAATTGCGGGGGCTGCAAGCCGACCCTTCCTGCAGGGAGAATAGCCCCTGACGTGCAGAGCTGGCTCCGAGAGGAAACGAGCCTGAGAAGGAGGAAATGGCTAGAGGAAGCTACGCCCTGGCTCTGCCGATAGAGGCCATTTACCACGGCAGACAACAGAATACAGCCAACGGGCTGCAGATAAACACCCATCTCACCAAGGGCTGAACTGAGGCCTGACCTGCACCAGTTCATATCTGCAACTGGTTGCCGTGAAACATAATATTGGCCGAAAATTTTCCCTTCTCAATTCCCAACTCTCACTGTACATAAGTATGCCATTTATATTTAAAAACATCAGCAGAAGACTAAGACTTTCTTTTGCTAAATTAATTCTAGTTAGCAATTAATATTCCCCTACACTTGTTCAGAATTCTCTTTGAAAATGGAATTCTCTCTCCAGAGTGTCTAAATAATTGTGATATTTTTCACATATGCATGTACTAGGCATGTTACACCTGCAGCTCAGTGGAGCCTCATTATAATGCAGCAAGAGATGTGTTAGCCCATTTTCACAGGTGAAAAAACTGAGGATGTGTAGTAGTCAGCAGGGGAGCCATTCACTACTGGCTCCAGAGCCAATGCCTTCTCTATCATATCTTACTTTATGCCTCAAAGATTTCATGTAGAATGCTAGATACAATTTCTGTAATGTACATTTTCACTTAATCCATTCCATGTATTCAAAACATCAAACTTAGAGTCTCATAAGGCTCTATGTTTCTCTTAGAATCAGCAATAGGGATCTTTTACTGATGCTTAAAATTTTGATTTAAAATTAATATTTTCCTGTAGAACAAATCTAAATATCTGAACAAAAGCAGATATAATTCAGAAGTCCTGAAACTTAAGTTTAACAAGCAAAATACAGGCAAAGTAAATATATCAAAAAGTCTTCTATTTATATTTTTTCCATAATGGATAATTTTTTAAATGGAGACTGAAAAAATGAGGTTCTCCTTTAGATTTGACTATCTACACCAACCAATAAAACCATTTGGAGGCAAAAACAAAAATTTAAAAACAATCTGTGACTGGAGCTCGGTAACTAAAACCAAAGGGTGTTGGATGACCTGGTATCCCCACTCTCCAGCTGCATAACTTGGGCAAGTTATTGAATCTTTCTGAACCTTGGTTTCCTCATCTGTAAAACACAGCCTTCTCTGTAAAACAGAGCCTTCTAACACCCACTACACAGGGTGGTAGGATTTAGTGGGGTAATCTGGCAACTTGGCACCTAGTAGACGCTCGACTTGTGTGATATCAGCTGCAGAAGGAATTATCATGCTGAATGCTGGCTCATCTTAGGGAACTTCTAAAGACCCTCCCAATGCTAACGTTTTAATTTGGTGGCGAAAACTTTTCATACTAAATTAAGTAGAATGTTTCTGCTAATTATTTAGCTAAAATGTTCCTGCAAATCTAACAGAACAACAACAGGTTTAAACTAATATTGCCTTGTACTGATTGTCATATCTTTATTAACAATCCTTTGAAGAAATCTAAGTGAGCATTTATTCATAAATTTATAAATCCTTAGCTTTTAAAAGTTAAGAGCAAAGTTTTGGGCAGGGGGGAATCCAGGGAGCCTGGGTCCCACAGTTACTTGGCCATAAGAAAATAATAAATGTCTCAATTTCTGTTCCTTCCTCTGTTCCCTGAGGCAGACGGTGATTCTTATTCTCTTCTTCATGGCTAAGTGCTAAGTGACATATTTTCTGCTCTGTTAGGTCTGTTTGCCCCTTGGGTTGTGAGGTCCATAAGGACATGGGTCCTGTGCATCTTGTTGCCTGGATGCCCAGAGCCCAGCACAGGGCTGGGTGCATGGTAAAGAAATGCCTAGGAAATATTTGGTGGTCGTTACAAAATACCATCATGAACAGTGTTCTATACATCCAAGATATTGCTGAAATTAGGCATGTTACTTCCATTTCACAGGTATTAAAAAGGCAGTACTGGGAATTCCCTGGTGGTCCAGTGGTTAGGATGCCATGCTCTCACTGCCGAGGGCCCGGGTTCAATCCCTGGTCGGGGAACTAAGATCCCACAAGCTGCATGGCATGGCCAAAAAACAAAACAAAACAACACACCCAAAAAGGCAGTACAGAAGTTGGGTGCTCCACAGTTAAATCGTATTCATCAGAACCCTCTCTATCTCCTGCTGAAATAAACAAAATCCCTAACATTTCTCAAGAAATGTGAGACATTTCTGAGCTTGGACTTGACAAACAAGCCCACAGGGAGCAAACTGAACAGAAAAAAGTAAAAGGTTTAAAAAAAAAAGAAAAAACCACCCAGCAGCAAATCTTTTATTCCCAGCTTCCGATAAACCCACTTCCTGTTATTCTGTCCAGCTGTGTAACCTATGCGTAGAATAAGAGGTATATTCTCTTATACCTTTGTGATATATATTTTATATATATATAAAGCACATAAATATATATCACAAAGCACAAAGAAGGTGCTTTGTGATATATATTTTAAATGAAGGACTTTTTAAGTTCACCAATATAATATTTTTTAAAAGAGCAAAGGAAAAAAAGCTAGTAATTCTTAAATGTTAGTAATTTAAATTTTTAATAAATTTGAATTTATCCTCCAATTGAATACATTAGTTTTGTATTACTAATTAAATTTATTCAGATAAACTGTTTAAAACAGAGCCTGGGACTTAATAAATGTTCAAATATTAAATGCTAGCTACTACTATTATTACATTTATTTTGTATTGGACACTTTGACTTTTATTTTTTAAATTTTTAAATTTTATTTATTTATTTTTTGGGGGAAAAGCAACAAGTTACATACCAACTTTTGACTTTTAAATACAACTTTCCTTGTGAGTCTGAGTGGAAAGGTGCCTTGCTTATATGTAAAGTTTAAACTTTTTCATACATCATTTCACATGTCCTGAGGCGGCTTGGTGTAGAAAGCAGACCACCCAGTCTGGAGTGGGAAGATCTGGGTTCCAATTCCTGCTCTGTCTCTTGAAGAGTCTTATGAACATAGGAGAGTCAGAATCTCTTTGATCTTATTTTCTACCCTGTAACAAGGGGGTAGTATGAGGGTCCCCTAGTTTCAGGGCTTTGTGGTGATTATATGGGGGGAGAAAAAGACATTCACTTTTAAAAAGCAAAGCACCTTCCCTATTATCAGTGTGGCTCCACAAAAACAAAAAACAAAAAACCTGAGATAATATAAACTACTTACTCCAATTAAAGAGAAAGAGAGGAATAAAAACCAAAGGACAAAGAAAGGTGAATCAAAATAAAACATTAATTTTTTGTTTTTTTAGAAAATCTTTTCCCTCAGTTTTATGTAAAAGAAAATCTTTCCTCCTATTCCTTTCAAGCCTCTGATATTTTTTAAAATTCTGACTAAGTTCATTTTCACTTCCTTTCATTCACAGATTTCATTAGAGGTCACAGTCCAGTGACCTTCAGGGTCACAGCCTGGTCAGGGTACACCCTTCCCAAATGTGCTGCCTTATCTCTGTAAGCAGAGAGCAGGAAACAGAGCAGTGCTTTCCTGCTGCAGCTCAGTCTCACTCTGAAGCCTGTCTTGACCCTTCCAGGGTGCTGCAGTTACCCTCATGCTCAACTCTTCTGAGACTATGCTTATGGAGCCTGAGCTTGACAGCTTTTCTATCTGTTTTTAAACAGAAGAGACAAAGTCTTTAATGTGTGACCGATTATTCCTTTCCCAGGCATGAAACCCACGATGTTCAAACAAGGCTCCCTTGAGTCAGCACTTAGAAACTGCATTTTTTCATTACAGATTAAAGAATGTTTTAAGGAAGATTAGGTGAATAGATAACTTACTCTAAAATTGCACAAATAAATCTAAATAATTAGTTTTTAAAGTACTGTTTACACCAACTTAAGAGAATTATGAATAAAAGGGAAAAGTGTGACACAAAAAATGACAGAGTGATTGCTCAACTCACAAGTTGGAATTATTCCAACTTGAAAAGTTACAAGAGTGGTCAACTTTGGTTTTAGGAGGTTTGCCTTGAGTGGCTTGGTTCATGCCAGTGATTAATACTCATTCCTTAGTAATTAAATTTTTTTCCTCCAATATCATAAAGCTTGTTGAGAAATCAATCTTCTACTATAAAACAGAGGATCACATCATGTCTGCAACTTTTAACAACTTAAAGTACTTTAAGTATGTGTTAGTCCCTTGGTACAGATTTATGACTCCCATTATGGATGTCAAAGCTTTGAAAGTGGCCAAAAAGTGTATTTAAATAATCTTAAAACTGAAGATCACATTCTGAGCAGATCTGCAAATTCACACGTGTCTTTTTGCATAGAATTAGAAAAACTTTAAAGACTCCCACAAATTCTAAAACTGAAGGACACAAAACCATTAGGGATGTTAACCAGATATTTTGACTTTAGTTTTGAGTCTAATTTCTGTTTCTTCCACTCAGCAGGATCTGGTATAGTCCCTTCGCCCCTCTTCCCAAAATACACACTGGTGATTATTTTTTACTACGTTCCGAGTGAGTGTAAGATTTCAGTCTGTATAAAGCAGCTCCTGGTTACAAACCTGTTATCATTTGCTGTGCATCGTAGGGTTCCATGTATCCATCATTCTCCCCTACTCTCTCTGCATCCCTTTGGCCTTTCGTCCGTTTAGCATCATAAGGGTCAGCATAGTCTTCTAAAATGATGACCTGTAAAAGAACCAGACAGGGGAGTTGCTAAGGATTGTCATATACCAGAGTGACAATGGTATCAAAAAGACGGCTAAAAAACCTGCAGACCCAAAAAGAGGTCAAAATTTCCAACCAGTTCTGAAGAGCTTTTGCACTTGATTACACTATTATCCACCCAGTTGGACAAACATCTGGTTTATTTTGGTAGTATAATTGATTGGCAACAATCCATCTAAACTCTCCTGCTTATCCCCAAGGCTCTTTTCACCTCCCTCTCTCTCCCCAAGCAATAAGGCATTTGCTGGTTAAAGTGTAGCAGGGGTGGATGGCAGAAGGTGGAAGATGTCTATGGCTTTAGAGCACAAATAAATGAACTGGTCTACTACATTTTCCATGATTTTCGTTTTTTTTATGCCAACCAGTTGAGCAATAGAGCCATGGTTAAGTCAGCCCATCACCCACTGACACTGAACATCCACCAGCACTGGCTAGGCACTGAGAGGGAATAAAATAAGACCAAGACTTACTTTTTGTCCTCAAGGAATTTGTAACAGCTCTAAAGAGGCAGGCTTCATAATAAGAAGCCTAAGAAATAGGTCAGAGCTAAAGAGTATTGTGGGAGTTCTAGGTTCAATAATTTATAGGCAGACTGATTCTCACAGACTATGATCAGATAGAGTTTTGATCCGTATTTGCTACAGAAAGCATCCATCCTTCCAAAAATAGAAGAGTGCCTGGGAAGGTGGTGTGAGTGCAATAGTTCTGTTCTGCAGCAGCTGGGTGACAATGTGGGAGCTTTGGGAGCCTGAGCTTGACAGGTGCTTCTCAGGGAGGAGGAGTTTTATGGGGAGAAAAGATATATTCATTTTTAAAGCACAGCACTTTCCCTATTATCAACGTGGCTCCACAAATAAACAGCTAGGATAGTATAGATAAACTACTTATTCCAGTGAAAGAGAAAGAGAGGAATAAAAACCAAAGGTGAATCAAAATTAAGGGAGGAAGCCCCAGGCCTTGGTACAATCTCTGATTACATTCTCCAAAGAGTTCACGGAGAAGCACCACTGGAGCTGGCAGAAGAATCCAGATAAACAGGGAGAAGTGAGGCGGAGGGGACAGCCTGGATGAGAGTCCTCTTCCTGGGAGGAGATGGCCTAAGAAACTTTAGACATCTAGAAGCGATGACCAATAACTGGGCAATCACTGCAGAGGACTGTGATTACCATTCACTCCCTCACTCCATTCTTCTTGCCTGAACATGTGTACTGCATCCCCAAGGTACAGCAAGGAACACGAAGCATGGTACTCAGTGCTTGGCTGCAAGGTGCTTATGATCTAGTTAAACACATGGAGAGACCACCGACTAATGTCTGGATGAGCTGATCATCTTTCCACGGCTCTCCTGGCAGTGTCTGGCAGGGAGGTAGGCATGCTGTAAATACTTGTGGACAGAATAAGTGGAGGAATGAATAGAAGTGCCAGTGCAGACACACGTGGTATGTGCTACCACTCCTGACTCCATCCGGGTGGGCCACATGTTTGAAGCCTGGGCAAGAGAAAATTAAAGTTCTCATGACAGGGAAGTGATCGCCTGGGCTGGAGGCTGAAAGCTGGGTGTAAGCTCTTCTCTCTCTCCTTCACACAGAACAGCAGATTTAAAAACAAACGAACAGGGACTCCCCTGGTGGTCCAGGGGTAAAGAATCCATCTTACAATACAGGGGACGGGGTTTCGACGGGATTTTGATCACTGGTCGGGGAACTAAGATCCCACCTGCAGGGCTACTGAGCTCTCGTGCCTCAAACTACAGAGCCCACGTGCTCTAGAGCCTGCGCACCACAACTAGAGAAGAGAAAACCTGCACACCACAACTAGAGAGAAGCCTGAGCACTGCAACTAAGACCCGACGCAGCCAAAATAAAAAATAAATAATAAGAAACAAACAAAACCCCAACTCATCTCTGTAAGAATGAGCGGGTCTCTTCACATGTTCACACTCCTTTCCTTAACTGTCTCACATTGGACAGCACCCAGAAAACCTCCAGTGTGTAAGAAGCAGGAAACACCTTCTGTCCTGATCTGTAATTTCCCTTCAGGGCATTTCCTTGTCCTATTCTGTAGCCTCCGCAGTCCTTAGAGCCCTGTGCCCCTTATCCTACATGGCTCCTGCACAGCAAATGTTCATGGGATGAATGAAAGGGCTGTAATCTTGTGGTACTAGTGAAGGGCTTAGAAACCCTTTACTGGGCTGAAGTGCAAAGAACGATAGCGCTTCCAAACTAGCAGAGAAGGGGGGCAGTTGAAATCAGTACTTAAACAGTTTAGAGGTTACCATTCCTTATGCTCAAGAAGGATAAAATTTACACACAAATCTAGCTTTGCAATTCCCCTGGATTTCTAGATTAAAATAAACCACATCTACAAGGGGATCACATTTAACAAAGCATCCAACTGTCTCATTCAATTATTCTTCTAAACTGATAACAAAATTAAATGGAAAGTACATTTCTGCGAAGTTCCCCAACGCTAGAATGAGAATTCTTCAAGATTAAAAAAAAAATCTAATTATTTTAAATGGTCACTTAGGGGTCAAATGTTAGAGGGGGTAAATACATCCTCACCTTCTCTGAGGTATAAAGACCCCTAGAGTTTAGCGGGTTCACGATGCTCCCTTCCCACTGTTCCGCTTCAGTAGGGGAGAGGTGGTCCAAGGGAGGTTGTATTCTTACCGTGTCTTGCTGCTTAATAATCTTGCCCTTGTCCAGTTCGGGTCCCAGGGAGGAAGGGGAAGAGGACGCGGAGGAAGAGCTGCTGTTGCTACTACTGCTGCTACTACTGCTGCTGGGGTAGTTGCTCTTCCCATTCTTCTCCTGAGTGTCCACCTTGATGAGCCTGTTGATGTAGGTGCTGCAGCCTGAGCTCTTGGCCGCGCCCCGGTGGGGCTCCTCCTCGGTGGCCCGGGAGTTCTTGCGGCCCTTGCCCGCGGCGGCCTGAATCAGACCCTGCAGGCTGTCTCGGGATAGCCGGCTATCCTTGGGGGGGCCGACCCCGGCCCGGCTGCTCCCCAGCTCGGCCGCCGAGTTCTTTCGGCCCTTGCCCGGGGCGGGCCCCGCGCCGCCCGCCTCCGAGTTCTTGCGCAATTTGCCGCCTCCCCCGCCGCCTGGCTTGGCCCGCTCCGACACTGTCTTCAGGTTCAGGGGGAACTCCTTGAACCACTTGGCCGCCATGAGGGGGGCCCGGCCGGTGCGGCTCAGGAGCGTCGTGGCCGCGGAGCAGGCGAGCGAGGAGGCCCAGCTTAGACACGGAGAAGCGCCAGGGGCCGTGGGCCACTGCATTCCCCGGGGCTGGGGCGCTAGAGGCCGCGGCGAGGCCCCGCGACGGCTGCTCCGCTCGTCCCGGGCCGGCCGTCGCCTACAACCCGCAGGGTGGGGCCCCTACGGCCCGGGGCGGGGGGCTCGGGGCGCCGAGCGGGCGGGCGCGAGCCGCCGCTCCGGACACGGACGGCGACAGGCACGACGCACCGGGGCCCCGCCCGAGCTCGTCTTCAGCGCCTGCACGGCCGGGGGCTCCGCGGGTCTCCGGGGGCGGCGGGCGCCGGGGGCTTCCCCTGCGTTTTCCTCCCGAAGTGGGAGAGGCCGGGCCCACGGAAGCCCCGGGACAGCCCTGCCCACACCCCCGGGGACCAGGGGAGACGAAGCGGAGGCGGCGGGAGTGTCCCCGGCGCCGCGACGGACAGTGGGCCGCCAGCGGGCAGCCCGCCCTCTCCGCGCGCCCCTCCCCTCCGAGGCTGGCGCCTCCCCGCCCGCCACCTCCCGCCCAGATCCGGGGGCGCCGGGGTCAGTGCCTCTGCAGAGGCGGGTCCGGGGTGGATGTTCGGGGGAAGGTAGCAGCAGCTCTACGTGCTGACCGGTTGCGCCCACGTGGTTAGGGCCCCCCACTTTTTGGGCAAGCAGCTCCCCATCTGCACTGAGCCGGTCTCGGCCGGGCGCTGCCTTCAAACGCAGCCCAAGTGCGCCACGTGCACTTCTCCGACCCAGGATGGGAGCCCCTCCACTCCTAAAAGAGCTAGGCGCGCGCCACTGTCACTCGCTCCACTCTCTCTGCAAGCATATTTTGGGTGTGTGTGTGGGGGGGAGGGTGTCTATTAAAAGCAGGAACAGGGCCCGCGGGCGCTTGCTCGCGAGCCGGTGCAGTTACCGTCCCAACGAGCACTGCCCGCGCGGCACAGCGAGCACATAGGTCTTCCCGCCCGGCCGAGCTGCAGCCGCCTGGGGATTGGGTGCTGAGGGGCGGCCCCGCCCCGTGCCCCGCAGGCGTCGGAGGAGTAGGAGCGCGCAGGAAGAAGGAGCTAAGGCTCAGCGTCTGGGCTGCAGGCTGGATGTACTTGGCAGGGGGGAGGTACGGCTTTTTGGTTCCCGGCCCCGGGCTGCCGGGCGGGCGGTGGCGGGGACCTGGGCGTTGGGAGGCGTTTGTGGAAACTGCACCTCTCATTTACCCTCCAGGGTGGCGGGGCGCGTGTTACCCCTCGGAGCTTGTCGCTTGTTCTCGCCAGGTGCGTCTGCAGAACTAATTTTTAGTGGGGTTGGTGGGTGGGAGTGGATAGCAGACTGAATTTAAAAACTTTAAATTTAAAAACTTTTTAGCTTAAAAAACTAAACGTGCTGTTGAGGCTAACGCAATACGTTCTAAATCCAATACAAGCCATGGGGACTGAATGATCCTGGCCACTCATTGGCTTCATTTGTGTGGGCGTTGGTTTGTGAGGTGGAGTGGCAAAAGAAATGCTTGCTTATTCCAGCCATTCTTGAAAATGTGCCTTACCTTAAAAAAAAAAAAGCTATTGAGATATAATTTGCACACCATAAAATTCACCTGTTTTAGGTGTACAATTAAAAGGTATTTAGTATATTTACAATGAAGCCATCACCACAATCTAATTTTAGAACATTTCCCTGTTTAGAGCATTTGGGGCGCCAAAAGGAAACCTTGTTAGCAGTCACTCCTCATTCCCCGCCCCACCCCCCGACCTAGGCGGCCACCAATCTACTTTCTGTCTCTACAGATTTGTCTAGTCTGGACTTTTCATATAAGTGGAATCATACAATATGTGTCCCTTTGTGTCGGGTTTCTTACTGTAGCATCATGTTTTTGAGATTCATCCATGTTGTGGCATTTATCAATATTTTAGTCCATTTATATTGCCAGATAATATTCCATTCTTTGGGTATACATTTTATTTATTTGTTCATCTGTCAATTGATGATCATTTGAGTTGTTCCTTTTTTAAAAAATTTAACTTGTTTTTGGCAGCGTTGGGTCTTCGTTGCTGCGTGTGGGCTTCCTTTAATTTCTTTCTTTAGTTGTGGCCGGGGCCACTCTTCCTTGCGGTGTGCGGGCTTTTCATTGCGGTGGCTTCTCTTGCTGCGGAGCACGGGCTTTGGGTGTGTGAGCTTCAGTAGTTGCAGCACGCAGGCTCAGTAGTTGTGGCACAAGGACTTAGCTGCTCCGTGGCAGGCATGTGGGATCTTCCCCGACCAGGGATCGAACCCGTGTCCCCTGCATTGGCAGGCAGATTCTTTAACCATTGTGCCACCAGGGAAGTCCCTGAGTTGTTGTTTTTTTTTTGGATATTGTGTACAATGCTGCTGTGAATATTTGTGAACAAGTTTTTGGTGGACATCAATTTTAATTTATCTTGAGTAGATACCCAGGAGTGGAATTGCTGGGTCATATGGAATTCTCTTTAACTTTTTGAGAAACTGCCAAACTGTGTGCTAAACGGCACCACTTTACATTCCCACCAGCAATATGAGGGTTCCCATTTCTCCACATCTCAACACTTATTGTCTGTCTTTTAAATTATAGCCCTCCTAGTGGATGTGGTGTATCATTGTGGCTTTGATTTGCATTTCCTTAATGGCTAAATATGTTGAGAATCTTTTTCATGTGCTTATTGGACATTTGTTTATCTTTGGAGAAATGTCTATCAGATGATTTGTCCACTTTTAATTGGTTTATTTGCATTATTATTATTTTGGCTACGCCTGACTGCATGCAGGATGGTTTCTCAGACCAGGGATTGAACCCAGGCTTCTGCAGTGAAAGCGCCGAATCCTAACCACTAGACCACCAGGGAACTCCCTATTTGCCTTATTATTGAGTTGTAAGAGTTCTTTATATACTCTTTGTCTTTTTTTAAATATAAATTTATTTATTTTTGGCTGCGTTGGGTCTTCATTGCTGCACGCGGGCTTTCTCTAGTTGCAGCAAGCAGGGGCTACTCTTCGTCGTGGTGCACAGTCTTCTCATTGCTGCGGCTTCTCTTGTTGTGGAGCACGGGCTCTAGGCACCAGGGCTTCAGTAGTTGTGGCTCGCAGACTCTAGAGCGCAGGCTAAGTAGTTGTGGCGCATGGGCTTAGTTGCTCCGTGGCATGTGAAATCTTCCCGGACCAGGGCTCGAACC
Organism: Hyperoodon ampullatus; assembly: GCF_949752795.1. Taxonomy (NCBI): domain Eukaryota; kingdom Metazoa; phylum Chordata; class Mammalia; order Artiodactyla; family Ziphiidae; genus Hyperoodon; species Hyperoodon ampullatus. The sequence continues at coordinate 113,640,907 of NC_136915.1, forward strand.
TGTGTCCCGCATTGGCAGGCGGATTCTTAACCACTGCGCCACCAGGGAAGTCCTACTCTTCGTCTTTTTAAAAACACAAATAAGACACTTTTCCAGACCAAGCAATAGAGTGGAAGCTCATGACTTTGGGGTCATATAGTTTGAATTCAAAAAACAGGCTTCTCTATTTATGAGCATAAATTAAGTGATCTTTGACAGACTACCAGATTATGGTCTCTGAGCCTCCAGGACTTCATCTGTACAGTGGGGTAATAATGGCAAGTTCTGAGAGTTTCCATGAGGATTAAATGAGACAACGTACATTAGCTGTTTAGTTAGCATAGCACCTGGCAGGCCCTTAAAGGCATCTTTGAAAGATTTATGCTGGGCCCTTGCTTGGGAGGTGTTGGTGCCCTCCCTGTTTCAGAAGCCCATAGACTTTTCCAGGGTTACCAGGAAATTGGGAGTAACAGCCATAGCCTGATTCTGCCCATAAACCTCTCTATTTTTATTCATCAATACTTAAGCCTTTTAATTATCTTAACCACTGTTAGTTCTGTTTAAATTTAGTTGCAACTAAAGCGGTTTCCTCCTACAGCTGGGAACAATTTAGAGGACAGCGTTACTACTTTCTTTTAAAATTTAACGTTTTAATTTTTGTTTCTCCCAAAGTAAAGGAAAAAAAAATCCCTTTAATATGACTTTGACAGCCTTCTTATCTGCAGGAAAAGAACCGAGGGCTAATCAGTCATGCCTCTGCAATGAAGCCTCCGTAAAAACCCAAAAGTATGGGTTCTGAGAGCTTCCGGGTTGGTGAACACAGTAGAGATTTGGGGACAGTGATGCACCTAGAGAGCATGGAAGCTCTGTGCCCTTTCCCTGTACCTTGCCCCATGCACCTCTTCCATCTGGTTGTTCCTGAGTTATATACTTTTTAAATAAATGGCAATCTAGTAAGGAAAATGTTTCTCTGAGATGTGAGCCACTCTAGCAAAGTGATGGGACCCAAGGAGGGGTCGTGGGAACCTCCAGTCTATAGGTGGTCAGTCAGAAGCACAGGTGACAACCTGGGCTTGCAGGTGACTGGTGTCTGAAGCGGGGCAGTCCTATGGGACTGAGCCCTTAACCTGTGGAATCTGATGCTATCTCCTGGGTAGACAGTGTCAGAATTGAGTTGCGTTGTAGGACACCCAGCTGGTGTCTGGAGCAGTGCTTGGTGGTGTGGTAAAACTGCTCCCCGCTACATGGGAATTGGTGACCAGAACCTTTAATAGGTTCTGGGGATTAAGATATGGACCACTTTGCTGGGGGGCATGATTCTGCCTGCCACAGTACCTATTCAGTAATGTGATGGTGAATGATCCTGGCATTCCTCTAACTGTGGCTGGTTGGCTTTGCAGGAGATCCTGTTGGAAAGAAACTGCAGCATGTAAGTTGTTTCCTTTTGCTGATAAACAAGCCTCCTTCCACCCCACGCCTTCTCTTCCTTCTGCTCCTGCCTCCCAATGCCCAGAGCTTAGGAGTCAACCCCAGCATTTCTTGCCTGTTGATTCTGACCCTAAATGTGCTTTAACAATTAGCGATTAAAAAGGTCCAGTGGAGGGCTTCGTGCTTGGAACCCGAGTCTGGAAGGAGGAAGGGAAACCGTCTGTCAGGAAGGGGGTATGGAGGCTTCTGCCAGGCCCTGCTTGTTATGTCCAGACTCCTTCTGTTGGAGTTTGGCCTTGGGAGGTGCAAGGCTAAGACCTGTGTTTGACAGGTCCTGGAGCAGCAGTGACTTCCGACCCTCTGCTGAAGTATTTGGGAAGAATGGAGTGTTGGAGGAACAGAAATCTCCAAGTGAGTTAGCTTGGGGGTTTGACTGGTGCTGGGACGCTTGGTCTATAACCTGGATCCTAATTAATCTACTCAGTTTCTCTTCAAGCATGAAACCTGAGATCCTGCCCTTGCTCCAGTCACCACGTTTCCTTTCTTTTTTTTTTTGCGGTATGCGGGCCTCTCACTGTTGGGGCCTCTCCCGTTGCGGGACACAGGCTCCAGACGTGCAGGCTCAGCGGCCATGACTCACGGGCCAAGCCGCTCCGCGGCACGTGGGATCTTCCCGGACCGGGGCACGAACCCGTGTCCCCTGCATCGGCAGGCGGACGTTCAACCACTGCGCCATCAGGGAAGCCCACCACGTTTCCTTTCACGTGAGGGATGCATCCCTCTGCGACACACTGTGCAGACCCTCAGGCGCTGTTGCACTGGCTGCTCCTAACCCCATACTTCTCTTTAATCCTTATCTCCTCCCATTTCACCCTCCACCATCTCCAAAGTGATCTCTCTGCAACCTAGCTGTGTTGATGTCACCTCTCTGATTAAACCCTTCACCTCCTTTTCACAGCCAGTGGACTCCGCTGAGACTGCTGTGGGCAGCAGTCAGCGATTTCAGCAGTTGGCCTGGCCTGCCTTTCTTCCCTCTGCTCTTGCCACTCACCCACCTGCAGCGTGCGTCTAGCTATTCCTGACTCCAGGCAGCCTCCCAGACGCGCCACTGGGCCTTTTCGCATCTCCATGCCCTTGCGTGTGCTCTACCCTCTGCCTAGATTCCCTTCTGCCTCCCTCCTGCATTAACCCCCACTTCCTTCCCTCCTTCAGCTGAATGTTAACTTTGAAATACTACCCCCTTTGGTCCTGAAACTACATAATACCCCATTGAAAGCGCTGGATTCCTGGTGTGCTGATGACTCGCTGTCCTCCCAACCCCCAGAGGGTAGCTCCTGCCTTGAAGGCAGTGATATCCAAGGCCAACACTTAACACTGGACCACTCCCATAACACTGATAAGTGTTTGCTGACCGATTGAGTGCTGTATAACCCTTCATTGATCACGGGGGGGTGGGGGGGGGGTGGGGGGTGGGGAAGAATGTTTGTAGGGGACTGTGTGTGTATGTTTTAACATTGAGGAAAATGTGTCATCACTTATCACAGTTCTAACTCCTCTGAATCCTCTAGTCTTACACCTGCCTTTTTTTGGGCTATTTTTCTTCTTAGGATTCAAGAGAAGAGAGACAGAGGTGTACGTTAGCAATCTCCCACTGGATATCTCTGAGGTATGCTTCACTCTCTGTGAACGGTTGCTTCTTATCTTCTTTGGTCTCCCCCATATGACTTAAACCTGCCAGTAGCAGTTTTACCAGTTTTAAAAGGTATTTTAGAGCTCCGAATGTGCAAGTAGTCGCTGGTTGGTGACTATGCTGACCAGCTCACAGCCAATTCACGGTTTGCCTTGGACTTCCCACTTTTAGTGTGGAGCATCCTGCATCCAACACTCTGTGTAAACCTGGATGGGTGGTCACCCTCCTTATCGCTTTGAATGGAGGGGCCGTGGTGAGGCAGCTTCCCTTTAGGAAGGGGGCCTTGTGAGGGTTCAATTGCCGATCCTTTGGTCATAGGGAGCAGTGGGGTCTCAGCCAAGAAACTACACTCATTTCACTTTGAAATGAACCAGTTCAGTCAGTTGGCTGTGTACTTAGAGAGTAGAATATAAACAACCATATTTGACCCCCGGAATCTTCCTGTCTATTTGGGGAGGCGAGGCCACCAAACCTGAAATAATTATAGAACAACATAAGTACTTAAAATTTGTAATAAGTGCATTTGAAGTACAGATGAAGAGAGAACGGAAGTGTAATCTACTGATTTGAAGCATCCCCTGACTTTTTTTTCTTTTTGCGGTACACGGGCCTCTCACTGTTGTGGCCTCTCCCATTGCGGAGCACAGGCTCCGGACACGCAGGCTCAGTGGCCATGGTTCACAGGCCTAGCCGCTCTGCGGCATGTGGAATCTTCCCGAACCAGGGCTCAAACCCATGTCCCCTGCATCGGCAGGCGGACTCTCAACCACTGTGCCACCAGGGAAACCCCATCCCCTGCCTTTTAAATTTTTTTGGAGCACTTAAAAATTTGCGAGTAACGCAGAATAATGTGCCTGAGGCTCACTCAGCACGCTAAAAGATAACCTGGTCCTTTCACTCAAGCTCAGTCTTAGATGAAGGATGAGAGAAACTAACTTTTGTGGATCCCCTGCTGCATGTCAGACATTTTTCAAAAATGTCCTGGTCTCGTGCCCCCTTGCCAATTAGCTAAACTCAATCTTCTCTGCCCAAATTGTGCCTTATTCCTTTTACACCAGTTACTATATTTTAATTATCAGAGATGCTCCGGGAAATAGGCTAAATGCTTCATTAGTGTGGTTTTATTAAATTCTTATAATAACTCTGGGTGGTGGGTGGTATTTCCATCTTGGAGATGAGGCAGCTAAGGCTCTAAGAGGTCCCCCCTACCCAAGTACACAAACCTAGTGAGTGGTTGGCCAAGAGTTGAGTCCATGTCCAATTGCCCCCAAGTACCAAACCACATAATCCATAAGACGTGTAAATAACTCACCATAAAAAGAGATGAACCTATTATGTTTTTATCTGACAAAGAGAGAAGAACATGGTATTGGAGCCCAGAGAATGAAGTAATTCATTTTGACCCAGTGAATTAAACCAAGAGTCAAAGGGGTGGGTTGGGGGATTCTTGGCATCTGAGAGAAGAGAGTACTGGGGCTGATTCCCCTTCCCCTTGTTGGCAGGCTGCTACAACCCATTATTTGACAGTGAGATGAGGGCAGGAGCCCTGCAGGCAGTTCTGCAGTGGTCTTGGGGAGGCGAGGCACTGAGAGACTCTGCCACCTCTCTCCAGGAGACTCTTTCGCAGCCAAGCACCTGGGGCTTACTTGGCTATGCTGACCCACACCATGGTATAGGGGGTCTTTGATCCTTGCCCCCTTCACAGGAAAGCAGCAGCCTTCCCCACGGTGCTTTCTTCCAACTTAACAAACACAGACCAGTGTCATAGGAGAGGAGAGACATGAGCTAAAGAAGTAGGTTTTTAAAAAGAAGTTTCTTATTTTAACATTAATGCCAGACTTCCCTGGTGGTGCAGTGGTTAAGAATCCGCCTGCCAATGCAGGGGACACGGGTTCGAGCCCTGGTCCGGGAAGATCCCACATGCCACGGAGCAACTAAGCCCATGCACCACAACTACTGAGCCTGTTCTCTGGAGCCCACGAGCCACAACTGCTGAAGGTCGCGCGCCTAGAGCCTGTGCTCCACAAGAGAAGCCACCGCAATGAGAAGCCCCCGCTCACCGCAGCTAGAGAAAGCCCGCTCAGCAACGAAGATCCAATGCAGCCAAAAATCAATCAATTAATTAATTTATTAAAAAAAAAAAAGAACAGAAAAACGTTAATGCCTCATCAAGAACCGTGAAGTAAGTGTCTGCGACTTTACCCTGCTTGCAAACCAACAGATTAGCCTGCAGCAGTTTCATGGCTGTTGGTAGAAGATCAAAGTCTTGGATCAGAGATGAAAGATGATTTATTATTCATAGCAATAACAGTAGCCAGGATTTTTTACTTTATTAACATTTCTTTTTTTATTGAGATATAAATCACATACCATAAAATTCATTATTTTAAAGCATAAAATTCAGTGGTTTTTAGTATATTCACAAGGTTGTGCAACCATCACCACTAATTCCAGAATATTTTCATCACCCCCAAGTAAATCTCATACCCATTAGCAGTCCCTCCTCCTCTCTTCCTCCAGCCCCTGGCAACCACTAATTTACTTTCTGTCTCTATGGATTTGCCTATCCTGGCTGTTTCATGTAAATGAAGTCATACAACGTGTGGCATTTTGTGTGTTCTTTCACTTAGTATAATGTTTTCAGGGTTCACATGTTTTATAGTATGTCTCAGTACTTCATTCCTTTTTATGGCTAAAATATTTATATGGATATACCACAATTTGTTTATCCATTCATCACTGGACATTTGGGTTGTTGCCACTTTTTGGTTTTTATGAATAATGCTCTGCACATTGGTGTACGCGTTATTTGTAAACATATGTTCCAGTTGTCTTTGGTATATACCTAGGAATGAAATTATTGGGTCACATGATAACTCTGTGCCAAACTGTTTTCCAAAAGAGCTGTAACATTTCACATCCATACCAGCAATGTATGGGGATTCCAGTTTCTCCACTTCCTTGCCCAAATCTGTTATTGTCTTTTTTTAAAAAATAAATTTATTTTAAATAAATTTATTTTATTTATTTAATTTTGGCTGCATTGGGTCTTCGTTGGCTGCGCACGGGCTTTCTCTAGTTTCGGCGAGTGGGGCTACTCTTTGTTGCGGTGCGCGGGCTTCTCATTGCCGTGGCTTCTCTTGTTGCAGAGCACGGGTTCTAGGCGCACGGGCTTCAGTAGTGTGGCACACAGGCTTCAGTAGTTGTGGCAGGCGGGCTCAGTAGTTGTGGTGCGTGGGCTTAGGTGCTCCGCGGCATGTGGGATCTTCCCAGACCAGGGATTGGACCCGTGTCCCCCTGCACTGGCAGTGGATTCTTAACCACTGCACCACCAGGGAAGTCCCTGTCTTTTTTTTTTTTTTTTTTTTTTTGCGGTACGCAGGCCTCTCACTGTTGCAGCCTCTTCCGTTGCGAAGCACAGGCTCCGGACGCGCAGGCTCAGCGGCCATGGCTCACAGGCCTAGCCGCTCCACAGCATGTGGGATCTTCCCGGACTGGGGCACGAACCCGTGTACCCTGCATTGGCAGGCGGACTCTCAACCACTGTGCCACCAGGGAATCCCGTCCCTGTCTTTTTGATAACAGCCATCTAGTGGATGTGAAGTGGTATCTCACTGTGGCTTTGATTTGTGTTTTCTTAATAATTAATGAGCATCTTTTCATGTGCTTTTTGGCCATTTGTATATCTTCTTTGGAGAAATATCTATTCAGATCCTTTGCCCATTTTAAAATCAGTTTGTCTTTTTATTATTGAGTTCAAAGGGTTCTTTATACATTCTGGATACAGGTCTCTTATCAGATATATGATTTGGAAATATTTTCTCCCATCAGTTGTATTTTTAGTTTCTCTATAGTGTCCTTTGAAACACAGAAGTTTAATTTTGATGCATTCCAATTTTCTGTTGTTTTCTTTGGTTGCTTGTGCTTTAGGTGCTATATCTAAGAATCCATTGCCTAATCCAAGATCACAAGGATGTACACTTATGCATTCTTCTAAGAGTTTTATAGTTTTAGCTCTCATATTTAGGTCTATGATCCTTTTTTAAAACTTTATTTTTCGCTGCATTGGGTCTTCGTTGCTTTGTGCAGGCTTCCTCTAGTTGTGGTGAGTGGGGGCTGCTCTTCATTGTGGAGCACAGGCTCTAGGTGCACAGGCTTCAGTATTTGTGGCACGTGGGCTCAGTAGTTGTGGCTCGTGAGCTCTAGAGTGCAGGCTCAGTAGTTGTAGCGCATGGGCTTAGTTGCTGCATGGCATGTGGGAGCTTCCTGGACCAGGGCTCGAACCCGTGTCCCCTGCATTGGCAGGAGGATTCTTAACCCCTGTGCCACCAGGGAAGTCCTGTGATCCTTTTTGAATTCATTCTTCTGTGTGGTTTGAGGTAGGGGTCAGATTCATTCTTATGCATGTAGATATCCAGTTGTCCTAGCATCATTTGCTAAAAAAATTATTTTTCCCCAATGAATTATTTTGGCACCCTTGTTGAAAATCAATTGACCATAAATGTAGCAGTTTATTTCTGGAGTCTCATTCTATTCCATTGATCTGTATGTCTTTCCTTATGCCAGTACTGCACTTGCTTACTGTATCTTTGTAGTAAGTTTTGAAATTGATCACACACTTACTCTTGAACCCATTGGTTTGCTTTCTGCCCTCACCAGTTTTCTCAAACTGGTCTTGCTGAGTATATGAGTAACCTTCATGATGCCAAATGGATTTAAAATCTTCAAATGCCTCTGTTTCCATAATTATGATAGGTTGGATAACCTGAAAACCCTCTCACAAGAAAATACTTGGAAATAGAAGCTAAAATATAGGAAATACCACTTTTAAATACATATCTGACTCCTAAGAAAGTAAGGAAAATTAAGAGGGCCCCAAATAAGCAGTAACTGAAAACCAGGAGAGTCTGGCCATTGCCCTAGGATCTGTGCCTACCTCAAAACCCAAAGAGTAGATTGGATTATAACAGCCATGTCAGGACAGGAGATGACACTCTGGGCCTATGTGAGGAGGGGAATGGTAACTGACATCCCCGCAAAAGCAGGATTGTTGAAGGGCTGGACCCTTAGTGAAAGTGTGAACCACAGAAACTTTGCTCATTGGCCCAGGGTGGTGTTGAGGAAGTTAATCTGTCTTGGCCTGGATCTGGGGCTGGTAGGGCTAAGCAGTCTCCCCAAGAACATGTAACAGTAGGCCTGATTTCATGTGACTTGGGGTTTAAATTCATATTACTTACAAGGTCTGGGAATCTTCAAGCTAAAATTTAACCTTTGATAAAGTTAAAAACCCAATTCACAGAAAAACATTTAGACTGTGAATGGAAGGAAACCTCCAAAATCTGATGAAGAGTATCTACAAAAAATACACAGAAAACATGATCACTTGGGAAACAGAAGTATTTTAAAATCAAGAACAAGACATGAGTGCCTCTATCACTTCTTTTTAACATTTTATGCGATTTCTTAGCTAGAGCAAGTGAGAAAATAAAAAAAATAAGAGGTGTAAGAATTGGAAAGGAAAAAACAAAGCTGTCATTATTTGCGGATGATTGCCTAAGTTGAAGCTTAAAAGACTCTTGGACATGTTAGAATTATTGAGAGTTACGTTGGTTGAATATAAGCTAGATATACAAAAGTCAATTGTATTTCTATACAAGAGGAACAAAAAATACAAAGAGCTAGAATATAATAAAAGTTGTGCAAGACATATACACAGAAAATTATTGAGACTTTACTGAAGGTCATTAAAGAAGACCTAAATAAAGAGATGGATAAGAAGAATCAGTTTTATGATCCTTAAATTGATATATAGATTCAATGCCATTGTGATCAAAATACCCAAAGGTTTTCCAAAGAACTTGACAAGGTGATTCTAAAATTTACATGGATCAGAACAGTCCCATGAATAACTGCACCCTTCTGAAGAAGAATAAAGGGGACAGAGAGGAGAGCAAATTTTCCACTGTAATAATGATGACCTTGATGTGGGTGCATTGCTAATAGTCAACATATGGAACAGAGTAGAAAGTCCAGAAATAGACCTACACATATATGAAGTGTGTAACCAGGTGGTATTGTAGATCAGTTGGGAAAGAAGGGACTATTCAGTAAACTGGTTCTGAGACATTTCATTATCCATACAGGAAAAATGAAAATGGGCCTTAACCTTATAACATACATGGAATGGATTCTAGATGGATTAAGGACTTAACAATGTACGGCAAATATAATACTTAGGGACACAACTTTGATAACTTTCCCTCTGAGATCGGGAAAAAGATATGGACACCAGCTATTGCTGTTACTGTCAACATTGTACAGGTGGTCTTGGTCAGTGCAATAGGCAAGGAAAAAGAATAAGAATTGGAAAGGCAGAAATAAGTGTCATTAGTGCAGGTGATAAGATTGTGGTAGTAGAAAATCATGACCAGTTGTCTGTATTCCCAGCTTGTACCTTGCCCATGAACTCTGAACTTGTATATTCAATTGCCTAGTCCTTACCTCTACTTGGGCAACTAATAGGCGTTTCAGACTTAATGTGTCCAGCCTGCTCCTCCCACAGTCTTCCCCATCTCAGTACATGGCCCCAAACCTGGGAAATATTCTCGTTTCATACCTCATATGTTTTTCACACTTCACATTCAGTCTGTCAGCGGGTATAAGAATACACCTAGAATCAAACAATCTTTTGCATCAGAAGGGAGGAAGAGAATGGAATATCTCTTTAAATTTGCCAAAATTAACAATGGAAGGATAAAAAGGGAATAAAGACGGTGACCTCTGGGAAGGGAAGGAAAAAAGGGTAGGAGGGAGATGGTGGCACAATTTCTGAACTTACCTTGTATTTTTTTTAATTTTAATTTTTTGCACTCAAGATAGTTTTATTCATTGAATATTAAATCAGTATTAAAATCTCACCTCTTTTTAAAGGCATTACTAAAAATAAGACTTTAAATTTTCTGCAAATAAAAAGTCAGTGCAAAAAAATTCCCAGGGCTGCAAAACCCTGCTCTGTTCTCTACTAAAGGGATTTCTAAACTGAGGCTGATTTCAATCTCAGGATTCTCCCTGGGGGCCCCAAAGGGAAACAATCAATCAGGAAGGGCTCAGACTTTTCTCCTCATGCAGACATCTTCTCCTGGGACACCCTCTTCTCTGTCCCTACCCACGACGCAAAACCCTGTATTATTGTTTTGACTTTAAAATATGTAAATGTGCCAGAGAAAAGAATTATTCCAAGTGACCTCAGAATATGGTATTTTGACTGTAGATCCTCAGTAGGATATACTACAAGCATAAAAAGAACTGCAAAGAAATCTTAAACTTTACTCAATAATTTTGTTGTCTGTAGTAATCCTGGTATTGTTATTCGAACCTGTTACATATTTAAAATAGGATACAATAAGTATTTAATGTTAGGAATAAAGATTTTCAGCATAAGAGAAAAGATATAAAAATAAAAGAAATTAAATAAAAACTATCTGTAGCTCTTATATATGAGTTAGAATCCATGATTACAATGATTATTTTCCCTTTCAAAGATACATATCTTCTAACTTTGTTCATTGAAAGACCTTGGTACTCTAACAACCCAGTGGCATTAAGCTCCTACCTGCTAGATATCTCACTTTAAATACCATTCCCCACTGAAAGGAACTAAGCCTTCTTAGGGAAATGCCTCATTCCAGGTCTGGAGCTGTTATGCCAGAAAGCTAGAAAGCTCTCAAAGGCTATTAGGGTTTGGTTGAAGGGATGGGAGAGGTTGTGATTAGAGGTGAGATAACTTGTTTCTTGGAGCTATGTGCTGGAATGTTTGCAGATGTAGTGATGTGGTGTTTGAGATTTGTTTCACAACAGCCTAGTGCTAGGGAGAGGTGTAGATGAAATCATGTAAATGTCCATGACTTAAGATTTTTTTTTTTTCAGGCAAGCCTTTATTGGGGTTTGTGCTATAGCACAAAGGAGTGAAAACAAGGAACAGGTGCCCTTGCTTGCTCCTTTTTTTTTTTTTTTTTTTGAGTTGAGAATTAGTAAGTCTAAGTGATAGGTATACAGGGATTTGTTATACTATTTTCTATGTGTTTGAAAGTTTCCAAATAAAAATAAAAAAGCATAAGAACAAGGGAAAAGGGGGTCCTACAGGCCAAAGATGGGACAATTTGTGTTTCAAAAATACTAATGACTACCCCTGATTAAAACTTACTGTGACAAAAAGCAATAATTTGTAGTAATATCTAAAGAAGTAATACCTAAAGATAGCAAAGCTCGCTGGACACATTGAAGATCGCAAGACAATAGTTCATTAATATAAAACTTGATAATTAAAGGGAAAGAATAAGTGTTTATCTTGCTTTTCCAACACCAGTGCCATTTTCTCACCCTAGTGGATGAGAAAAAGTTCTTTACAGAGCAACTTTAGCTCATAAATGCCGAAGAAACGATAGAAAATCATCATTCTGCAAGCCATAATAAAATACCTGTTTCAGACAATAGTTATCGGGGCATGGTAAATGCATTAGGTAAAATATATTTTTTTAATAACTTTATTTATTTATTTTTGGCTGTGTTGGGTCTTTGTTGCTGTGCGCGGGCTTTCTCTAGTTGCGGTGAGTGGGCTTCTCATTGCTGTGGCTTCTCCTGTTGCGGAGCAGGGCTCCAGGCGCACGGGCTTCTGTAGTAGTGGCTTGAGGGCTCCAGAGCTCAGGGTCAGCAGTTGTGGCGCAGGGGCTTAGCTGCTCCGTGGCATGTGGGATCTTCCCAGACCAGGGATCGAACCCGTGTCCCCTGCATTGGCAAGCAGACTCTCAACCACTGTACCACCAGGGAAGCCCAGTTAGGTAAAATATTGATGGGCAGTTTTAATCAGGCTGTTACTATCTGAATTTGTTGATTAATTTAGCATCACTAAAAGTAAGACAACCAGATACAAGCCTCCTAAAGTGATATAATATTATTGAAGAGTATCATACCATCTATAAAGTATTCTAGCCAAAAATGTAAATAATAGCATGAAAGGAGCCATAGACAATAAGTAAATGAATGTGCATGGCTGCATTCCAGTAAAACTTTACTTACAAAAAGGGTGGTAGGTTGGATTTGGCCCAAGGCTGTGGTTTCCTGACATCTGCTATTGAAGGTACAAAAATATAGGAGTTTTCTCCTTTATTTTATTATTTATATATCTATGTATTTTTGGCTGTGCCCCACGGCTTGTGGGATCTTAGTTTCCCGACCAGAGATTGAACCTGCGCCCTTGGCAGTGAAAGTGCGGAGTCCTAACCACTGGACTGCCAGGGAATTCCATCTTTTATTTTAATTATGGTAAAATTTGACAAGAAGAAAGGTATGGTTTTGCATGATACCATGAAATGAATGTAGGATTTGAAGTTAGAAGCCTTGGTTTCAAATCCTGACTCTAAATTGGCTGTGTAATTTTAGGGCAGTCACTTAACCTTTCTGATCCTTATTTTATGCTTCTGAGAATGAGGACAGTAATAATGTACACTTCACAGGGTGGTTTTAAAGATCAAGTGGAATAAGGTATGTGAAAGTGCTTTATAAACTGAAAATGCTAAGCACATATTGCTTGTTCTCACAAATTGCTTGCTGCTCAGCATCTTATAGATTCGTGTGTAATAAACATTAAATATTTAAAAGTAAAAGCAAATTAGAAAATTTGAATTTAAATGTAATATAAATATGAAGACTGAGAGAAATGAGCTATATATTATGCATTTCTCTTTTCCGAAGCCAGCAAAGTGACTTTAGATTGGTAAAAGCTGCTTTTAACAGAAGATGGTATAAATATATTTTTCCAAAGTAGAATTTTCTAGGGAAACATTGGTTTTCATCACAGGTGTGGGATTTGTGCTGGTAATGTGGTAATGTGGTAATGTGCTGGTGGGGAGCTGAGGAAGGAGGAAGTAGAGAAGTGCAGGTAGGTGTTGACAGGGAGACCTGAGGGGAAGTCTTTGCAGTGGGCAGCGGGAGTGCATCCGTGACCTGCAAGAAAGCGTTTTCAGTAGAGCAGGAACATGGCCAAACTGCAGGCAGCCGGGAGGGAGTGGGCGGGGAGGAAACGGAGGCATTAAGCGGACACGGCTCTTTCTACACCTTTGGCAGAAAAGTGAAAAAATAGGGTGTCGCTCAAAAGGGCATCAGGGTTGGGTAGACGCTGTCTCAGAAAAGGGAGGGCAGCCCAGGGGAAGGAGTGGGACCACGGTCCACGGGGAAGGGAGGCAGCCTGAGGGCAGGCAGGAGGGAGAGTTGAGAGTGGGATGGAGAAATGTCCAGGGAGGGGAGGTGGCCATATACCCGGCCAGTGGAGGCCAGGCTGCAGTGAGGAAAGTGGGGAGGAGAGCCTTGCAGAGAAGGGCGTGGTGGATATGAGAGCTCCCTCAGGGGCTGACCAGCGACGGTGTGTCCTCCCTCAGTGCACTGCCCACTCCGGGCTTTACTTTTACCCTCAGACTTCACTCCGCCCCATCTGTTAGAGCTCACGCATTTACAAACTATAAGCTCCTTGAGTGCAAGGCTTATGTCAAATTCAAATCAGTATCTCCTGTAACACTCAGCATAACGCTGTGTATAACCCATGTTTGCTGAATGTCTGTTGGACCTGTGAGGAAAGAAATGAAGGGAAATTGCCACGAATACAGGACTGAGTCAGCAGGGGCAGTTGGCCTTGCATGGTTGGTTTGGTTAAAGCAAGCCTCCCCACCTAGGTAGCGATGAAAGGGAGATAGCCTAGATTCCTAATAAATTAAAAGTCACTTCCTCCTGGGAGCTCACCGTCTCCAAATTTGGGTTAGATACCCATACTGTGTGCTCCCGGAGGCATGTGTACTTCCTCATTATGGCATTTTGCACTCTCTGGTGAAATGGTCTGCTTACTTGATTGACTTGTCTGTACCCCACACGTCTGTTGAGCTTCAGTTGAAGGCAGGGCTCATATCTTTCTTGTCTCTGTATTTGCATCACTGAGCACAAAGCCTGGCACGCTCAGCACATCATAGGTTCTCATTACGTATGTGTTCAATTGATTACAGATTAGCTGGTTGGGGATCTGAAACATTGAGAACTGATTGTAAGTATTGTCTCTGGGTCTCTTTCTCTTTTAAACCCTGCCATTGTAGGAGGAAATTTGGTGCCTTCTAAAGGACTTCAACCCTCTCCATGTCCACAAAATCCAGAATGGCTGCAAATGGTAATGACTGTCCTTCCTTTGTTTTCTTTGGGAAGCAACTCCTTTCCTCTTTGTCCATTTTGCTGATGCACTGATGTTACAGACTAGCTCAACAACTCCCAAAGCCACACCCACTGCGACTTGGCAGAGTGACATTTGGGAAACCCCCTTTCCACATTCAACCCTCTGACTTGGCAGCTAATGCTGCCTTATCCATACAACCTTGGTTTAGAAGTCCAGAGACCCGTGTTTGCTTTTGGTCATGTCCTTGCTCTGTTTTCTGACTCGAGGCAAGTTACTGTACCTCCCTCAGCCTTGGTTGCCCCTGAAATCTGGACCTACTCATATTTTCCCTTTCTTATTTTCCAGGCAGTAAAAGGGCTTTGAAATTTTGTGGGGAGCGGTGTGAAGGAAACCCAGAGCCGTGCCATATGTTATATGGTGATAGGGTCAGCATGTGTCTCCTGATCCCCAGGACACCCAGGACAGGCTGTCCCACTGCCCATCCCAGCCCAAGTCTGGATGTCATTGTGACCTTCTTGTGTGTTAGGGTCAGCCCAGCTCCTCTCCTGTCCCCACAGAGGGGAGAGGAGACTCTTCCTAGGCTTGGGCTTGGTGCCCTCCTGTGACTCTGTTCTGAGCCGGGCTCAGAGCTGCCCTCTCCTTCCTTTGCAGCTTCGCATTTGTAGATGTGGGCTCCATGCAGAAAGTGGCACTTGCGATCCAGGAGCTGAATGGGAAGCTCTTCCACAAACGAAAACTGTACGTGAATTCCCACAGAAGGTCTCCCAAGAGGACCCTTGATGTGACTGAGTGGACCCAGGAACTGCTGGTAGGTGTCTGGCCTCTCTGCACTCTGGTTTGCTCTGTGCTCGCTCTTCAGAGCTTGGCCGACCTTGCTTTCTGTCCTTTCCTCCTCCTTCCATCCCAGTCGTACTGTGGACAAAGCAGAGTCTGGGATGAAATTCGGGAACTTTTATGACCTTTAACCGTTGGAAGCAAGGTTAGTATAGAAAACTTGGAATTTTGAAATGAAAGGAAGGCTGTATTCTTAGCAAGGACAAAAAAAGGGTTATTAGGCAATTCAGTCAGGGCTTTTTCAACGTGGGTTATTGAAATTGAGGCTTTTACTTGTTTAACGTAGCAGACATTAATTGAGTATCTATTGTTTGCACAGCCTTGTTCTGGCTGCTGGTGTGAGGGTAAGTAAGACAAAAGTGAATAAAATCTGGTCCTTCCTGGCAGGAAGACAAATGTGAGGTATCGGAAGGGGAGAGTTAATGGTGGGTTAGCGCCTCGTGGGGGCTGCCTTTGTGGACAGAGATGAGAAGGCCCATAACTAAGCCCTGGGAGCTTCCTTCCGGTGAGGTGGGCCCGTTCTCAGTAGGTAAAGGTGAACCAGGAGCAAAGGATCCCACTTCAGAGCCTGAATTGTTAGCGATTGACTTGTTCTGATTTCCTCATATATACAGCTGACAGTGACTTAAACAAGTTAGCTATTTGTTTTTCTTTCCTGTAGAAGAATTGAGGAGGTAAGGAGTCCAAGGTTGGTATGGGCACTCCATGGTGTTATCAGAGTTCCAGGCAGGAAGAAGGGGAGAGGCAGAAGGTCGAGAGGCTGTATCCTCATAAAAGCCGCGTTCTCAGAAGCCTGACCACAATTCTCCTGTTGTGTTGGAGAGAACTACAACTGGTGACCTTCAGTGCAAAGGAGGCTGGAAAATATAACTTTTAAAATAGGTACATTGTTGCTAAACTTGGGGATCTGTCAGCAAGGGAAGGGAGAATGCCTGTTGGCAGGCAGTTAGCAAGGTCAGCCATTGCTGCAGAAGTTGGAGATAGGAATTGAGAGGTGGATAGGAATCACCACAGTAAGATTGTCAGAGGTGGCTTCCCTTGCTAGTCCAAACCATTTTTTTCCCATTCTCCTTAAACTCTAGCTCTTGGAAGGGCAGGCTGTCAGATTATACTACGTACTGACCTTCTTGGTTGCAGTCATCTGCCATTCTCGCTGTCATGCCCCCCTGATAACTTCAGCTTCTGACTCACTGTCTTTCTCTCTTACTGACACTCACATTGTGTCCCTGTGGATGATCTAAGAGTCTGACCCCTTATTTCTAGACCATTTATCTTTAATGATCTTTTCTTCCATTCAGTCACAGTTTCCCATTCCCTGAGTTATATCTCAGACCTTGTCATTGCTCATAACTGAACATCTCCAAAATATCCATTTCGAGCATCCCACTCTGCCCCTCTCCCCTTCTTTGCAGCTCTCTTACTTTGGAGGAGCAGTTCTCAAACTTTAACAGCATCAGAATCACTGATGAGCTTGGTAAACAGCTTGCTGAGCCTCACCTGCAGAGATACTGATTGAGTGCATCTGGGGCAGGGCCTGAGAATTTTCACAGGTGCCAGGTGGTGCTGGTGCTACTGGTCCTGGGACCACAGTTTGAGTAGCAAGGCTCTAAAGCCCCCAGTCTAATGATTAGACACACTGGGACCCAAAATCCACTGCCTCACCATTTCTTCACTATTCAACACTCTTTGCTCCATCACATCCCTTCTTAGCTTAGATTCCGTAGTTATAACTACCTTAGTTCAAACGACCTGAATTCCCTTACCTTACTAGGTCATATCTTGCAAAACCCCTCTCTCAGTTGAACCCAGCCCTCAACCTCTTCTGAAGCTGCCCTGTGAGCCGCTAAAGATATTCACACCACCTTGCCAACTGCTCTCAGTATAGGTATGGCCACAGCTTTCCCACTCTTTCCAACTGATCTGTCTTGGAAATCTCTAATCATTTCTGCTGTTATGTCCAATCTGCTATTAAGCCCAGCTAATGCATTTTTCATTTTAGATAGTGTAGTTTTCAACTGCCATTTGGTTCTTTTTTCCCCATTTCTCAGCTGAACTCTTCCATCTTTTCATCCATTTTGTTTATCTTTTCTTCCATGTTCTTTAACATACTTACTGTAGTTATAAAATCATTTTCTGCCAATTCCAACAGCTGGGTCATTAGTGGCTCTGCTTCTATTGACATTTACCTCCTTTCTTAAGGGTCAAGACTTCTTACAAATATGGTAATTTTTTTTTTTTTTTTTTTTTTTTGCGGTACGCGGGCCTCTCACTGTTGTGGCCTCTCCCGTTGCGGAGCACAGGCTCCGGACGTGCAGGCTCAGCGGCCGTGGCTCACGGGCCTAGCCGCTCCGCGGCATGTGGGATCTTCCCGGACCGGGGCACGAACCCATGTCCCCTTCATCGGCAGGCGGATTCTCAACCACTGCGCCACCAGGGAAGCCCAAATATGGTAATTTTTGATTGTATGTTGGATATTATGGATGGTGTTTTGTAGAGACTTTATATTATGTTCTCTAAATAGTATTGATTTTTTTTTCCTAGCAAAAATGAAATCACTAGCTGGCCTTCTGATCTTATTAAAGTTGGTTTTCTTTGTTTGAATTAGTATACTTCAGTTTGAGCCGTAGTTTTTGGGCAAAATCCTTTTCCTAAGGCTTGACCTTCTAGGGTGAGGGTCTCAGGGTGCTTACCAAGGTCTCTGCACTCTGGCCGGGTCGGAACTCTGTTGTCTCCCCAGCACTGTGAGATCTTTGATTCCTGTATTCATCTCTTAGCTCCCTGTCCTCTACCTTCTACAGCAGCTCTCCTCTCGAAGGCCTCCCAGAATTTGCCCTGCACACAGGCAGCCTAGGATTCAGCCAAGGACCTGGGGTCAGCCTCTAGATCTCTGGGGCTTTTCTCTGACTCCTTTCTCTCTGGTACCCTGTCTCACAAATTCCTGGCACCAAAACTCTTATCTGGGTTTCTTCTGCCCAGGAAGACTGCCACTGACTGCCCAAGCTCTGCTTGCCTTTGCTGTGGTTTGGGAAAATGCCCAGAGTAAATGTGGGCTCACCGCCTGAGCTTTCCTTTTCTCAGGCAAACTGATCTCTGCTATCCACTATCATTAGCCTGTGCCAGAAACGGTTAATTCATATAATTCGTCCAGTTTTAGGGTTATTTGGGGCAGGCGAGTACTGTCATGCCAGAACCAGGTACTAGAAAAGAGTGTTAAGAGGCTCGCCTTCTTCCTTTTGGAATGGCTATCATTTCTCAGGAACATTCCTAGTGCTTTTACATTAGAAATGAGTAACCAAAAGATGAACACTAATCTCCATACATTTGGAAATCTAAAAACATATTCCTAAGTAAACAACACATGGGTCAAAGAAGAAATCATAAGAGAAATTTAAAAGTACTTAGGGGACTTCCCTGGCCATCCAGTGGTTAATACTCCACACTTGCATTGCAGGGGACACGGGTTCAGTCCCTGGTTGGGGAACTAAGATCCTGCATGCTGCATTGCACAGCCAAAAAAAAAAAAAAGTACTTAGAACTGAACGATAAGGAAAATTTTTCTCATCAAAAGTTGTGGGATAGGGCTTCCCTACTTAACTACTGGTGGCACAGTAGTTAAGAATCCGCCTGTCAGTGCAGGGGACACGGGTTCGAGCCCTGGTCCAGGAAGATCCCACATGTCTCGGAGCAACTAATCCCGTGCACCACAACTACTGAGGCTGCAGTCTAGAGCCCGCGAGCCGCAACTACTGAGCCCACATGCGGCAACTACCGAAGCCTGCGTGCATAGAGCCCATGCTCTGCAACAGGAGAAGCCCCCACAATGAGAAGCCCGTGCACCGCAACGAGGGTAGCCCCCACTTGGCGCAACTAGAGAAAGCCGGCGCTCAGCAACAAAGACCCAACGCAGCCAAAAATAAAATAAATAAATTTATATTAAAAAAAAAAGTTGTGGGATACAGCGAAAGCAATACTTATATGGAACTGTATAATATTGAATGCTTAAATGAGTTAAGAAGACAGGATGAAAATAAATGAGCTTAGAGTTGATTGAAGAAGTATATAAAAAGTAAAAATAAACCCAAATAAGGAACAGACAAAATTTTTTTTTTTTTTTTTTTGCGGTACACAGGCCTCTCACTGTTGTGGTCTCCCGTTGCGGAGCACAGGCTCCGGATGTACAGGCTCAGCGGCCATGGCTCACGGTCCCAGCCACTCCGTGGCATGTGGGATCTTCCCAGACCGGGGCACAAACCCGTGTCCCCTGCATCGGCAGGCGGACTCTCAACCACTGCGCCACCAGGGAAGCCCAGACAAAATTTTTAAAACAAAGTTTTTTAAAATTTAAAATTTTGTAAACAAAGCTACAATTATATGTTAGTTACATCTCAGTAAAGCCGGGGGGAAAACAAGAAGCATAAAAAACAAAGCTACAATAGAAGGGATCAGTAAATCAAAATTTCATTCTTTAAAGAGATTAATGAAACAGAAAAACCTTTGGAATGATTAATCAAGAAAAAAGAAGAAAAGGGCATAGGTAAACATTAGTAATAAAAATTATAACTATAGATGTAGCAGATATTAAAATATAAGCTAATACGGTAATAAACTTGAAAACTTAGAAGAAATGGACACATTTCTTAAAGTATATCATTTTCAAAACTAATAAAATAAACTGCTAGTCCTATATCTGTAAAGCAGTTGAATCAAAGTTTAGAATCTTCTTATAAAGAAAACACCAAGCCCAGATGGTTTTATAGGCAAATTTTACTGAATTTTCAAGGAACAAAAATTCCAATATTATATAAATTCTTCTAAAGAATAAGTGAGATACTTGCTAGTTCATTCTGTGAGGCCAATATAACCCTGATATCAAATCAGACAGGAGAGCATAAGAGAGAAAAATTGCAGGCTGGTTTCACTCACATGAATACACATGCAATGTTTCCAAACAAAATATCGGCAAAATGAAGTCAATATTGGCTAATGAAGATAGTATTATACATCATGGCAGTTGGATTTTTTTCTAGAAATGCAGAAGTAGCTTAATATTAGATAAATGATAAATCAGGAGTTCCCTGGTGGCCTAGTGGTTAGGATTCTGGGCTTTCACTGCCAAAGCCTGGGTTCAGTCCCTGGTCAGGGAACAGAGATCCCACAAGCCATATGGCGCAGCCAAAAAAAAGGAAGAAAGAAAAAAGAAAGAAAAACGATAAATCTTTCACTACATTAACAGATTAAAGAGTGAACACCATATGATCATCTTATGTAGACACAGCAAAAGCATTTGATAAAATTCACTACTAATTTATGATTTAAAAAATAAAGTTTCTTAGCAGCTAGAAATAGAAGGTTATTCTTAACCTGATAAAGGCTATCTCCCAAAACTTTACAGAAAATAATATTTTAATAGAAAAACATTATAAGCATTCTCTTTAAAAATAGGAACAAGACAAGGATATACTGGAAGTCTAGTTTTATCTAGTGAGGAAGGGAAAATAAGTTAAAGGCATAAATATTGGAACAGGGTAAATAAAACTCATTATTTACAGATGATGTTTCTTTACATAGAAAAACTTAAATAATATGTAAATTATTAGAAATAACATTTTAACAAGGTAGCTGGATATATATCGGGTATATAAAAATCAATTCTATTTATATTTCCATGAATAAACAACAAAATAACTTTTAAAATATACCATTTATAAGAGCAGTTTTAAAAATTAAGGTACCTAGGAATAAATCCAGTGAAAGGTGCTCATGGCCTATCTGGGGGAAATAATTTAGCTTTATTGAAAGTCTTTAAGGAATTCTAAAATAGGAAGAGTTTCATGTTCATGGATAGGAAGACAATAAGAGTTATTTAAGAGTCATTCTTCCAGAATTAATCTTTTGATTCTGTATAATTTCAATAAAAATTCCCACAGGCTGATTCTAAAATTTATATGGAAGTCCAAAAGCCTATGAATATTTAAGACATTTCTTCCTGAAAATAAAGATGGGAGGCCTTGCCCTACAAGAAGACGTTGTACTATTGGCCTAGGGTTGGACAGTTTGACCAATAAAATACAATAGAGAGCCCCCAAAGGAGGCTTATGCAAATGCAGAAACTACTGACTATTCTGGTAGAGTTGTACATCTCTGGTGAAAGGATGGACACTCTATTTATTGAATCTGGACAATTGCTTATTCATGTAGAAAAATACGAAATTATATCCCTGCCTTACCTCATGCACAAAAATAAACTCTAGGGCTTCCATGGTGGCGCAGTGGTTAAGAATCCGCCTGCCAATACAGGGAACACGGGTTTGGGCCCTGGTCCGGGAAGATCCCACATGCCGCAGAGCAAATAAGCCCGTGTGCCACAAATACTGAGCCTGCTCTCTAGAGCCCGCAAGCCACAACTACTGAAGCCCATGCACTTAGAGCCAGTGCTCTGCAACAAGAGAAGCCACCACAATGAGAAACCCACGCACTGCAATGAAGAGTAGCCCCCACTCACTGCAACTAGAGAAAAGCCCATGCGCAGCAACAAAGACCCAACGTAGCCAAAAAAACAAAAAACAAAAAAACAACCCCCCCACCCAAAAACTCTAGATGGACTAGAGACTTAATGTGAAAGACAAAACTTTAAAACTTTTAGGCAAAAATGTACAAGAATATCTTTAGGACCTCAGAGTAGAATAAGACTTGTTAAGGCATAAAGAGTTAACTGGAGACTTCCGGGGAAGTCGCGGAAGAGTAAGACGCGGAGATCACCTTCCTCCCCACAGATACACCAGAAATACAGCTACACATGGAACAACTCCTATAGAACACCTACTGAACGCTGGCAGAAGACCTCAGACCCCCCAAAAGGCAAGAAACTCCCCACGTACCTGGGTAGGGCAAAAGAAAAAAGAATAAACAGAGACAAAAGGATAGGGACGGGACCTGCACCAGTGGGAGGGAGCTGTGAAGGAGGAAAAGTTTCCACACACTAGGAAGCCCCTTCGCGGGCGGAGACTGCGGGTGGCGGAGGGGGAAGTTTCCGAGTCGCGGAGGAGAGCACAGCAACAGGGTTGCGGAGGGCAAAGCGGAGAGATTTCCGCACATTCCGCACAGAGGATTGGTGCCGACCGGCACTCATCAGCTTGAGACGCTTGTCTGCTTGCCCGCCGGGGCGGGCGGGGCTGGGAGCTGAGGCTCGGGCTTCCGTCAGAGTGCAGGGAGAGGACTGGGGTTGGCAGCGTGAACACAGCCTGAAGGGGCTAATGCGCCACAGCTAGCCGGGAGGGAGTCCGGGAAAAAATCTGGACCTGCCGAAGAGGCAGGAGACTTTTTCTTCCCTCTTTATTTCCTGGTGCGCGAGGAGAGGGGATTAAGAGCGCTGCTTAAAGGAGCTCCAGAGACGGGCACAAGCCGCGGCTGAAAGCACGGACCCCAGAGACGGGCGTGGGACGCTGGGGCTGCTGCTGCCGCCGCCAAGAGGCCTGTGTGCGAGCGCAGGTCACTGTCCACGCCCCCCTTCCGGGGAGCCTGTGCAGCCCGTCACTGCCGGGGTCCCGGGGTCCAGGGACGGCTTCCCCGGGAGAGCGCAGGGCGCGCCTCGGGCTGGTGCAACGTCATGCTGGCCTCTGCTGCCGCAGGCTTGCCCCGCGCTCCGTGCCCCTCCCTCCCCCGCAGACTGAGTGAGCCAGAGTCCCCAAAGCGGCTGCTTCTTTAACCCTGTCCTGTCTGAGCGAAGAACAGACGCCCTCCGGCGACCTACACTCAGAGGCCGGGCCAGATCCAAAGCTGAGACCCGGGAGCTGTGAGAACAAAGAAGGGAAAGGGAAATCTCTCCCAGCAGCCTCAGAAGCAGCGGATTAAAGCTCCACAATCAACTTGATGTACCCTGCATCTGTGGAATACATGAATAGACAACGAATCATCCCAAATTGAGGAGCCGTGTGGATGAAAGGTTCTTGGTGCTGCAGGCAGGAGTCAGTGCTGTGCCTCTGAGGTGGGAGAGCCAACTTCAGGACACTGGTCCGCAAGAGACCTCCCAGCTCCACATAATATCAAACGGCGAAAATCTTCCAGAGATCTCCATCTCAACACCAGCACCCAGCTTCACTCAACGACCAGCAAGCTACAGTGCTGGACACCCTATGCCAAACAACTAGCAAGACAGGAACACAATGCCACCCATTAGCAGAGAGGCTGCCTAAAATCATAAAAAGTCCACAGACACCCAAAAACACACCACCAGACGTGGACCTGCCCACCAGAAAGACAAGATCCAGCCTCATCCACCAGAACACAGGCACTAGTCCCCTCCACCAGGAAGCCTACACGACCCACTGAACCAACCTTAGCCACTGGGGGGGACAGACACCAAAAACAACGGGAACTACGAACCTGCAGCCTGCAAAAAGGAGACCCCAAACACAGTAAGATAAGCAAAATGAGAAGACAGAAAAACACACAGCAGGAGAAGGAGTAAGATAAAAACCCACCAGACCTAACAAATGAAGAGGAAATAGGCAGTCTACCTGAAAAAGAATTCAGAATAATGATAGTAAAGATGATCTAAAATCTAGGAAATAGAATAGACAAAATGCAAGAAACAGTTAACAAGGACCTAGAAGAACTAAAGATGAATCAAGCAATGATTAGAAACACAATAAATGAAATGAAAAATACTCTAGATGGGATCAATAGCAGAATAACTGAGGCAGAAGAATGGATAAGTGACGTGGAAGATAAAATAGTGGAAATAACTACTGCAGAGCAGAAGAAAGAAAAAAGAATGAAAAGAACTGAGGACAGTCTCAGAGACCTCTGGGACAACATTAAACACACCAACATTCGAATTGTAGGGGTTCCAGAAGAAGAAGAGAAAAAGAAAGGGACTGAGAAAATATTTGAAGAGATTATAGTTGAAAACTTCCCTAATATGGGAAAGGAAATAGTTAATCAAGTCCAGGAGGCACAGAGAGTCCCATACAGGATAAATCCAAGGAGAGATACGCCAAGACACATATTAATCAAACTGTCAAAAATTAAACACAAAGAAAACATATTAAAAGAAGCAAGGGAAAAACAACAAATAACACACAAGGGAATCCCCATAAGGTTAACAGCTGATCTTTCAGCAGAAACTCTGCAAGCCAGAGGGGACTGGCAGGACATATTTAAAGTGATGAAGGAGAAAAACCTGCAACCAAGATTACTCTACCCAGCAAGGATCTCATTCAGATTTGATGGAGAAATTAAAACCTTTACAGACAAGCAAAAGCTGAGAGAGTTCAGCACCACCAAACCAGCTTTACAACAAATGCTAAAGGAACTTCTCTAGGCAAGAAACACAACAGAAGGAAAAGACCTACAATAACGAAACCAAAACAATTAAGAAAATGGGAATAGGAACCTACATATCAATAATTACCTTAAATGTAAATGGACTAAATGCTCCCACCAAAAGACACAGATTGGCTGAATGGATACAAAAACAAGACCCATATATATGCTGCTACAAGAGACCCACTTCAGACCTAGAGACACATACAGACTGAAAGTAAGGGGATGGAAAAAGATATTCCATGCAAATGGAAACCAAAAGAAAGCTGGAGTAGCAATTCTCATATCAGACAAAATAGACTTTAAAATAAAGACTACTAGAAGAGACAAAGAAGGACACTACATAATGACCAAGGGATCGATCCAAGAAGAAGATATAACAATTGTAAATATTTATGCACCAAACATAGGAGCACCTCAATACATGAGACAAATACTAATAGCCATAAAAGGGGAAATTGACAGTAACACATTCATAGTAGGGGACTTTAACACCTCACTTTCACCAATGGACAGATCATCCAAAATGAAAATAAATAAGGAAATACAAGCTTTAAATGATACATTTAAAAAGATGGACTTAATTGATATTTATAGGACATTCCATCCAAAAAGAACAGAATACACATTTTTCTCAAGTGCTCATGGAACATTCTCCAGGATAGATCATATCTTGGGTCACAAATCAAGCCTTGGTAAATTTAAGAAAATTGAAATTGTATCAGGTATCTTTTCCGACCACAACGCTATGAGACTAGATATCAATTACTGGAAAAGATCTGTAAAAAATACAAACACATGGAGGCTAAACAATACACTACTTAATAACAAAGTTATCACTGAAGAAATCAAAGAGGAAATCAAAAAATACCTAGAAACAAACGACAATGGAGACACGACGACCCAAAACCTATGGGACGCAGCAAAAGCAGTTCTATGGGGGAAGTTTATAGCAATACAATCCCACCTTAAGAAACAGGAAACATTTCGAGTAAACAACCTGACCCTGCACCTAAAGCAATTAGAGAAAGAAGAACAAAAAAGCCCCAAAGTTAGCAGAAGGAAAGAAATCATAAAGATCAGATCAGAAATAAATGAAAAAGAAATGAAGGAAACGATAGCAAAGATCAATAAAACTAAAAGCTGGTTCTTTGAGAAGATAAACAAAATTGATAAAACATTAGCCAGACTCATCAAGAAAAAGAGGGAGAAGACTCAAATCAATAGAATTAGAAATGAAAAAGGAGAAGTAACAACTGACACTGCAGAAATACAAAAGATCATGAGAGATTACTACAAGCAACTCTATGCCAATAAAATGGACAACCTGGAAGAAAGGGACAACTTCTTAGAAATGCACAACCCGCCAAGACTGAATCAGGAAGAAATAGAAAATATGAACAGACCAATCACAAGCAGTGAAATTGAAACTGTGATTAAAAATCTTCCAACAAACAAAAGCCCAGGACCAGATGGCTTCACAGGCGAATTCTATCAAACATTTAGAGAAGATCTAACACCTATCCTTCTCAAACTCTTCCAAAATATAGCAGAGGGAGGAACACTGCCAAGCTCATTCTACGAGGCCACCATCACCTTGATACCAAAACCAGGCATGGATGTCACAAAGAAAGAAAACTACAGGACAATAGCACTGATGAACATAGATGCAAAAATCCTCAACAAAATAGTAGCAAACAGAATCCAACAGCACATTAAAAGGATCATACATGGGCTTTCCTGGTGGCACAGTGGTTGAGAGTCTGCCTGCCGATTCAGGGGACACGGGTTTGTGCCTCGGTCCGGGAGGATCCCACATGCTGCAGTGTGGCTGGGCCCGTGAGCCATGGCCGCTGAGGCTGTGCGTCCGGAGACTGTTCTCCACAGCGGGAGAGGCCACAACAGTGAGAGGCCCATGTACCGCAAAAAAACAAAACAAAACAAAACAAGATCCTCTCTTGCTTTGGGCTTCCCTGGTGGCACAGTGGTTGAGAGTCCGCCTGCCGATGCAGGGGACACAGGTTCGTGCCCCAGTCAGGGAAGATCCCACATGCCGCGGAGCGGCTGTGCCCGTGAGCCATGGCCGCTGAGCCTGCGCGTCTGGAGCCTGTGCTCCACAACGGGAGAGGCCACAGCAGTGAGAGGCCCGCGTACCACAAAAAATAAATAAATAAATAAAGGATCATACACCATGATCAAGTGGGGTTTATTCCAGGAATGCAAGGATTCTTCAATATATGCACATCAATCAACGTGATACACCATATTAACAAACTGAAGGAGAAAAACCACATGATCATCTCAATAGATGCAGAGAAAGCTTTCGACAAAATTCAACACCCATTTATGATAAAAACTCTGCAGAAAATAGGCATAGAGGGAACTTTCCTCAACATAATAAAGGCCATATATGACAAACCCACAGCCAACATCGTCCTCAATGGTGAAAAACTGAAACCATTTCCACTAAGATCAGGAACAAGACAAGGTTGTCCACTCTCACCACTCTTATTCAACATAGTTTTGGAAGTTTTAGCCACAGCAATCAGAGAAGAAAAGGAAATAAAAGGAATCCAAATCGGAAAAGAAGAAGTAAAGCTGTCACAGTTTGCAGATAACATGATACTATACATAGAGAATCCTAAAGATGCTACCAGAAAACTACTAGAGCTAATCAATGAATTTGGTAAAGTAGTAGGATACGAAATTAATGCACAGAAATCTCTGGCATTCCTATATACTAATGATGAAAAATCTGAAAGTGAAATCAAGAAAACACTCCCATTTACCATTGCAACAAAAAGAATAAAATATCTAGGAATAAACCTATCTTAGGAGACAAAAGACCTGTATGCAGAAAATTGTAAGACACTGATGAAAGAAATTAAAGATGATACAAATAGATGGAGAGATATACCATGTTCTTGGATTGGAAGAATCAACATTGTGAAAATGACTCTACTACCCAAAGCAATCTACAGATTCAATGGAATCCCTATCAAACTACCACTGGCATTTTTCACAAAACTAGAACAAAAAATTTCACAATTTGTATGGAAACACAAAAGACCCCGAATAGCCAAAGCAATCTTGGGAACGAAAAATGGAGCTGGAGGAATCAGGCTTCCTGACTTCAGACTATACTACAAAGCTACAGTAATCAAGACAGTATGGTACTGGCACAAAAAGAGAAATATAGATCAATGGAACAGGATAGAAAGCCCAGAGATAAACCCACGCACATATGGTCACCTTATCTTTGATAAAGGAGGCAGGAATGTACAGTGGAGAAAGGACAGCCTCTTCAATAAGTGGTGCTGGGAAAACTGGACAGGGACATGTAAAAGTATGAGATTAGATCATTCCCTAACACCATACACAAAAATAAGCTCAAAATGGATTAAAGACCTAAATGTAAGGCCAGAAACTATCAAACTCTT
Source organism: Hyperoodon ampullatus (assembly GCF_949752795.1). Classification (NCBI taxonomy): domain Eukaryota; kingdom Metazoa; phylum Chordata; class Mammalia; order Artiodactyla; family Ziphiidae; genus Hyperoodon; species Hyperoodon ampullatus. The sequence continues at coordinate 113,668,811 of NC_136915.1, forward strand.
AGAGGAAAACATAGGCAGAACACTCTATGACATAAATCACAGCAAGATCCTTTTTGATCCACCTCCTAGACAAATGGAAATTAAGACAAAAATAAACACATGGGACCTAATGAAACTTAAAAGCTTTTGCCCAGCAAAGGAAACCATAATCAAGACCAAAAGACAACCCTCAGAATGGGAGAAAATATTTGCAAATGAAGCAACTGACAAAGGATTAATCTCCAAAATTTATAAGCAGCTCATGCAGCTCAATAACAAAAAAACAAACAACCCAATCCAAAAATGGGCAGAAGACCTAAATAGACATTTCTCAACAGAAGATATACAGACTGCCAGCAAACACATGAAAGAATGCTCAACATCTTTACTCATTAGAGAAATGCAAATCAAAACTACAATGAGATATCATCTCACACCAGTCAGAATGGCCATCATCAAGAAATCTAGAAACAATAAATGCTGGAGAGGGTGTGGAAAAAAGGGAACACTCTTGCACTGCTGGTGGGAATGTGAATTGGTACAGCCACTATGGAGAACAGTATGGAGGTTCCTTAAAAAACTACAAATAGAACTACCATATGACCGAGCAATCCCACTACTGGCCATATACCCTGAGAAAACCATAATTCAAAAAGAGTCATGTACCAAAATGTTCATAGCAGCCCTATTTACAATAGCCTGGAGATGGAAACAACCTAAGTGTCCATCATCAGATGAATGGATAAAGAAGATGTGGCACATTTATACAATGGAATATTACTCAGCCATAAAAAGAAATGAAATTGAGCTATTTGTAATGAGGTGGATAGACCTAGAGTCTGTCATACAGAGTGAAGTAAGACAGAAAGAGAAAGACAAGTACCGTATGCTAACACATATATATGGAATTTAAGAAGAAAAAAAATGTCATGAAAAACCTAGGGGTAAGACAGGAATAAAGACACAGACCTACTAGAGAATGGACTTGAGGATATGGGGAGGGGGAAGGGTAAGCTGTGACAAAGCAAAAGAGAGGCATGGACATATATACACTACCAAACGTGAGGTAGATAGCTAGTGGGAAGCAGCCACATAGCACAGGGAGATCAGCTCAGTGCTTTGTGACCGCCTGGAGGGGTGGGATAGGGAGGGTGGGAGGGAGACGCAAGAGGGAGGGGATATGGGAACATATGTATATGTATAACTGATTCATTTTGGAATAAAGCAGAAACTAACACACCATTGTTAAGCAATTATACTGCAATAAAGATGTAAAAAAAAAAGAGTTAACTGGAAAAAAAAAGATAGGTGGATGAATTAAAATTATGAATTTATCTTCTTTGAAAGATAATATAAAGGAAGATAAATTCAAGCCCAAAACTGGGAGAAGATATTTGCAATAATATAACTAACCAGGAAAGGGGTCAGCAAACTTTGGCCAGTGGCCCTCTGCCTGCTTTTATGCTGCTGGCACGATAAGAACTTTTTTTTCTTTCAATTAAACTTTTCTTTTTGAGTTAATTGTAGATTCACATGCAGTTACTTGTAAAAAACAATACAGAGATCCTCTGTACCCTTTGTCCAGTTCCCCCCAATGGTAACATCTTACAGAATTTCACAACCAGGGTATTAACGTTGATACAGTTAAGATACAGAGCATTTCCATCACCACCACAAGTATCCTTCCTGTTCCTTTTTTATAGCCACACCCATTTCCCTCCCATCCCCATCCCCACCTTAGCCCCTGGAGCAATTAATCTGTTCTCTATTTCTTTAATTTCAAGAATGTTATATGAATGGAATAATATAGTATATAACCTTTTGGGATTGGCTTTTTTCAATCAACATAATTTTTGGAGATTCATCGAGGTGTTGTTGCATATACTAATAGTTTATTCCTTTTTTTTTTAAGATGTTGGGGGTAGGAGTTTATTAATTTATTTATTTACTTTTGCTGTGTTGGGTCTTCGTTTCTGTGCGAGGGCTTTCTCTAGTTGTGGCAAGCGGGGGCCACTCTTCATCGTGGTGCACAGGCCTCTCACTGTCGCGGCCTCTCTTGTTGCGGAGCACAGGCTCCAGACGCACAGGCTCAGTAGTTATGGCTCACAGGCCTAGTTGCTCCGCAGCATGTGGGATCCTCCCAGACCAGGGCTCGAACCTGTGTCCCCTGCATTAGTAGGCAGATTCTCAACCACTGCGCCACCAGGGAAGCCCTAGTTTATTCCTTTTTAATGCTTAGTAGTATTCCATGGTATGGATATACTACAGTTTGCTTAACCATTTACCCATTGAAGGGTATCTACATTGTTTCTGGTTTTTGACTGTTACAAATAAAGTTGCCGTAAATATTCATGTATGGAGTTTGTGTGTTTCTCTGGGATAAATGCCGAAAATTAAAACTGCTGAGTGGTATGGTCATTCCATGTTTACTTTTTTAAGAAACAGCCAAACTGTTTTCAGAGTGGCTGTACCATTTTACATTCCTGCTAGGAGTGTATGAGGGGTTCTCTGCATCCCCTCCAGGATTTGGTTTTGTCACTTTTTTTGGCCACACCCCTCGGCATGTGGGATCTTAGTTCCCTGACCAGAGATTGAACTGTGCCCCGTGCATTGGAGGCGTGGGATCTTAACCACTGGATCACCAGAGAAGTCCCCTGGTATTGTCACTTCTTAATTTTAACCACTCTGATAGGTATATAGTGATATCTTATTATGGTTTTAATTTGCATTTCCCTAATGTTGAACACATTTTCATGTGCTTATTTACTATTTGTATATCCTCTTTGGTGAAATATCTCTTTCTTTCTTTTGCCTATTTTCTAATTGGATTGTTTTTTTTTGCCATTGAGTTTTGAGGGTTCTTTATGTATTCTAGGTACCAGTCCTTTGTTGGATACATGGTTTGCAAATGTTTTCTCCTACTCTGTAGCTTGTCTTTTTCATTTTCTTAACAGGGTTTTTTTCAGAGCAGAAGTTTTAAATTTCAGTGAAGTCCAGTTTATCAATTTTTCCTTTTATGAATGATGCTTTTGTTGTCAGGTCTAAGAACTTTTTGGCCAGTCCTAGGTCTCAAAGAATTTATGCTGTTTTTTAAAAAGTTATATAGCTTTACATTTTAAAGCCCATGTTCCATTTTGAGTTAATTTTTATATAAGCTTTGAAACTTAGGTTGAGTTTTATTATTTTCCTATAGATGTTCAGTTTCTCCAGCACCATTTCCTCCATTAAATTGCTTTTGCAGTTTTATCAAAAATCAGTTGGACAGGGCTTCCCTGGTGGTGCAGTGGTTGAGAGTCGGCCTGCCGATGCAGGGGACACGGGTTCGTGCCCTGGTCTGGGAAGATTCCACATGTCACGGAGTGGCTGGGCCCGTGATCCATAGCTGCTGAGCCTGTGCGTCTGGTGCCTGTGCTCCGCAGCAGGAGAGGCCACAACAGTGAGAAAGAGGACTATGTACCGCAAAAAAAAAAAAAAAAAAAATCAGTTGGACATATTTGTGTGGGTTCATTTCTGGGTCCTCAGTTTTGTTTCACTGATTACATGTCTATGCCTCCTACTATCTCAGTTACTGTAGCTGTAAAAAGTATTGAAATTGGGTAGACTGATTCCTCCAACTTTATTGTTTTTCAATATTGTTTTAGCTGTTCTATTTCTTTTGCCTTTGTATATAGATTTTAGAATAGTTTTATCTATACGTACCAAAATTTTGACTGGAATTTTGCTAGCAATTGCATTAGACCTATATGTCAGTTTAAGGAGAATTAATATCTTTATTATATGTTGGGTCTTCCAGTCCATGTACACAGTATAAATTTCCATTGATTTAGACCTTCTTTGATTTCTTTAATCAACATTGTATAGTTTTCAGCATACAGGTCCTAATATATTTTATTAGATTTATACTTAAGTATTTCATTTTATTTGAGTGATCATAAGTTGCACTGTAGTTTTGGTTTCTGTGTCTCCTTGTTCATTGGTAGTATATAGAAATACAATTGATTTTTGTATATTTATCTTGTATCCTGTTGCTTTGCTGAACTTACTAGTGATAGGAATTTGGTTTTTTTCTTTTCTTTTTTGTAGATTTCTTGGGATTTTCTGTGTAGACAATAATGTCATTTGTAAATAGGGCCAGTTTTATTTTTTCCTTTCTTATCTATACGTCTTCTGTTTCTTTTTCTTAGTACTGGCTAGGTTTCCAGCACTATGTTGAATTAGAGTGGTGAGTGTGGACATCCTTGCCTTATTCTTTTAGTGTAGAAAGCATTCAGTCTTTCACAATAAAGTATGATATTATCATAGGTTTTTGGATGGATGTTCTTTATTAAGTTGAGGAAGTTCTCCTCTATTCCTGTTTTTCTGAGAGGTTTTTCTTTTTTATCATGAATCATTGTATTAGTTTCTTAGGATTGCTATCACAAAGTACCATAAACTGAGCTGCTTAGAACAACAGAAATTGATCATCTCACAGTTCTGGAGGCTAGAAGTCCAAAATTAAGGCGTCAGCAAGGCAAAGTTCCCTCTGAAACCTGTGGGGGAATTATTCCTTGCCTCTTCCTAGCTTCCAGTGGTTTGCCAACAATCTTTGGTATTCTTTGGCTTATAGATGTGTCAGTCCAATCTTCTGTCTTCACATAACATTCTCCTTGTGTGTCTTCATATTGTCTTCCCTCTGTGTCTGGCTCTGTGTCCAAATTTCCTCTTTTTATAAGGACACACTCATATTGGATTAGGACCCACCCTAGTGACTGTTTTACCTTGCTTACCTCTATAAAGACCCTATTTCCAAATAAGGTCGCATTCTGAGGTACTGGGGGTTAGGCATTCAACATACATTTTTTGAAGGGGGGAAATAATTCAACTTATAACAGATATTGAATTTTGTCAAATACTTTTTTCTGTATTGAATGATATGATCATGTGATTTTTTTTCTTTAGCCTGTTAATATGGATTACCTTGATTGATTTTTCAAATATTGAACCAACCTTGCATTCTTGGAATAAACCCCACTTGGTCATGGTGTATAATTATTTTTATATATTGCTGAATTCTATTTACTAATACTTTGTTAAGGATTTTTGCATCTATTTTCATGAGAGATATTGATCTATAGGTTTTTTGTTTTTTGTGGTACTACCTTTGGTTTTAGTATCATGATAATACTATCCCTATAAAATGAATTGGGAAGTGTTCCCTCCTTTTGGAAAAGACTATATAGAACTGTGTTAATTTTTCTTAAATGTTTGGTAGAATTCTCCAGTGAAACCATCTGGGCTTGGAGATTTTCTTTCTTGCTTGCTTGCTTTCCTTTCTTTTCTTTCTTGCTCTCTTCCTCTCTTTCTCTCTCCCTTTCTTTCTCTCTTTCCTTCCTTCCTTTCTTTCTCTCTTTTCTTTCTTTCCTGTGCTGCATGGCTTGTGGGATCTCAGGTCCCCAACCAGGGATCGAACCTGGGCCGCCGACCATGACAGCGCCGAGTCCTAACCACTGACCTGACCACCAGGGAATTCCCGAGAGTTTTTAAAATTAAGAGTTCAATTTCTTTAACAGTAAGGGGACTCTTCAAATCATCTATTTCAGATTGGGTGTGTTTTGATAGTTTATAGTTTTTGAGGAAGTGGTACATTTTGTCTGAGTTGTCAAACTTCTTGTTTGAAATTTATGTTTGTATTTGTGTGTAGAGTTGTTCTTGGTATTTCTTGTTATCTTTTTGATATCTGGGAGGTCTGTAGTGATAGCCCCTTTTGTTCCTGATACTGGCAATTCGTGTCTTCCCTTTTTCTTTTCATTCTTACTGGATGTTTATTAATTTTGTTGATCCTTTCAAAGAACCAGCTCTTTGTTTTATTGATTTTCTCTATTTTTTTTCAATTTCATTGATTTCTGCTCTTAGTTGCTTTCTTTGTTCTGTTTTCTTTGGCTTTTAGCTTTTCTTCTTTTTATTCCTCCCTTAGGATCAAAGCTGAGATCATTCATTTGTAACTCTTTTATTTCGTAATATAGGCTTTTAGTGCTATAAATTTCTGTTTAAGTGTACTTGCATTCCACAGATTTTGATATTTTTCAGTTTCATTTTTGTTATGTTTTTTTTTTTTAAACCCCACATTTGTTTATTTATTTATTTTTTTGGCTGTCTTGGGTCTTCGTTTCTGTGCGAGGGCTTTCTCTAGTTGTGGCAAGCAGGGGCCACTCTTCATTGCGGTGCACGGGCCTCTCACTATCGCGGCCTCTCTTGTTGCGGAGCACAAGCTCCAGATGCGCAGGCTCAGCAGTTGTGGCTCACGGGCCTAGTTGCTCCGCGGCATGTGGGATCTTCCCAGACCAGGGCTCGAACCCGTGTCCCCTGCATTAGCAGGCAGACTCTCAACCACTGCGCCACCAGGGAAGCCCTGTTATGTTTTTATTGAGTTCAAAATATTTTCTAATTTTCCTTTTGATTTCTTCATTGTGTGGAGTTTTCTTGAAGTGTGTTATTTGGTTTCCAAATATTTGGATGTTTCCACATATTTTTAGTTATTGATTTCTAATTTAATTCTTTTGTGGTTAGTGAGCATACTTCTTATGATTTGAATCCTTTTACACTTATTGAGACTTATTTCATGGCCCAGGACATAGTTTGTCTTGGTATATGTTGTATGGGCACTTGTAAAGATGTGTATCCTGCTGTTATTGGGTGGGGTGTCCTGTACACGTTGACTGGATCCTGTTGGTTGATGGTATTGTTAAGTTCTATATCCTTGCTGATTTTCTGACTAGTTGTTCTGTCAGTTGTTAAAAGGGGTGTTGAAGTCTCCAATTATAATTGTGGATTTGTGTAGTTCTCCTTTCAATTCTACTAGTTTTTGCATTTTATATTTTGCAGCTCTATTGTTTGGTGCATATATATTTAGGATTACTATGTATTCTTGGTGGAATGATGCTTCTATAATTATATAATATCCCTTTCTGTGATTTTTCTCTTAGTGATTTTTCTTTACTCTGAGGTTTATTTTATCTGATAGTAATATAACTATGTCCTTTGATTATGTTTGCATGCCATTTATCTTTGTACTTTAAACCCAACTATATCATTATATTTGAAACGAGCTTTTTGTGGACAGCATGTAGTTGGGTCACATTTTTTTTTTTTTTTTGCGGTACGCGGGCCTCTCACTGTTGTGGCCTCTCCCGCTGCAGAGCACAGGCTCCATATGCGCAGGCTCAGCGGCCATGGCTCATGGGCCCAGCCGCTCCGCAGCATGTGGGATCTTCCCGGACCGGGGCTCGAACCCGTGTCCCCTGCATTGGCAGGCGGACTCTCAACCACTGCACCACCAGGGAAGCCCTGGGTCACATTTTTAAATCTACACTGCCAATCTGTGTCTTTAAATTGGTATGTTTAGACCATTTACATTTGAAATAATTATTGATATGATACAGCTCAAGTCTGCCATTTTATTTTTTGGTTTTTTATTTTGTTTTTTCTGTTTTCCTAAAGTTTACTTGAATATGTTTTTTAGAATTAAATTTTGATTTATCTGTAGTGGGTTTTTTAAAAATTTAATTTTATTTTTTTATATAGCAGGTTCTTATTAGTTATCTATTTTATACATATTAGTGTGTATATGTCAATCCCAATCTCCCAATTCATCCCACCACCACCACCACCACCACCCCTGCCACTTCCCCCCCTTGGTGTCCATACGTTTGTTCTCTACATCTGTGTCTCTATTTCTGTCCTGCAAACTGGTTCATCTGTACCATTTTTCTAGGTTCCCATATATGTGTTAATATACGATATTTGTTTTTCTCTTTCTGACTTACTTCACTATATATGACAGTCTCTAGATCCATCCACACCTCTGTAAATGACCCAATTTCGTTCCTTTTTATGGCTGAGTAATATTCCATTGTATATATGTACTACATCTTCTTTATCCATTCGTCTGTTGATGGGCATTTAGGTTGCTTCCATGACCTGGCTATTGTAAATAGTGCTGCAATGAACATTGGGGTGCATGTGTCTTTTTGAATTATGGTTTTCTCTGAGTATATGTCCAGTAGTGGGATTGCTGGGTCATATGGTAATTCTATTTTTAGTTTTTTAAGGAACCTAAATACTGTTCTCCATAGTGGCTGTATCAATTTACATTGCCACCAACAATGCAAGAGGGTTCCCTTTTCTTCACACCCTCTCCAGCATTTGTTGTTTGTAGATTTTGTGATGATGCCCATTCAAACTGGTGTGAGGTGATACTTCATCATAGTTTTGATTTGCATTTCTCTAATAATTAGTGATGTTGAGCAGCTTTTCATGTGCTTCTTAGCCATCTGTATGTCTTCTTTGGAAAAATGTCTGTTTAGGTCTTCTGCCCATTGTTTGACTGGGTTGTTTGTTTTTTTAATATTGAGCTGCATGAGCTGTTTATACATTTTGGAGATTAATCCTTTGTCCGTTGATTCATTTGCAAATACTTTCTCCCATTCTGAGGCTTGTCTTTTTGTCTTGTTTGTAGTTTCCTTTGCTTTGCAAAAGCTTTTAAGTTTCATTAGGTCCCATTTGTTTATTTTTGTTTTTATTTCCATTACTCTAGGAGGTGGATCAAAAAAGATCTTGCTGTGATTTATGTCAAAGAGTGTTCTTCCTATGTTTTCCTCTAAGAGTTTTATAGTGTCTGGTCTTACATTTAGGTCTCTAATCCATTTTGAGTTTATTTTTGTGTATGGTGTTAGGAAGTGTTCTAATTTCATTCTTTTACATGAAGCTGTCCAGTTTTCCCAGCAGCACTTACTGAAGAGACTGTCTTTTCTCCATTGTGTATCCTTGCCTCCTTTGTCATAGACTAGTTGACCATAGGTGCATAGGCTTATCTCTGGGCTTTCTATCTTGTTCCACTGATCTATATTTCTGTTTTTGTGCCAGTACCATATTGTCTTGATTACAGTAGCTTTCTAGTATAGTCTGAAGTCAGGGAGCCTGATTCCTCCAGCTCCGTTTTTTTCACTCAAGACTGCTTTGGCTATTCGGGGTCTTTTGTGTCTCCTTACAAATTTTAAGATTTTTTGTTCTAGTTCTGTAAAAAAAAAAAAAAAATGCCACTGGTAATTTGATAGGCATTGCATTGAATCTGTAGATTGCTTTGGGTAGTATAGTCATTTTCACAATATTGATTCTTCCCATCCAAGAACACGGTATATCTCTCCATCTGTTTGTGTCATCTTTGATTTCTTTCATCAGTGTCTTATAGTTTTCTGAGTACAGGTCTTTTACCTTCTTAGGCAGGTTTATTCCTAGATATTTTATTCTTTTTGTTGTAGTGGTGAATGGGATTGTTTCCTTAATTTATCTTTCTGATATTTCATCGTTAGTGCATAGGAATGCAAGAGATTTCTGTCAATTAATTTTGTATCCTGCAGCTTTACCAGATTCATTGATTAGCTCTAGTAGTGTTCTTTTCTTTTTTTTTTCCAAATATTTATTTATTTATTTTTGGCTGCATTTGGTCTTTATTGCTGCGTGTGGGCTTTCTCTAGTTGCGGCGAGCGGGGGCTACTCTTCGTTGCGGTGCGCAGACTTCTCATTGTGATGGCTTCTCTTGTTGCAGAGCGCGAGCTCTAGGGCACACAGGCTTCAGTAGTTGTGGCGCATGGGCTTAGTTGCTTCTCGGCATGTGGGATCTTCCCCGACCAGGGCTCGAACCCGTGTCTCCTGCATTGGCAGGCGGATTCTTAACCACTGCGCCACCAGGGAAGCCCAGCTCTAGTAGTTTTCTGGTGGCATCTTTAGGATTCTCTATGTACAGTATCATGTCATTTGCAAACAGTGATAGTTTTACTGCTTTTCCAGTTTGTATTTTTCTATTTCTTTTTCTTCTCTGATTGACGTGGCTAGGACTTCCAAAACTATGTTGAATAATAGTAGCGAGAGTGGCCATCCTTGTCTTGTTCCTGATCTTAGAGGAAATGCTTTCGTTTTTTCACCATTGAGAATGATGTTTGCTGTGGTTTTGTCATATATGGCCTTTATTATGTTGAGGTAGGTTCCCTCTATGTCCACTTTCTGGAGAGTTTTTATCATAATGGGTGTTGACTTTTGTCAGGAGCTTTTTCTGCATCTATTGAGATGATCATATGGTTTTTATTCTTCAGTTTGTTAATATGGTGTATCACATTGATTGAATTGTGTATATTGAAGAATCCTTGCATCCTTGGGATAAATCCCACTTGATCATGGTGTATGATCCTTTTAATGTGTTGTTGGATTCTGTTTGCTAGTATTTTTTTGAGGACTTTTGCATCTGTATTCATCAGTGATATTGGTCTGTAATTTTCTTTTTTTTTGTAGTATATCTGTCTGGTTTTGGTATCAGGGTGATGGTGGCCTCATAGAATGAGTTTGGGAGTGTTCCTTCCTCTGCAGTTTTTTGGAAGAGTTTGAGAAGGATGGGTGTCAACTCTTCTCTAAATGTTTGATAGAATTCACTTGTGAAGCCATCTGGTCCTGGACTTTTGTTTGTTGGAAGATTTTTAATCACAGTTTCAATTTCATTACTTGTGATTGGTCTGTTCCTATTTTCTATTTCTTCCTGGTTCGGTCTTGGAAGGTTATACCTTTCTAAGAATTTGTCCATTTCTTCCAGATTGTCCATTTTATTGGCATAGAGTTGCTCTTATGATGCTTTGTATTTCTGCAGTGTCCGTTGTAACTTCTCCTTTTTCATTTCTAATTTTAATTGATTTGAATCCTCTCCCTCTTTTTCTTGATGAGTCTGGCTAAAGGTTTATCTGTTTTGTTTATCTTCTCAAAGGACCAGCTTTTATAGTTTTATTGATCTTTGCTGTTGTTTTCTTTATTTCTATTTTATTTATTTCTGCTCTGATCTTTATGATTTCTTTCTTTCTACTAACTTTGGGTTTGTGTTTTTTTTCAATTGAAATATTAAAAAAAGTTTTTTTTACTGAAGTATAGTTGATTTACAATGTTTTGCTAATTTCTACTGTGCAGCAAAATGAGTCAGTTATACATATAGTATATTCTTTTTCATATTCTTTTCCATTATGGTTTATCACAGGATATTGAATATAGTCCCCTGTTCTATACAGTAGGACCTTGTTATTTATCCATTCTATATATAATAGTTTGCATCTGCTAATCCCAAACTCCCAAGCCATTAACTTTGGGTTTTGTTTTTTCTTCTTTCTCTAGCTCCTTTAGGTGTCAGTTTAGATTGTTTATTTGAGATTTTTCTTGTTTCTTGAAGTAGGCTTGTATTGCTATAAACTTCCCTCTTAGAACTGCTTTTGCTGCATCCCATAGGTTTTGGATCATCGTGTTTTCATTGTAATTTGTCTCTAGTTATTTTTTGATTTCCTCTTTGATTTCTTCAGTGATCTCTTGGTTAGTTTTAGTAACGTACTGTTTAGCCTCCATGTGTTTGTGTTTTTTACGTTTTTTTCCCCTGTAATTGATTTCTAATCTCTTAGCGTTGTGGTCAGAAAAGATGCTTGATATGATTTCAGTTTTCTTAAATTTACTGAGGCTTGATTTGTGACCCGAGTTGTGATCAGTCCTGGAGAATGTTCCATGTGCACTTGAGAAGAAAGTGTAATCTGCTAATTTTGGATGGAATGTCCTATAAATATCAATTAAATCTATCTGGTCTATTATGTCATTTAAAGCTTGTGTTTCCTTATTAATTTTCTGTCTGGATGATTTGTCCACTGGTGTAAGTGAGGTGTTAAAGTCCCCCACTATTATTGTGTTACTGTCGATTTCCTCTTTTATAGCTGTTAGCATTTGCCTTAACGTATTAAGGTGCTCCTGTGTTGGGTGCATGTATATTTATAATTGTTATATCTTCTTCTCAGATTGATCCCTTGATCAATACATAGTGTCCTTCCTTGTCTCTTGTAACATTCTTTATTTTAAAGTCTATTTTATCTGCTATGAGTATTGCTACTCCAGCTTTCTTTTGATTTCCATTTGCATGGAATATCTTTTTCCATCCCCTCACTTTCAGTCTGTGTGTGTCCCTAGGTCTGAAGTGGGTCTCTTGTAGACAGCATATATATGGGTCTTGTTTTTGTTTCCATTCAGTGAGCCTGTGTCTTTTGGTTGGAGCATTTAATCCATTCACGTTTAAGGTAATTATTGATATGTATGTTCCTATTCCCCTTTTCTTAATTGTTATGGGTTTGTTTTTGTGGGTCCTTTTCTTCTCTTGTGTTTCCCACTTAGAGAAGTTTCTTTAGCATTTGTTGTAGAGCTGGTTTGGTGGTACTGAATTCTCTTAACTTTTGCTTGTCTGTAAAGCTTTTGATTTCTCTGTCGAATCTGAATGAGATCCTTGCCAGGTAGAGTAATCTTGGTTGTACGTTCTCCCTTTCATCACTTTAAGTATATGGTGCCACTCCCTTTTGGCTTGTAGAGTTTCTGCTGAGCAATCAGCTGTTAACCTTATGGGAGTTCCCCTGTATGTTATTTGTCGTTTTTCCCTTGTTGCTTTCAATAATTTTTTTTGTCTTTAATTTTTGTCAATTTGATTACTATGTGTCTTGGCATGTTTCTCCTTGGATTTATCCTGCCTGGGACTCTGTGTGCTTCCTGGACTTGGGCGCCTATTTTCTTTCCCATGTTAGGGAAGTTTTCAACTATAATCTCTTCAAATATTTTCTCGGGTCCTTTCTCTCTCTCTTCTCCTTCTGGGACCCCTGTAACACGAATGTTGTTACATTTAATGTTGTCCCAGAGGTCTCTTAGGCTGTCTTCATTTCTTTTCATTCTTTTTTCTTTAGTGTGTTCCGTGGCAGGGAATTCCACAATTCTGTCTTCCAGGTCACTTATCCATTCTTCTGCCTCAGTTATTCTGCTATTGATTCCTTCTAGTGTACTTTTCATTTCAGTTATTTTATTGTTCATCCCTTTTGTTTGTTCTTTAATTCTTCTAGGTCTTTGTTAAACATTTCTTGCATCTTCTCGATCTTTGCCTCCATTTTTTCCTGAGGTCCTGGATCATCTTCACTATCATTATTCTGAATTCTTTTTCTGAAAGGTTGCCTATCTCCACTTCATTTAGTTGTTTTTCTGGGGTTTTATCTTGTTCCTTCATCTGGTATAAAGTCCTCTGCCTTTACATTTTGTCTCTCTTTTTGTGAATGTAGTTTTCCTTCCACAGGCTGCAGAATTGTAGTTCTTCTTGCTTCTGCTGTAGTGTTTTTTAAGTGTATCTCTTTGTATACCTTTTTAAGTGGTTGCTCTAGATGTTATATATACATAGCATAGTCTATGCCTGTTGACTTTACTGGTTTGAGTTAAGTATAGAAACCCTACTTCTCTTTACCCTCCCCTGTTTATAATGTAATTTTCTTAAATATGTCCTCTGTGTTCATTTAGAACCATATTGGACAGTTACAATTTTTATTTTAACTGTCAAACATAATTTAGAAAACTCATGAGAAGAAAACCTATTGTACTTACCCATATTTTTTCTTACCATGTTCTTTCTTACTTTCTGATGTTTCAAGGTTCCAGTAAAGTCAGCCACCTCTGAAGCTACCAGTTTTCACAGCTTTGCCTACTGTGGTAGAACTATCAGCCAAAGGACCAGGGAGTGGGAGAAGCTCCAGACTGACGCACCTTAGTCTCATATTCTAATCCAAGCGCCTGTAGTTTTCTGTTGTTGTTGTTTTTTAACAGATACCCTGTTTGTTGTATGCTTCTGTTCACTTTCCAGAATACTGAAATGGTTGTTTTTGACAATTTTGTCAAATTTTATAATAGCTTTTGGGGGAGAGGATTTATCAATCGAAATATTTTGTAGTATTGTTTTAGAGAAGAGTAAAGGCAAAATGAGAGGATCAGTGGTGCAACATATACATGCAGGAAGAGTTCAGGTCAACATGGGAGAGAAAATATCAAATCATATAACAAAGTCTCCCAGGAGTGAAGGATATGTTTTTAGTTTGAAAGCAACCATTGAGTACCCAGGATAATGACTGGGAAAATAAAAACCTACACCAAGACACATTATAGAAATATTTTAGAGTATTGGATAAAGCTTCCGAAAGAGAATCCACATTGAAGGGTATAGGATTGGAATGTGTCATTGAATTTTGTAGGAAGATAGTGTCTAACCCAAAATCTGTTCTTAATTAAATTACTCTAGAATGAAGGTAGAACAAGGGCTTGTTCACAAATGTAGGGTCTCAAAAAATGTATGTCCCATGTAGCTGTTCTCAGAAAGCTATGGAGGGATATGCTCCAATACAATGAAGCAATAAGGCAAAAAATGAGGGAAACTGGGAGCAGGAGGTCCAACCCGGGAGGGGGACCTGAGACTTCCCAGATGATGACAAAGGGGTAGAACACTTGTTATACAGCACTCAGTCCAGCCAGAGCAGGATGATGTAAGGCTCCATGGTGACATTTGTATGAAGAAAAGTATAAAATCGACTGGAGAGGTGTTATAAAGAGCCATTGGAGGGTGTGGGAAAACTTAGCCAGAGATTTAAGGAAGTCCAAGTAAATGGAGGGGAAAAAAGGAGCAGTTAATCCCTGGAGAAGTTTGTATAAGCATAAAAGTAATCATAATACATACTTTTTTAATATTAAATTTTAAAAATTTATTTATTTATTTATTTTAATGAATTATTTTGGCTGTGCCAGGTCTCAGTTTATGGCACGTGTGATCTTTGTTGTGGCATGCAAACTCTTAGTTGCGGCATGCATGTGGGATCTAGTTCCCTGACCAGGGATTGAGTGCGGGCCCCCTGCATTAGGAGCACGGAGTCCTACTCACTGGACCACCAGGGAAGTCCCATTAATATTAAAATTTTAAAAAACATTTCATAGTATGTAACTTGATTCAGCAGCAATTGGTATTTATATAGTCACATAATAATGAGAACACTGGACAGTTTGAGCAGGGAGCGACATAACCAGATTTCACAAATGTACACTAAAAAATCAACTATTGAAGTATTACATAAAATGAACCCCTTTTAGGTGTACAGTTTGATGAATTTTGACAAGTGTATGCAGCCATGTAACCACCGTCACAAATATAGACTATTTCAGTCACCCAAAATGTTCTCTTGTGCCCTTTCCCAGCTTTGTGCCCTGCAGGCAGTGACTGACCTGCTTTCTATCACTTTAAATGAGATTTATCCTTTTTAGAGTTTGGTGTAAATGGAATCATGCCATATGTGCTTCTTTGTGTCTCGCTTCTTTCACTCAGCAGAATGTTATTGAGATTCATCCATGCGGTCGCACCATCAGCAATTCTTTTTTTATTGCTAAGTGGTATTCTCTTGTATGGATGTGCCACCATTAGTTCATCTATTCACCGAGATTTAGGTTTTAAAGGGACCCTGTAGAATAGACTCCAAGGGCCAGAGTGGAAGCAGAAGACCTGTCTCAGGTGGTCCAGGTAAGAGATGCAAGTGTCTGTTACTCCAGCCCCAGTGCCATTCCCCAAACACACCAAGCACATCCCCACCTTAGGGTTTCAGGTGTTCCCAGCCGGAAGGCTCGTCTCCCAGCTGTCTGTGGGTTTGCCTTCTCACTTCATTTAGACGTCTGTTCAGCCATCACTCCCTCCCCCACCCCTGCCCGCTTGTCCCCTCTCCTTTACTTGCGTTTCTTCTTTGCCCTTATGGTCATTGACCTTATACCTCTTTGTATACTTCTTGTCTGCTGCGCCCACCAAGAGTGTGAGCTTCATGGTGGCCATGTCTAGAATGTACGCATTTTATAAATATGTGTGGAGTGACTCAGTGTGGCTCCCTAAGAACAAGGTCTGTGTCTGTCCTCTGTGAAGTACAAGGTGTGGTACTGGGTGGCAGTCGAGGGTTAAAGCTGTAAGTGTTAAATTTCCATGTGGATGTGCCCTTCAGGTGACTCCAGGTGCAGTTCCCCAGGTAGAGACAGGGCCTTAAAAATGATGGCCAGGGTGACCACAGTGGGCCAGGGGTGTGGCAGTGAGCAGTCTCAGGGAGGCCACCACTTTTCTGAGTGTCATGTGAGGCCTGTGCCCCCCACCCCCCAGTACTGGTTGGAGAGCTTCTCCCTGGTGTGCAGGGGAACCGGATGGGACCCTCCCCCAACCCCACCCCCAAAAGCCTTCTGGCCACTGACCTTTGTGTGCCCTGTGTTTTCTCTCTCACTGGTGGGACTCACCAGCATGATTCTGGACCAGGCCACCTCTTGGAACGCTTGACCAGCTGGTAGTAATGTCCCAGAACAAAGTAAAGAGACCATTAACAGCTGTTGATTGATTGGGCGTAGAGTAACTGCTTATAGCAACAATAGAACTTAATTAAAATCTGCTGGTTTGGCAGCTACTGAGGTGCTGCCTTGATCTCTGTAGCTTCCAGGTGGCCACTTCTGTGCTGCAGACATCCTGAAATTTGAGGTTTGTTTTTGGATGATGTGTCTGCTGTGGTGGTTGAATGATAATTGTATAGATTTTCCTCTGAAACTTAATTTCACAAACTGGCAAAACAGGCTTGTTATATTTATCTCTTAAATCATTAGGGAATAATAATTAGACCCCAAATGGTTTTAAATGTTTCTGTATTAATAATAATTTTTAGCCTGAAACCACTGCTGATAATTGGTTCTTGGGATTGGTATTTGGAACTGTCTTAGGAGATTCTAAATAAAAAGGCACCTTCTGTGCTTGGCTAGAGGACAGTTTTTAACACTGTCACTTTGCTTTGTTGTAGGTAAACAGCAGGGGCAGAATGGTTTAGCGTGGAGGTTTGATTTGGGCCCCATCGGTCGACAGTGGTAGTTCACTCACGGAGGGCTCACTCTGCGAGCTGTGTTCTGATCACTTTGCTGTGTGAACCTGTTTAAATACAGCAGTAGGTCCTGCTACTCTCCCATCCTGCAGATGGGGACACCAAATAACCAGGCCAAAGTTAAGGAGCCAGTCAGTTCTGGAACCAGGATTGGAGCCCAGTCTGACTCCAAAACCTGCACTCTTAACCTCTCTTATACTGCTTCCATTTATTAAGCACCTATTTCATGTCGTGTCCTGAACAGATACTGGCCCAACTAAACCCTCACATCAGGTGTGATTCATGGTATTGAAGAGGAAGCCAAGGCTTAGATTAAGAATTTGCCCCAGTTCATTTCTCCTTTCTCCCTCCTTCCTTCTCTTTTTCTTCTCTCTGTCACTTTCTTTCACATATATTTACTAAGAGCTTAATATGTATCAGACACTGTTCTGGGCCCTGGGGTTACCTCAGCAATGAAGGTAATTGTCAAAAGACAGATGTGATTCACATTCTCATAATGTTTAAATTCCAGTGGAAAGACACATATAGTGAACCAATAAATAAGTGAATAAATAAGAAAATGCCCCCCCTGCAAAAAGAAAGAGAGAGAGAGAAAAAAAGAAAATGTCAGATGGTGTTACCAACCAGGGTTCTTGGCATCCTTAATCAATAGAAATTGATAATGGGCCAGACAAGAAGTTCACGCAAGGCGTTATTGGGGCCCCTCCTGCAGCAGCGGGGGAGTGAAAACAAGCAACAGGTTCCCTTGCTGGTTCCCCGAGGCAGGGAGAGCTGGTTCCGTATATGCGGTGAGGGGAGGGGTGTGTCCAGCGCTCGGGCCAGAGGGGCTCTTAGGAGGTCTGCTCACCCCTTTGGTGGTGGTGTGTGCAGGGGGCTTGCGCAGTACCCTGCTTTTGCTCCCGGCTCTTCAGAAGTGGCAGTTGGGTTTTGGGTTTTCCGTCTTTTTTGTATCTTTGCCCCGACTGCACATGCACGCAGTTATTTTTAGTTCCTTATAGTTTCCTTGTATTTCGTTGCTTGAGGAGATGTGTGTCCAGGTACAAGCACAGCAGCAAAGGGTCCCAGGGCCCAGCCTGTCTCAATAGTAAGTACCAGACAGAGAACTGAAATAAGGTGATGTGATAGAGAGGAGAGGGGTCACTTAGATGGTTCTTAGGGAGTCCTCTTTGTGAGGAAGTGACCTCTCAGCTGAGCTCTGGATGACAAGTCAGCCTACCATGGGTAAGACCAGGGAAAGAACATTCCAGACAGAGGGACCACCTACAAATGCCTCAGAGTATCACATGGGGGGAAAAGGCATAAGTGGGCAGAGAAGAGGTAAGTGGGAAGGAGGGTAGATCATGGCGGCATTGGTGAGCCCACCTGGAGACTTGGAGTTTTATTTGTAAGCACAATGGGAAGGTGTTGGAAGGTTTTAATCAGGTGAGTGATGTGATGTGATTTTGGTTTGTAAGAGGTTGTGTTGTCTTCTGGGTGGGGACTGGATTGCAGGAGGCTGTGTGGCAGCGTTTTTGGACACGGTTGTTACGGTCCTGGTAAGAGATGGTGATGGCTAGTATTGGGGTGGTGGAGATGGAGAGAGAGGAGTATGTGGGTTTGGGTGTGTTTTGGAGGAAGAGGTGGCTTAACTTGCTGATGAATTTGATGCAGAGCTAAAAAGAGAGATGAATTTGGCCTGAGCCGCTAGGTAGATAATTATGCAGCTTACTAAAATTGAGAAAGCCGAGGTGAAGCAGCTTGCGGGGGGTCTGTTTTAGACATGCTGAGTTTGTGTACCTCTTGGTTGGCCTGTCAAGGAGGCGTCTCCATGTTGGAGTTGAATTCCACAGAGTCTTTGGGGCTGGAGATCTGGGTTTGGGAGTCTGTGGTCTGTTGTTGATACCTAAAACCGTGGAGCTGGAGATGACCTTGGAGAGAAGGTAGATGGAGGAGAGGACCACGTCCTGGGTTGTGCCAGCATGTATTGGTTGAGCTGAAAAGGGCCAGCTAGGGAAAGAGAGGGAAAACCAGATGTGTGCAGTGTCAAGGAAGCCCAGAGAAGAAATGTTTCCTAGAAGAGGAGATGGGTGGGATGCTGCCAGTAATTTCAGAATGGAGGACATGGAGGATTCGGCAACACAAAGACCATGGCTGAGCCCGTGCAGAGCCATTTCAGGGAGGCCTGACTGGAAGGAGACAGGACTCTATAGACACCCCTTTCAGTGAAGGGAGCAGAGAAAGGTGGTCGCCAGAGGGGCTGGGGGGCGAGGCAGGGTCTTTGCAAACATGGATAATGGAGCATGTTTGTTTCCTGGTGGGAGGTGTCCACCAGGAGAGAGATGGCAGTAAAGGAGAAGGGGTGTGGTTGCAGGGGTGTTGCCCTCCAGAAGGCAAGACAGTGCCAGCCCCAGAGCCAGACCCTTCTGAGAAGGTAACGGAGGGATGGCAGGGAGGGCGGGGCTGGGGGGCGGCGGTTTGGGTGGTGAGAGGATGAGAGGGGCCTCCCATCCAGTTGCTTCCAGTTTTCTCCTGATGAACAGGCAGGTTCATAGGGTGGGCGGAAGGTGGGGAGTATGGAGGGTTTGAAGAGAGGAGGGGGTGAGGTGTTGTCCATTGGAGGAAAGGAAAGGAAACTCATAGGGGCTTACCATGGGATTGTGGCATGTCCATTTGAGAACAGTGGCCGCATGTGTTCTCAGGTAGCAGTCAGCAGGGAGTGGGGTAAGCAGCGAAGCGGCAGGGCGGGCAGATCCGTGGGTGTAACCAGGGCGGGGGATTTTCCAGGTGTGGACGGTGGAGCAAGGGAAGCCAGCGTGGGTTGAGGGCTGCAGGATTGTAGTCTTTCTGTCTCCACCCAGCCCTGCTGCCAGAGTAACCATTTCTACCTCTTTCTCCCCTAAGAAGTGCCCACAGGGGCCTCCCGGGCTAAGCAGTGCTGGGCTTCTGCGCCTGTAGGTACCGACGAGCACCCCCGGCAGCACCTCCCTCCCTCCTCCCTTCCTGTTCCGCGAACCTCTTGTCTTTGGTTGACTCAGGACCCCCCCGAGAGAAAGGAGAAAGTGGAGGGAGCCCCAAAAGTCAGCTGAAGCCTGTGTCTGCACAGGGGCTGTTGCTGCACTGTCTCCAGATCTGCTTGGAGAGACTCAACATGTAAACCAGTGAAACGAATACCACTATGCCTGAGTGATACCTTTTCTTTTTCTCCCTAGGGTTTGGAGAAGGCCTCTGGTCAAGGATTTGCTAGAACCACTGGTGAGATCCTGAGCTGCCATGTGTTCCCAGGACATGTCTTTGCAGCTCCTGATTCACTTCTCCCAGCCTCCCTTCCAGCTTTGTCCCATGCTGACCCCTCAGTGTAGGAAATATCCCTTTTTATTCCTCTAGGATGCTTTCTTTTAATTAATTTATTCATTAATTTTTATACTTTGGGGGGCTGCATTGGGTCTTCATAGCCGCACGAGGGCTTTCTCTAGTTGCGGTGCGCAGGCTTCTCGTTGCGGTGGCTTCTCTTGCTGCGGAGCACAGGCTCTATGCGCATGGGCTTCAATAGTTGTGGCTCGTGGGCTCTAGAGCGCAGGCTCAGTAGTTGTGGCGCGCACGGGCTTAGTTGCTCCGCAGCATGTGGGATCTTCCTGGACCGGGGCTCGAACCTGTGTCCCCTGCATCGGCAGGCGGACTCTCAACCACTGCACCACCAGGGAAGCCCAGGATGCTTTCTTGATTAAAGAATGTCATCCAGCAAACCCTCCCCACCCAGCTGAGGATGTGGAGGCCGAGACCTAGAAGGATGTAGCTTCACTTCCCATCTCATCCTGCCCTGAGGGTGGGGCCAGGGCCTTCTGGGGGGGCAGGTGGGGTACGGTCCTCTGAGACAGCCCTGGTGCCTCCAGAACACAACCTTCTGCTTTCCAGCTTGTACACAGCTCACTCCTAAAGCTTCTGTTGACCCCTGTAAGACAGAGAAACCGAGGACAAGCATCTTTGCAGTTCCCATGGAAATGAGGTGAGCGGAGGTGTAGAGAGGCCGCTGGCAAAGGACAACTGTAAACGTCTGCTCAGTCCCTAGAGGGTGGCGGCAGGGATGGTACTGGGGCGGGGGATAAAGTTTTCAGGAACTCCTGCGTCAGACCCAGGCTCTAAGGCTGTGACCCACAGTGACTTACACAGTCTGTCTCCATTTCTGTACGGTGATGGCCTGTGACTCTCCCCTACCCTGGACGCCATGAGATCGGCATGTCCACCACATCTGCTTTAAAGGCAGACACCATTCTTAATGTCAGGGATGCCAGACTATTCTGTTTGACTTGAAATGCTATAGGATGTATGTTTTTTGTTTCATTTTTCTAAAGTGGCAGGTCTGCCTTTCTAACCATGTGTGACTTAGGCGATAGAGTTAGTGGAGTTGTGGGATGAGGTGTGGCATGTGCTTAAACACAGGGAGGGGTGGTTTGGGCGTTGCAGACGTGTCCTGCATTGTGGACGGTCCAAACTTGCATCACTTGCGGTTCATGAATCACTCAGCCAGGCCCAAGGTCAGCCCAGTGAGGGCTTTTGCCCATCTCTCTCTGTGGAGTTCCCTGGTGTGTTTTTATTTCCCTCTGCCTCTCCCCTTCCCCAAACTCTCCAACCCCTGTGTCCCCTGGTGTGGTGCTTCCTTTGCTCTGCATTATGATTACTTGGGCACTTGTCTTGTTCCCACCCTGGGGGGGCGGTGTACAGCCCTCTTCTCAGAGTGACTCCTGCCCAGCATCCTCCAGGACAGGTGTTGGTGAATCACTCCTGTGTTCACTCCCTTCCCTTTGTTCCCTGTTCTTCCTGCAGAGGGTCCTTCTTGGTGCTGCTCTTGAGGGAATGCTTCAGAGACCTGGGCTGGCTGGCCACCATCCACAGCATCGGCGGGGACGTGGGGCTCTTGGTGACTAGTATTGTCCCTCAGACCCCCTTCTTCTGGGCCATGCATGTCACGGAGGTACAGGCTTGTTGGTGGTCCTCTTGGGCTTCGGTGCCACCTCATGGGGTCCTGCTGGGGTAAGCGTGGTGATGGGGGCCCATCAGCGGTGGACATCCAGAGTGGCCGCACTCTGATCCCTGGTTGAGCCTCATTCTCTCTCCCATGTCATACCTTCAGTTCCCTTGGGGTGGATCAGCGGTGCTGACGTAACAGGTGACACCTGCAGAGACAGACGTGCAATGTGGGGTAGGCAGCGAGGCCCATGGCGTTTGTACCGTCCACAGACGCTGCACCAGAACATGCAGGCGCTGTTCAGAGCCCTGGCCGAGGCGGAGGAGCAGCAGCCCTACCTGCACGACTCGGCTGTGCAGCGCGGGACCCGCTGTCTGGCCGAGTACCAACTGGGTGATTACGGATGGGCCTGGAACAGGTGTGTGCCAGGCAGGGCTGGAGGTTTGCTTCTCCATTCTCTGGACTCTTGTTTCTTTGCTGCTGCTTCCTCTCTCAAGATATCTCTCCTCTGATCACCTCTCCGTCCAAGGTGGGGAACAGCGTAGGAAACTCCCATTCCTCTTAGCCCAGACCTTCAAGCCCTCTCCGTGAGGACTGCTGTGCGTGCCACCAGGTGAGACAAGCCTCCTCTCCCTCCCTCTGGCCAGGTGCTGGGTGCTGGACCGAGTGGACTCCTGGGCTGTTGTCATGTTCATCGATTTTGGCCAGTCGGCCACCATCCCGGTGCAGTCCCTGCGCAGCCTGGATGGTGACGACTTCTGGACCATCCCCCCGCTGGCTCAGCCATTCATGCTGGAGAAAGGTAGGGTGCCCTCCACCCTCCTGAGCACTCGGAGACAGGAGATGCTGCGCGCGCCTCTGGGACCTCGGCGGGAATGGCGTCTGGGGCAGCCGAGGCCTTCAGGATGCCTGCCCTTCAGCCTCTATTCTTTTGATCTCACCCCGGTTTTCGGCATCTGCCCCTTGCAAAGCTGCTTCTTGAGAACTGTTTTTCACACCTGGTCTCTCTGAGCAATAAGATCTGGAAAGGAACCTCAGGTGCTGCCCGAAGGCTGAGTTCTCTGGGTGGAGTGAGGGGAGGGCAAGCCTCCCAGTCTCGCTTCTGCCAGACTGGCTCAGCTTCCATCTGTTTCATGTACATTGAGTTTTGCTTAAGATTTCTTTAGAGAAGCATTCTGTGTAGAAGAAAACTGGAATTTGAAGACCAACGATAGGGGTTAGAGCATTTGGACTCAGTATCTCCCCCGATGTGCTGTTTGTTACTTTATTTTTTTCTTTTCCTTTTTAAATTGAAGTATAGTTGATTTACAATATTGTGTTAGTTTCAGGTCTACAGCAAAATGATTTAGTTATACATATATATATTTTTTCAGATTCTTTTCCATTAGAGGTTATTACAAGATATTGACTATAGTTCCCTGTGCTATACAGTAAATCTTTATTGTTTATCTATTTTACGTATAATGGTGTGTATCTATTAATCCCATACTCCTAATTTATCCCTCCCCTCCCCACTTCCCCATTGGTAACCATAATTTTGTTTTCTATGTCTGTGAGTCTGTTTCTGTTTTGTAAATAAGTTCATTTGTAGCATTTTTAAGATTCCACATATAAGTGATATATAATATTTGTCTTTCTCTGTCTGACTTACTTCACTGAGTATGATAATCTCTAGGTCCATCCATGTTGCTGCAAATGGCATTATTTCATTCTTTTTTGTGGCTTCTTTATGCATTCATCTGTTGATGGATGTTTAGGTTGCTTCCATGTCTTGGCTTTTGTAAATAGTGGTGCTATGAACATTGGGGTGCATGTATCTTTTTGAATCAGGGTTTTTGTCTTTTCCAGATATATGCCCAGGAGTGGGATTGCAGGATCATATGGTAGTTCTATTTTTAGTTTTTTAAGGAACCTCCATACTGTTTTCCAAAGTGGCTGTACCAATTTACATTCCCACCAACAGTGTAGGAGGGTTTCCTTTTCTCCACACCCTCTCCAGCATTTATTATTTGTAAACTTGATGAAATGGCCATTCTGACTGGTGTGAGGTGATATCTCATTGTGGTTTTGATTTGTATTTCTCTAATAATTATCGATGTTGAGCATCTTTTCATGTGCCTGTTGGCCATCTCTATGTCTTCTTTTTTTTTTTAATTTATTTTTTGGCTGCGTTGGGTCTTTGTTGCTGTGCATGGGCTTTGTCTAGTTGTGGCGAGCAGGGGCTACTCTTCGTTGTGGTGTGCTGGCTTCTCATTGCGGTGGCTTCTCCTGTTGCGTAGCACGGGCTCTAGGCACACTGGCTTCAGTAGTTGTGGTGCACCGGCTCAGTAGTTGTGGCTCACAGGCTCTAGTGGACAGGCTCAGTAGTTGTGGTGCATGGGCTTAGTTGCTCCGCGGCATGTGGGATCTTCCCAGACCAGGGACTGACCTCGTGTGCCCTGCACTGGCAGGCAGATTCTTAACCACTGCGCCACCAGGGAAGTCCTGTATGTCTTCTTTGGAGAAATGTCTATTTAGGTCTTCTGCCCATTTTTGATTGGGTTTTTGTTTTTTTGATATTGAGCTGTATGAGCTGTTTGTATATTTTGGAAATTAACCCCTTGTTGGTCGCATCATTTGTAAATATTTTCTGCCAGTCCATCGGTTGTCTTTTCGTTTTGTTTATGGTTTCCTTTGCTGTGCAGAAGCTTTTAAATTTTCATTAGGTTCCATTTGTTTATTTTTGCTTTTATTTTTCTTGCCTTGGGAGACTGATCTAAGAAAATATTGCTACGATTTATGTCAGAATGTTTTTTGCCTGTGTTCTCTTCTAGGAGTTTTATGGTGTCATGCCTTATGTTTAAGTCTTTAAACCATTTTGCGTTTATTTTTGTATATAGTGTGAGGTGTTTGTTACTGCAGATCCAGGCACCTGTGGAGCCTCAGTTTCTAAACCCTTGAAACGGAGAGGCCCCTTCTTTGCTCTGCCCCTTCTCGAGACTGGGGCTTAGGTGAGATGTGAAAGAGTGAAAGAATGCTTTGTGGGCTGAGGAGGAGAAGTGGATGTGAAGAAACACACATACACACAAAATAAGATGGAAAAGCACCTCCCCAAAGTGCAGGGCCAAGCCTCCCTGCTAGGCTGATGGGCACCACCCAGAGGTCACCTTGGGTCATTGCATGAAGAGGGCCCCTGCTGCTCGGCCTGGTTAATAATGCCAGCAGACAGGACCTGGGAGCTTCTGGTGGGCTGAACCTGACTGCTTGGGTGTTGGAGGGTGGCCCAGAGTAAGGAGCCCCTGCCCGAAAGAGCAGCTCCCAGCCTGTCAGAGGGGCCAGAGTGTGCAGCCCAGATATAGGGGTTCTCAGCTCTTGTGTGGACTTCGAGATGACCCCAAGGCCAGGTGGGCAGGTGTACAATTTTTCTCCCTTTATGGATGAGGAAAATAAGCCTCAGGAAAATGAAAGGGACTTCTTCACGTTTCATAGCAAGAAAATGGCATAGCTGGGGGTGGAACTGAGGTCTGACCCTTGATATGAGCCAGTTTCATGCATACAAACAGTCCCGGAGTTTGGCGGGGTGGCGGGAGCTGAGTAAGGGCAGATGTCCTGGAGAAAGGTGAGTGTCTGACCAGCGCCCTGCCCTGCCTTGTCCCAGCAGGTAGGAATGTGCACTCGTCATGGTAAAAAGGCTCTCTGCCTTTTAACCTCCATCTCTCCAGCCAAAACTCTCAGAGCAGAGTTGAGTGAACAGTTTTCTGTCTCCAGAATTTCCATTAGGGAATGTAAAATCCCAGATCCCTGTAATTATTTTAACAACAATAATGCCTTCTTTTACTTGCTCTTACTTTGCCCTCCCCTTCTCCTCCCTCTGCAGTGCTATTATCTCACGATATCCTGGCAGCAGGGAGTGAGCACTAACTAGCAGAGACTTGTCTGCAGGACCTGGTCTGCAGCCAGAACACTTTCCTGCAGCCCCGGCTTCTCACTTCCCTCCCTTGCTCCTTCTGCCTGACCGAGTGCCACCAAGGTTTTGTTGTTGTGTTTTGTTTTACAGATATTTTGAGTTCATGTCAGGTTATCCATCGCATCCTCAAAGGGAAAATCACTGGTGCTTTGAACCTGGGGGTAACTGCTGTGTATCTACTGTTCCCCTCCCCTCCCCTCCCCCCCCCCCCAGCGTCTCAGCTGCAGGCCCTGGCCTTGGCCTGGATGCTGCGGGTTTACCTGTCATTCCCTTAGAGGAAACAAACTGAAGTTGTCCAGGGGTTGTTGGGTGGACCACCTGGGGGCAGTCCTTCCTTCCCAATCAGATTTTCTCTTTCTCTTCCAGTCGCACATCCTGAAGTTTGAAGAGTTTAAATAACATGGCTACAATCGGCATGTTTCTTCTCTTGTCTACATTCAGCCTGCTCTACCCTTTCACTCTTGAGGCCGTGGGGGTGAAAAAGGCCACAGCGGTGCCCAGGATTAATTGGATTCCCCTTTGCCTTTCTCCCAGCTCACTTCTCAATTTGTCATGTGCCTTCCGTCCCCCAGCTCAGTGTGAACATTTGAACCAAACATGGGAAGCTTCCATGAGGTTGAAAGTCTGATGTAGCCAGTGTATTCTTTCCTGTGTTTCTTCTTTGTACCCTCAGAGCATGATATAAGTTGCCCTGACAGATTCTGGAGAATGGAGGGGCCCACTGATTAATTTTCCTGGCATTCTGTTGTAGAATCAGGTAGGGAGCATTTAAACATTGATGCATCACCTTGGTGAATAAATGTTGGCATGCTTCACGTTTGGGGTGATTGATTCCTCTGTCTAGCCACCCCTCCCCAGTGCTGCCCTCTAAAACCAAAGCAGCGAGACTGGGAAGCTGCCGTGTGCCGGCCGTGCGGACACTGCCTGGGATATAGATGCACACTTGCATAGGGTATAAGTTTTGTTTCCTTTCTCTTTGCCTTCTTAGTGGACAGAACATTGGTTCAGGGTGATGTGGCCTTGATTTTATTTATTTATTTTTTTAATGCTGTGTAACTTCATTAGCAGCCTAATGTAAGCTTATGAAAGGGACTGTTAGGTTTGACAAGAAAAGTGGAAGACTCTTAGAGTTGGTGTTTATATAGCTATAGCACACAGGAGCTGGTGCTTCCCTTTACATCAGGTGAATGTGGATCCCATTATTTCTTTAAATAATTTGATTAGAGCCAAACTATTTAAATAATTTTATTTGTTTCATCCTTTGGTAGATGAGAAAAATACATTACAAAATACATTATACTGAGGACAGATCACAGTACACATTACTAAAAACACAATCTACTTTCCAGCCAGGGCTGGTGATAAGTTCAGAAGAACACCTCGGAGGCCTTGAAAACCAGATTTCAGCTTCATGAAATGAGTTTCCCCCTTGGGTCCCCCCCTTTATCTCCACCTCAGAATAAATTAGCACCCTGTATCAGGTGGGTGTGGTGGGGTAGGAGCAGCATTGAGTGGGACTGGTGAACTCTCCGTCCACCTGAAGCAGCAAAACATTAAAATCCCTTAAAAGGGGGAGAAACGACCAGTGTTAAAATTGCTGTGTCAAACAAAGCATTACAGAACTCTGGCATCTTACAGGTTCCCAGATGGCTGTCCTAAGTCTGGGCTTTCTAAGATGAGTGTCTTCACTTAGCCATCCCTGGCCTCTGGCGTTTGTCACCATCCAGTCTGTAGGCAGAGTAGGTCCAAAGAGGCTGCCTCTGCCTCTAAGCAAGCTCACTGACCAGGAGAGGCAGGCAGCGCATACCACATGCAAACAGTACGCCTGTACTTTTAAATAGCAGGAACAGATATGGCACCTACGGTTCAGCTCAGCAGACTCCCATCCCCAGCAGTTCTCAGAGCCTGAGGTAAGGACGCAGGTACACAGACCAACCCCCTTAAAGCTGACCCTTTCCAGTAGGACCCACCTTATGAGTGCCTTAAAAGAATCCAGTCTCCAAGCCACACGGCTCCTCTTTGATAAGACCAGATGAAGCAAGAGACGGGAGGGGGGAACAAGGGAGCTACCAACCATCACCCTGAAGTGCCACTTGCTGGGAGGGAGGGGAACCGGTGAACACTGGAGTGTTAGCTACACAGCATGTTGCTGAGACCAGAAAGGTCACATACATGCTTGAGACTCTGCCCACATCCCTACTCAATTCATTTGAAAGTAGTTCTGTGAAGCAGCTTCTTAGGCCTCCTTTTTATTTTTTTCTTAGAAATTTGAAAACATCTGTGACTAGAGTAGTAGTCCTAAGAATTAAGGTCGTCATTTCAGCCTACTACTTTGTGGTTCAGCAGGCCAGGCTCTGCATTCCCAGGGGTACAAGTGCTGGTCACTCCAGAGGCCTTCAGGGGCGAGCCAGGTGAGTGCTTCAGCTCCACCTTTCTCTGGCTTTAGCAGCGAAGCGCAGCCCCTCATAGCTACCAAAGCCACGGAGGACCTGGTGCCCCTCCCCCACTGCTCAAGTAGTTCAGGAGTGGGGGTGGGGTGGGACGTGGGGATAAAAATAAAGATGAGTCAAGACCAGCATCTTCAAATTAACAAACTGTAATTGTTTTCCCAAAGATACATTTTTTTTTCATACACATCCATCATACACTGTAACCAAAAAAAGCAGTGTACATGAAATAAGAGAAAATAAATTAAAAATCCATAGCATAGGTAAGGAGGCTCTAGTCTGGAGCACAGCTGAGTTTCCAGCAATATAAGGAGGCTCGAAAGTTTCTTTTATAAGAATGCCTGCTAGCAAGGGTTCCAGCCAGGTGGTTGGTTGGTCTGTAAGTCAGTCTTGAGTACTTGAAACAGTTCTGTGTTTGTTTGTTTTTTTCCTTAGCGTTTAGAATAGCCATCATTGTCCTGCAATAGGCAGAGCTATCACGTCCAGGAAAAATGAGGGGGGGAAACCACAGAGGCAGCGTGAGATCCAAATACAGCATTCAAAGGTAATTGGTCCAGTGGTGCCTGGGGAAGGAAGAAGGGGATGGCACTCCCGGGTTAGCCATCTTCCTTCGGGGGTGTGTACCAGCCTGCAAAGAAACCGAAGAAAACAGTGAGGTGGAGGCTGATGTCCACCCTCCCGGCCCCAATCACTGAAGACATCTCCAGGGTCAAAGGTGAAAAGTCTAGAAAGGGCTCCCCAGTGCGGGGAGAAGGTGTATGGGAAGGTAAGAAACTGCCTACCTGGAGATAATAAGGAAAGGGAGAATGATGCGCCCAACCTGAGATGACAGCAGAGTGAGATGAGCTTTCTCACAGGGTGGTGGGGAAGAGGGGCAGCACTGAGTCTACCGGCGCTATGGACCGCTGGTGCTTTACTGGAGAAGAGGTGGCAGACGTTAGCCTCCACCTCACTGACTTCTTTGGAGAACAGGGGCAGGTGCTGTGTTAATGGGTGGTAAACGCTCGGAAACCAAAAGGGGTTCTTGCTGTTTGGCTGGAAGTGGAAACCTCAGGCTTGGCAAAAGTCCCGATCTTGAGTTGTGGTGCCAGCCTCACCGTTTTTTTCGTGGATCTGCACCAAGGACTTGTAGGACTGCTGTGCTCTTGTCAGGCTGTATTGAGACTGGGGAGAGGAAGCCACTACATCAGGCCACCAAGCAAGGCCACCTGTGGCCTTGTTGCCACCCAGGAGTCCCAGCTCCCAGCGCCATGCTCTGCTGACACACTAAATACCTTCCACCTGGGAGGTCCCCTCAGGGCACAATCCCCTAGCTTTCCCTTTCCAGACCTGCACCCTCCCCAAAGTCCTAGGCTGCCCCTCAGACCAAGGCCCTGCTCCTGTTCCCACTGCGGGCATCCTAGGCCCACTCATCCGATGCTGCCAGCCCACAGATTTTATCCTCTCAGTCCCTAAAAGAAGGCCACCTTGGCCTCCTAGTGGCCTAACGCGTGTAGGGCTCCAGCCAGTCCCACCAGGCCCAGGTCCAGGCTCCTTACTTTGTTGGCTCCAAACTGCACTCGTGCTTTTCCCTTCACCAGTGTGGCACTGATCTGCATGATCACTGACTCTATTGAGTAGGCACTGCTCCAGCCCTAAGTAACAACAGGGACAAAGCAAACAAGTCAGGAGAGTTTCCAGAGAAACCTTACGCTTGTTCTCCAGAGAGCAGCTGCACCTATAGAAGGGCCCCTGCCCTTCACTCCCAGAATGGCCATCACCTGTTTGCCCAGGTCAGTGGGTACAGGCCCTGCGAGGCAGAATGAAAGGGCCACGTTGTGCCCATCGCCCAACGCGGGGGGGTGGGGGAGGGTGGTTAAAGCTCAGCCTAGCCCTGCCCAGGCCAGCCAGGCCAAGAATGAGAGACAGGCTCACCTGCTTGGTGAGAAGTTCCATGCAGATGGCACCTCCGCCCAGAACATACCTGTAGAAGAAAGGTTAGTCAGCTGTGACTGGCAAAGCTCCCCACCCTTCCTCACCCTCTGCCCTTACTGAGCTACTCACCCTCCGGACAGGACTGGAGACACAACCCTGACAAACGGCGGGTCAAAGGGAAAGTTATCCTGAGAGAGACAGAGGCAACGATCAGGGAGGGGAGGCCAGTGCCCTCTGCAGCACTGTAAGGTGGAGAAGGAAGCCTAGGCCAGGGACGGACTTGAAAGGAAGACCTTACTTTAAAAGAAAAGTTTAGTAGGATGAAGTCAGCTCCTTCTTTCTCTTTGAGGATCTGGAGATCGTTGTGCAAAGCGCTGTCCTGGTCAACTCTAGGAAGCAACGAGTTCAGGCTCAGCTCCAGGTCCAGCTCAGGAGCCTCGAGGCTCCCACCAACCCTGGGCGAGCAGCAGAGGGCCAAGCCACTGCCCACGCCCACTCCCTGGGACGGCCCCGGAGACTCCCACCACAGTGGCTCCACTCACTATTCCACTTCTTTTCCAATCCCACAGTTCCCACTCACTTGAGGAGTTTGACATTCCAATCATACAGACTGTCATTCACGAGTTCGACTGCATAGTTTCCTGGAAGAAGGGAAGAAGATGGGTGTCATTAGATGATGGTCCAAGTGGCGAGTGGTCCCCGATGCAGATCCCTCTCCCATGCTGAGAGAAAAAAAGGTCAAAGGCTCCAGGTTCACCCCAGATAGACATGCATCCAATCTAAGCCACTGGAGTGGGGGTGTTCTGTCCTTGGCCTGAAAACTTCATAAGCATCCGTGCATCTGCTGCCACCATCATGTCCTTCTTTATGAGAAGCTCATGTTCAGAACCCTCTCTGAGGCAAACTCACCGCCTTTGAAACTCTGTGATCGGTATATATCCCTGAGCTCCTTCATCAGCCGGTCAGTAGCCTGCACCGAGCCAGACACGGCACCCTACAAGGGAGGGATGGAGGACAGAACATCTCACGGTCATGTGCTTAGACACACCATACTAGACCTCAGGGGCAGTCTGGCAGCCAGGATTAGGCAAGGATGAGGCACACCCATAACCCACCCAAAAGTGGATTCTGTTCCCCAGACTGATACTCGATGCCTACCACCTCCCAGCCAGCACCAGCCGACCCCTTGGCCCAGCTTCTCCCTAGAGGGCACGTACATTTAAGTAATCTTGCCTCTGGTTCTTTTTAATTTTCTCTAGTATGGCCAAGTTTTCTTTTCCGATGCCATCATCTTCAGATTTCTTACCCTCAGCTGGCTCTTCTTCTTTCATTTCATAGTGATCTAGGTCTTCTGTGTCCTGGGGGAGGTGTGGGGTGGGAGTGGGACAGAAGAGGAGAGAAACCAACACACGTTGTGCAGAGGGGCCATCGCCTTCCCAGTCCCACTGGACCTAGAGCTGCAGGTCAAGGAACAGTAGTCTATCTAATGAGTAAAATACGCTTTCCACTGCTGGAAGACTCCCAGTCCCATTCCCTCCACAATCTAAAGGCTGTGGCAAATCTCTCCTCCTATTCAATTCTCAAGCTGCAGAGCCGCGTAAGGGCCTAGGGAAAGCGAGCAGGCTCAGCTCTCTTGTTCCCCAGACCTACCCTGCTCCAACCATCCCTAAAGCTCTCCCTTGGCAGCAGAAACTCTTCCTTAATTCCTAGAATGACTTTGGCCTGACGCTGTGACTCAAAGCTCATGTTTCATCAGGTGACTTTTGTACCCAGGAGTTCCCAGGACTCCAGGTCTAAAGGAGAAAGCTGGATCAGAAATCTCCTGCCTTCCCAAGTGCTGGGCCTGATGAGGTATGCAGAGGTACCCAGTGCCAAGATGGAAATAAGGAAGGAGGTCCAGAAAGGCAGATGGTAGAGGTCAAGAACAGAATTAGTCCCTATTTGCCCTGCTCTAAGTGAGGAAGTAGTTCACTGTACATGGGGGAGGAGCCTATAGCCAGGATTCAGCCCCTCTCAGTCAGACTTGGGAGGGCTGTCCGCTGTCTGAGAGGAGAATGTTTCAGGTATCCCCAGCCCTTTGTGAGGCTTAAGACCCTGACAGAGTTACAGAAGTTGCAGAACCTGGGATGTTAATTCAGTGCAGAGAAACAAAGTGATCAGTGATCTCACTCTAGCAAGATACGTTAATACTAACCTCCTAATTACTACATTAGTTGTTGATATCTACTGAATGTTTAATTATAGGTCAGATACCATACTAGATGCTATACACACTAGCTCATTTAATTCGTATAACCACCATGCCGTTATTCTATCACTACCCCCATTTTACAGATGAGGAAGCTGAGGTCTAGGTGAGGTTAGTTATTATGCCCAAAGTCACACACCTCTTAATAGAGCTAAGATGTGAATCAAATTCTGACTCTGAAGTTCAAGTTCTTAACCATTATGTTATATTCTGCAAAAGTATGTTTTTAGAGAATATATCAGATAAATTATTTAGCATTTATCATGTACTGAATGGAGCATTTTACATGCAATCCCTTATTTAATCTTAAAGACAACCCTATGTAGTAGTTGTTATAATCACATTTTATAAATAAGAAAAACTGCAGCTTAGTGAGAGTAGGTAAAATTCCCCAATCAAGAGAGTTAGGAGATACAAGATGCCAGCTCAGGTCTGGCTACAAAGCCATCTGCGATTAACTTCTTGACTATTCAGTATAAACAGATTTGCACTTAACTGTCTTCAGTGGTTGGATATGGGTGCCCTGTCTCCTCCTCTACTATACTGCTGTTCCTCCAGGTCAGTAAATCTGTCTTTATTTCCTTTGGTATTTTTCTCTCCCCAGGTCTAGACTGGAGCTCTGTACACAGTGGAGACTCAATGCTGCTGACGGAAAGAGCTTCCTACCAGTGCCGCCTTGGGTGGAAGCCTACCTCAGGCATCTCTTCATCTTCATCTTCCGAAGATATATCTTCCTGTGTACACTGCAGTGGGGAGGGAAAAGAGGGAGGTCAGGCCCTGGTGGTTTCCTAGAATGCAGCCTCTGACCCACTCCCCTGAGCCTCTGGGTCTGGAAGCTGTGTGCCTGGCCATAATGCTACCAGCCTCTCCATCAGCCAGAACTGAGTGGAAGCAACGGCCTAGGGAATGACTTCGCTACCAGCCCATTATTCCTCTACCACCATATGCCAAAGAATAAAAGAGAAGCACAATGGCTGTTTCCGTCACCTAACTCACAAATCCCAGTTTTATCTCCTCAAGAACCCCTCCTTTACTAAATCATGTCTAGACGGATACTGCATTCTTGGATCTTAACAAGGGACCTCGGTCCCCAATGGCTACCTACTGCTAATGGTAAAAATCCCCGCCTCATCCCCCCATGAGGGATGATCCTGCCCAGAAGAGTGAGTTTTGATCAGAGAGGTGAAGCTACTAGTGCCCCATTTAGCTAGATTCCCACCTGGAGAAGAGGCCAAGAATCATGGTATGTGTACGTGTTTGCAGTAGGGCTGGAGAGAAACTACTGCAGGTTCACCTGAAGTAACATGAATTTTCTGAGTGCTGTCGGTGGGGCAACTCTGCATAACAGGGTCCAAAGCCCCTCCATCGCTCACCTGCTCTGCTGGCAAGGGCTGATCCAGCATCTCCACATCTGGATGCTGAGGGAGGTTATAGAGTTTACACAGGTCGGAGATGATCCTCTTCAGATGCTGCAATAGCTGGGGGTAGGGGACCATAGTGACATCAAACACTCCTTCCCCACTCCAATCTGGACAGGTACATAGGTGAGCTCTTGTCTCAGCCCCCAAACCGGTAACTAGTTCTCTAAAACTCAGACCATACGGCCACGGGGAGGAGCTTAGGGGACGAACCCTGGGACTGGTGCAAGGCTCTCCCTCTGGTTTCAGGAAGCAACTCCCCTAAGACGTCTGCCTCAAATGTACAGGCTACTGCACCACCCATTTTCCAGAGACATCTTTCACAGGATGTTTTCATGGCATGGGTGTCACAGGAGGAAAATGCACTCCCACCTCAACACCCTGGCCCCCTCACCAAAGTATTCCCTTTCTTTATGTCCACCAGCCTCTCCAAGACAGCAGCCAAGTTAGGGTCATCGGACTCCACTGACCAGATGGGGGGCACGGCAGGGTATGACTCCTAAGGGGAAAAGAGCAGGGAGAGCAGTCAAGATGGGAGACTGGGGAAAGCTAGATTTTGCCTGCCTTCCATATGCACCAAGACTTCTAGCCCCTTTGCTCTCCACCATCCCCCCCGCCCCCCTCCCCCCAAACACACACATACAAGCCCAGCGCAGCAGGTCATTATCTAACCAAGCAGCTTCCCAACAAATCCCAGACCAGGAGAAAAAGTCCCTGGGAGGACCCTTTCCAAGAAGCCCGGTCCCTTTATTTTCTCAAGAGTAAACATCAGAGAAAGCAGCAGAGCCAAACCCTGCTAACAGTGAGGGAGACTTCCTATCTCCTGTGCTGCCTCTACAAGTTCCCGACCTGAAGTTCTCCCACACCCAACACAGAGGCCCCTGACCCTCCTTAACCAGTTGAGGAAGGGATCACCTCATCACAATCACAATGACAGAAAAAAAGCAAAGACCACAGATTACTTTCATTTTAGCTGGGGAAGGAGGGATTGGAAACTAGATTATGTCTCCAGAACCTAAACGTAAAAGGGTAACAGGAAGAATCTTCCCACCTCACTCCCAACAGAACCCCTCAAAGGCCACTTCTCCCCACCTCTCCCTTGGGAAACTGCCACCCTCTCAGTCCAGGCGTAGGCTGTAGGGCTCCACATGGCAGGCTGGGAGAAAGAAACCTACGCTACTAACATTCCCAGCATTCCTGAGCCACCGGTGCCAAATGCAGCCTGACCAGACTCCCCCTCTGCCCAAACCAAGGGGGCCAGTTCAGGCCAAGTCTTCTTTATAGGGGCCACAGAGAGTCTGACTGAGAATCTTCTAACTAACCTCCTTCCAGGGACAAAGACAGTAGATGGCCTCTGGCAACTGGGAGGGCAGACAGAAGGGGGCAAACCTACCCTTAAGGAATTGGAAGCATAATTCAGGTACAAAATCGACACCTGAAGTTTCCACATATGCCGAGGAAACCTTATCCTCTTCTACCAGGGGTCTTAACTCTGCCATGGCTCTAATCCACAATGCTGGAGGAAAACAAATTATCAAAGATGCTCAAGTCTTCAGCTCATGGAACCACACCGAGTCCTTCAATCTCAACTTTTTAGTACGAAAAGAGATGGGAGAGGAAAATGGAACACACGAGTTTTGGGGGCGTGGGGGACCATCCAACCCAAGCTGAGGCTTGCCTCCCCAAACCTTGACCTGGTTTGATGGAAGAAAGGGATAGAAAACAAGAACCATGTAAATTGAATTCAGGCCCCAAAGTGCCACACAATTCACAAGTCTGTCTTTCCCCAGACGACTCCCATTTGCAGTGTGCCTGCCTGGATAAGTACTTCTCCTGGCTTGCTATCCAGTGCTCCCAGCAGGGCGAGAACACTATCACACCAGGGGGTATCAATCACTGTAAGTGCTATACCATGCGGTATCAGGCATTCCCAGATTATCAGAGGCCACCCCTCTTCACAGGATGTTTGAGGGTAGCCTAGGCAGGAGGGGTAAGGTGTCTCCTAGTCCTGCACGCCTAGGATGGAATGATGTTCGCTGGGAGAAAAGGAACTGTTACCGCCCAGAATAAATGGGACAGCCCTTGCACATCACCATCATTAGCAGGAAAGGCAACAACCCAGGGCAACTGGAGATATCCATAGAGAACAGGAGGGGAGTGGCAGCTAGCAGCTGGGGCAAAAGGAGGAGAGTTAGAGGTTACACCAGAATAAAAGGGAATCCAAAGGAGAGGAAGAAGAGGAGTCACTAAACTGCAAACCATCACTTGGTAAAATTCAGAGAGCAAAGAGGAGTTGAATGAGAGATGCCTGGGCAGGGATCTCACAGGTGGCAACGTCCTAAATCAAAGGTACTACTGAGAAGGGGGCATCACTGAAACCTGCAGAGTTCCAAGCCAGGTCCTTCCAGCTAAGGTCAATGCAGAGACATGGAACCTCAAGATGACAGTGGTGGGGACAGGGGCATTCCCAGGGGTCAAGGTAAAGTCGTGAAGTAGCCAAAATGAGCCAAAATCATGAATCTTGGGATGTGGGTGGGTTAGTGAAAAGGGGTAGTCGAGGCGCCATATGTCGGGGTGTCCCTGACCATGAAGAGTAGAGATTCTGGGTGCACAGCAGAAACAAATGTAACCTGGAGAAAAGGAGCCGAGCCCAGAGAGGGGATTCGGCCTCCCAGGTCTTTCGAGAGCAAAAAGCTGTGTGGGGTGATCCTGAGTCCCAGACAAGAGCCCCCCAGAGACGCGCACGCGAGGGTATCCTCACCGTGATGTTGCAGTGGATGCGGACGGGATCCCCAGGCACCGACCCCCGTGGGGGGAGATGCGGTCCGGGCGCGGCCCCCGCCCCGGCCCCTCCGGCCCCAGCCAGCAGGAACTCGCAGCTCAGCTCGTCCAGGCAGGCGCTGGCAATGCGGAAGCGCTCGTGGCCGCGGTGGAAGATGGACTCGAGCAGCTTCAGCTCCCGCCTCAGGCAGGGCCCCGGCCCCGGGCCCCCCCCCGGGCCGCCCCCGGCCCCCGGCGCCGCCCCCTGGCCCCCCAGCTGCTGCCCCGGCCCCGGCTGCTGCTGCCCCTGCGGCTGCGGCTGCTGCATCCTCCGCTCCGCTCCGCTCCGGGGCCGGCGGGCCGGGAGCCTCCGGCCTCCGCTCCGGGCTCCGCCGCCGCCGCCGCCGCCGCCGCCGCCGCGGTCCGCACTTCCTGATCCCCCCTTCGCCAAGATGGCGCCGCCGCCACCTCCGGGACAGGGCCCCCCCCCTCCGCTCTCCGGCCCCCCCAGCCGCCGGAAGCCGCGCACCCCTCCTCCTCCTCCTCGGCGGCCCCGCCTCCGTCCCCCTCACGTGACCTCGCTGCTCTGACCTCCCTCACGTGACACCTCTCTCCTTCCCGCCCCCTTGTTCTCCCCTGCCACCCTCCACATGTGACCGGGGGCTTCGGGCTCGCAGCTTTCAGCGCCTCAGTGCGTGTTTACGTACGGAGTACGTGCGTGCGAGCCACGGCTCTCGCCGCCTCTCCCCTCTCACGTGACCCGGCGCCGCGTGCTCCCAGGGGCTACCTGCGCGGGACCCTGTTTCCTGCTTTGGGCCCCTCTTCCCCTGCCCTGAGTCGCTGTGAAGGTGCCGGGCGCTTGGTGGGCAGAAAAGAAAGTGGGAGAGCTGCGGACGCCGCTGTACCGTATTTATCCTGCGCTCACACGCCTGTCCTCGGCGCAGGGTCCCTGATGCTTTGCCCCCTTGGGGACACACTGAAATGATGGGCGTGTGATTGGGGAAGGAGCCAGGGACTCGGTTACAGGAGGCTTGGGTTATCGGACGTTCCGTGACCTTGGATTAACCACCTTCCCTCAGTTTCCTCATCTGTACGATGACTTTGATGAGGATAATAATGCTTGCTTTGCCTGCTCCCAAGAATTGGATGCGAGGAGATCACGAAGGGATCGGTGGTCAATTAATGTATGACGGGTAGACGATAGCTCACTCTTCGCGCTTATCAGATTCCTTGGGTCTGGACGAAGGGGGTGGGGAGGGACGACATGGGCTTCCTCTGCCGGATCTTGAAAGGAGAGCAGCACTAGTCTAAACCATTGGTTAATGGTTGCCTGGTTAGGCAATAAGATGAAAGGAGACCACAATCCCAGTCTCAAGTCTCACCGGCTAACACCTTGTCGCAGTGGTACTGGCATTGCCGGGAGTAGGTGGCAGTGCCTCCGGGGCCTCGCTAGGTGGCACTATCACAAAGGACAAAACTGGCTGAGGTTCCTCTGCCAAGGGCTGGTGTTAGCCCTTGGTAGGGCCTGATGGCTTCTACCGAGCCAACTCGGCGCTTGAGAAGCTGGCCGGATTGCCACCTTCTCCTTTCACTTGGACTGAAATGAGTTAGCCTTTGTTGGAAGCTGACTGTGCACCTCGGTTCTTTGTGCTGGGCTATTCATTTATATTGTCAGTGGCGGTTGATAAAGGCCTTTTGCTAAGCTGGGCTCGGTATTCAAAGATGATTGAGATGTGCTCCTGGTCCTCCTGGGGCTATTTATCTCCTTTGGGGAGGCTGAACAGTTAGCTACATGTCACCTCTGTGTCTCAATGTGCAAGTTGGGGGCATAAAAGGCTGTGGTAAGAATTCCCGTTAATTGAACTATATTCAGTGTCTTGTAATAACCTATAATATCTGAAAATAATCTGAAAAAGATATGATATATATCTGAATCACTTTGCTGCATACCCAAAACTAACACAGTATTGTAAATCAATTAACATCAATTAAAAAAGAAAAGAATTCCCGTTTACTGAGCACTTCCTGAGTCAGGGTATCCTGCAAATATTTCTAACCCACCCCCCGCCCCCACCCCACCTCCCAGCCAGCAACACTGCAAGGGAAGCATTTTTATCCCTGTTTTACAAGAGGGGAAGAGGAGTGACTGCCCAAGGATTTACAGCTAGTAAGGAGAGTTCCTGGGCATGTCTCCAAAGTCCATGCCTTACCCATCTCTGCCTTCCTCTGATGCTTTTTCCAGAAGTTTTCACATGTCCACTGACTGTAGCCCTTACCCAAGAAAACCACAAATGCAGCCATTTGGATGATCCTGAATTCCATATTTTATAAAGAGTTTTAATTACAAGAAAACAACATGATGAGACAGTCTCACAATGTTGCACAGACTCTAAGGCCCCCAGGGAGGAAACTGAAGTCGTGGTCACTGGGATGAGCTCAGTCGCTTCCTCTGCTGGTGTGTTCAGCATTTCAGCTCTCTGGCTGGGAGAGTCCTCTGGCATCTAGAAGCCTAGTGGGGAGTCATACCTGGTGTTCTGCTGAGATGTGTAGGGCAGGCACGTTAGAAATGGAAAGGAAGTTATGGATATATTCATTTAATGAACACTTGTGTGCTAGGGGAACAGCAGTGAATAAAACAAAAAAATCCCTGCCCTCGGAGCTTACA
The DNA here is from genome assembly GCF_949752795.1 of Hyperoodon ampullatus. NCBI lineage: Eukaryota > Metazoa > Chordata > Mammalia > Artiodactyla > Ziphiidae > Hyperoodon > Hyperoodon ampullatus. The sequence goes on from NC_136915.1 coordinate 113,707,911, forward strand.
TTCTGTTGGGGGAAACAGACATGATAAAGGTGGAGTTGACAAAGCAAACTCATTAGAGAAGAGCAAATATGTACTGAGCATTTGTGACACGTGATGCACTGGGAATGCAGCACTGAGCGAGACAGACCCAGTCTTCACCTTTTCCATGTATTCAGGCTGGGAGGAAAGTCAGATACTTCATGAGTTGTTTGTTACACATCCATCCACTTAATTGCAGTTATGGTAAGTGCCTCAAAGAACAAGACTAGAGATCTGGGAAGGCCTCCCTGAACAAGTGATATGCTAAATTCTGAAGGTAAGTAGAATTACCTAAGGGAGGAGAGACTGGACACTGTCTGAGGCAGAAGGGGTGGCATGTGCAAAGGTACTGAGGTAGGACTGTGGCAAGCTGGAGGAACGGAAAGTAGGCCTGTGTCTAGGGTGAGGAAGAGAGTGATGCAGTTAAGCTAGGCAGGGGTTAAGTCTTGGCAGATATTGAAACCCACGTTTAGGAACTTGGGCTTTATTTTAAGATGCAGGAAGATCAAAAAGTCCCTAGAATTTTGAGAGGCTCTGGATGCCTGGGTAACTAATGGTAGTAGTGCTAACAGAGGGTAAGACTTCTCAAAGGAGAGCTAAACTTTGTGGGAAAGGTGGAGAGTTATAAACACATTGAGTGTGTGGAGGGAGGGCGACGTGGACAATCTCCCAGACATGCAGTGGGGTGTGGGTTCTGAGTTTGGGAGAGGCAGAGCCATAGGTGTTAACGAGAGAGTCAGCTACAGCTCTCCTTTGAATTAGACCATAAAGGGGGCAGCACAGCGAGTGGAAAGAGCATAGACTGGGGAGTCAGACAGAACTGGGTTTAGATTTGAGCTTCTCTGCTTTGGTAGCTCTGTGACCCTGGGCAAGTTATTTAATTTCTGTGAAACGCAGTTTCCTTATCTGTAAAATGGGTATGACACTCTGACTTGCAGCGTGGGTCATTGTGCCAGTGTAGATGAAATGGGATATGTAAGATGATTAACACATCTTACAATGCTGGGCACATAGTACATTGCTCAGCAAATGCTAAACCCTGCAACTGCTATGATCACTGTTACTGCCACAAAGTCAAGAGGTACTCACCATTAAGTAAACATTTATGGAGCTTTGTCATGTGTCAGACACTGGTCGAGGTATGAATACACAGCAGTAGACAAACAGTATCCCAGCTCCCATGGCACTTACATTCTAAGTGCAAGGAGTTATGAATAAAATAACCAGAGGAATATCAGACTGGTAAGTAGAGGCAAGGGATTAAAGTAGGGTCATGTGTGAGAGAATGACTGGGGGTTACTTTAAGTCCAGTAGTCAGGGGAGTTCTCCCTAGGGAGGTGGGGTTTGAGCTGAGATCTGATGAAGAGAAGGCAGGCCTGGGAGGAACTGGCAAAGAGCATTCCATCAGGGAGAGCCAACCTCCAAGACCCTGAGTGAGAACAAAGGTGGCGTGGTCTAGAAGCGGAAGCTCATGATATACCGGCTGAGAGCATGGGCTTTGAACCCCAGCTCTGCCAGCTGCTAGTGGTGTGACCCTGGGTAAGTTACTTAGCCTGTCATGCTTCACTTTCAGCATCCCTAACATGGAAACCACCCTACTTCATAAGGTTGTTGGGAGGATTACGTGAGATAACACATGAAAAGTGCTCAGTCCAGTGCACACAGTAAGAGCTCATTTTTTAAAAAATAGAGGATCAGCATAGCTTGAGTCTCATGAAAGAAAAGAAAGAGGGGTAGGAGATGAGGCCAGTGAAGAATAGAGACCACAGTAAGTTGTTGGGTTTTATTCAAAGTACAGCAGGAAACCATTGAAAGATTTTAAGCAGGGAGTGGCATGATCTGATTTAAAATATTAAAAGGTCACTCTGGGGAATTTCCTGATGGTCCAGTGATTGGGACTTGGTGCTTTCACTGCCGTGGGCCCAGGTTCGATCCCTGGCGGGGGAACTAAGATCCCACAAGGTAAAAACAAACAAACAAACAAAAATCACTCTGGCTGCTCTATGGAAAATTAATTACAGAGATTTTTTTTTCTTCTCCAAAAGGTCATGTCTTATCAGAGTGAACAGATGCACTTGTTTTGGGCAGAGTGTGCAGCCTTCTCCTTTAAGTTGCTCCCAGAAGCACAGCATTCTGTCACTGACTCAACAAACGCGTCCTGAGCACTTGCTCTTTGCCAGGAACTGTAATAAACACTGGGAGTGCAGAGACAAGTAAGCTCAGTCCCTGTGGGGAGAGCCTGGCTTGATTCCTGGCTCCTCACATGACAGCTGCTACTCATGTTATCGTTTTTGTTGTATTTCTTACCCCTGCTCTTAGGAGCAGGTGGTAATGGATGAAGTGGAGCCAGATGTAATCAACTGTAATACAATGTGACAAATGCAATAACAGGGATGAAGGAGGGTAAGGGCCTTGAAGGGTGCTAGTAGTCAGGATTAACTCCCAAGAAAGAATGTGAAAGTAGAAGTTACTTAGATGGAAATGGGGGGATGTTTTTAAAGATGTTTTTAAAGAACTGGCCCTAAAGTTGAAGGAGGTTGGGCAGAAATGCCTAAGACAAAGGAGGAATGACTTAGGAGAAGAGGGGAAGAGGACAAGGAAGGGGCTCAGCACAGGCAAGATCGTAGAGGTGTTGGTCATGGGTGCTTTAGCCTGGGGCCCCAGGGTAACCCTAATAGTATCAATCCTTCTGGGGGTCAATTTAGCAATAAATGATTAAATAATCAAAAAACTAAAAAAAACCTTTGACTCAGCAATTTCACTTGGAAACTATTAAAGGTATGTGCAAACATTTACCTACAATGGAATACTATGCAGCTGTTAAAAATAGTTATCAAAGAATAATTATTGGTATAGAGAGATGTTTCAGAAATAGTAAATGAAAAAGGAAGGTTACAGAGCTATTTTACAGTCTGCTCCTTTTTAAAAGGTAAATGAAAATACATATATTTGTACACCAAAAACATGAACAAGAATGTTCATAGCAGTATTATTTTTAATAGTCCAGAAGAGAAAACAACCCAAATTTCTATCTGGCAGAATGGATAAACAATGGTATATTTACACAGTGGAATAGTCTACAGCAGTGAAGATGAATGAACTACAACTACATTCAACAATGCCCTTGATTCTTATTAACATAATGTTGGGAAAAAAAAGAAAACCCACAAAAGATTACGATTCCATTTAGATAAAATTCAGCAGGCAAAGTTGATCTATGCTATTAGAAGTCAGAATAGTGTTTACTTTTTTTGGGTCATTTTTTTAAATTGTGGGAAAATACCCATAACATAAAATGTATCATTTCAACCATTTTAAAGTGTGCAATTCCGTGGCATGCAATACATTCACAAAGTTGGGTAACCATTACCTCTGTCTAGTTCCAGAACTTCAAGCAGTACCTCTTAGGCAGTCATTCCCCATTCCTCCCTCCCCACAATGACGTTATTTTCCAAGAGGAGGGAATAATGCCTGGAGGGAACAGAGTGGGGGGCTTCTGGATATTGGTAACGTTGTCTTTTGTTTTTTTAATCTAGGTGGGAGTTACACGGCTGTGTTCATGTTGTGAAAATTTATCTAGCTGTACCTTTATAATTTACATAATTTTTGCATGTATATTATATCTAAGTACACATAGATAAATGTGGAGATATACTGTATATATATGAAATGCTAATAGCGATTTTTTTGCTAGGAGGTAAGATTATGAATCTAGTTTGTGTTTTGCTAACTTGTGTTTTCCAATTGCTCTTTATGGATATGTATTACTCTGGTAGTAAGTTTTTAAATTTAAAATATCTTAAAAGAAAATAACATTGTAATGCCTTTCAAGAGAAAATGTTCCTTACCATCAAAGGCACTGGGAGTGTCTTGCCAAAACCTTGCCTGGTCACTATTTTGCCTGAGGGCTGATACTCCTTTATGTATCCATCACCCTGCATGGTTCTGGACCTGTCCTCTCTCCCTGGTGGATATGGAAGGGGTGTGTGTGGGAGACATGAGGGAGTGAGGAATGGTGTTCCAGTTCTCCTCGGCCACTGAGTGGTTGTGCTCAGAGGACTCACTCCCTGCCAGGCTGGAATTAAACTTGAAATAAAAGCTGGGGAATTTGAAAAGAAAAGGTAGAGGTCAAGGTGAACAGGCTGCCCTGACTGACCTGAGAGGAGCATCAGGGAGTGACCAAGGGCTTCAAGCAAGCAAATGACTTTCCAGTCTATCAATACAGAGACAAGCAACCACTCCAGAGAGAGATTTTCATAAGAGAAGACTTTCACAGCCTTCTTCAATCACCCAGCTTCCACCAAAAGATGAAAGTACCATCTACATGTAAAGCTCCCTGTCTCTCTCTTTCAGGAGTTTGAATGCCTTTTTAGCCACCTTTGTCTTATTGGCTTTCTCATCTTTCCAATCTCAATTTTCATCTCCATCCCCTCCAGGCACTCAGGCACTATGAACCTCTTTGTCCTCTGTGCTTCCAAAGCACCTTGTTTATACTCTACTAGAGCAGCCACTGCATGGTGTAACAAGTCTTTGCCACCAAATTGTGATCTCCTTAATAGCTGGGACTAGGTCTTTTTGATCACTGCTTCAACACCCATACAGTAGATACCCAACAAACGTTGATCTGAATTACTGAAGGGGGTGTCTTCTTCCCATCTTTGACCCTTTTCCCAAGTGGAGTGACTATACACATTCCTTCCCTTTTCCTTAAGGCTTTTATTCTCTACATCTTTTGTTGGTTCCAAGATTTCTTGAATTCTTAAGAGATGATTACATGTTTACACACACACATGCCCTGGAGCTTGTGGTGCAGCTTTATGGCCACTTCCATGTGCCTTATGGGGCCTGTAGTCATCCCACGTCCTCTCCAGCCCTTTGCTGATACGTGTCTTGCTTTTCCGCCTCAATTCCAGGAACTAAGTACATGTAAGTAAATTGCTTTTGGTTGAGCTTTTAGAGAGGAATTTTCCTCTACATGTTAAAAGATTACAGTCCTATACCAGCCCTTTTCCTTATTTGTTGAGCCCTCACAATACACCAGACACTGTGCTGGTTCATGATCTAGCAGGATAGACAGCCACCACCTTAGATTGATTTATTTACTCATTGATCATCCTCTGGAAACATGTAGCAGGGCACCTGACCTAATCTTTGGTCAGGCATAGCTTCCTTGAGGAACTGATGTTTCTGCCACGTGTACAAAGTAAAGTAGAAAGTGGTTGAGGGGAAATGCGTGATAAAAGAATCAAGGAAACTACATGTTTAAAAGGCCCTGAAGTGCGGAGGTTGGGAGGATCTTAAAGACATTGCCAAGAGGAGTGTGGGGCTGGGCGTAGTGGTCCAGAGGAGGTTGAAGAAGTGGGCAGAGATGGAATAAGACAGTGCCTTGATGTATGATAAGGCTGCTTTAGTCAGGAATCTTTTGGTTGAAAATGACAAAAATCCCCCTAAGAAAAAAGGGAAACATTTACTGGCTCAGAAGTTAAAAGTTCAGGGCTTTCAAGATCAAAGATGTCATTGAGTTTTGACACCTCTCTCTGTCTCTGTCTCATCTTTGCTTTCCTTTCTGTTAGCTTCATTCTTGGGCTGGCCTCTGTGAAATCATCCTCTGATCCCCCCTTGTCACACAGAAGCCAAAGACTGGAGAGGAAGGGAATGTGGGTGAGAAAGACTAATTGATAAGGGCCATTTACCCTTCCACTCTTGAAGGTCACCTTCTCTTCAGGAGATGTCCACATGTCCCCACCTTAGATTCCCTGGGGGAGGGCAGGAAGCTTGGCCTTCTACGTTGGTAGAGAAGGAAACAGGTGAGGGGATCCTGTTTCCAGACTCGAAAACTGTTTGCATTCTTAAAATAGCAAACCTACAGCCCCCTGTCTCTTTCTCTAAGGGCCTAAAATGCATTTTTTTGGCTGCATCCTCAGCCTTCCCTGGAAGCAGGATCATTTGGGCTTGGTAAGAGAAAAGAAAGAAAGTGGGAACTCCAGAAACTCCTTCCGACTCCCACTCCCTCATTCTGGCCCTCGGTCCCCGGTGCTTAGTGGGTCCTGACCTGTTTGTCTTACTCGCGCTTTCTTCCGGAGCCTTTTCAGACCCCTCCAGGGTCCTGTCCCAACTCAGGGGCTTCAGAACTCCTCCACTGTCCGGTGATCCGCCCTTCTTCCGCCTCACGTACACCCTAACTAAGCAGGACCAGCAGAAGAATACCCAACCCATGGACCCCTTTTATTCTGAGCTCTGGCGCTTCCGCCTCCGGGGCGGAGACTCCTCCCCCTCACCGTCCCAATTGTATTCCCTGGAAGAGCAGCCGGAAAAGCCTCCTCCTGCTCAAACCGGGATAAACGAGACGCTGGTTCCTTCTCGCAACCAGCTCTCTGAGCCCTGGGAACCGCCGTGGCGGTCGGCACTGCAGCATCAAAGGCTGCGAGCACAACCTGGGCTCAGCTCCAGCTGGGCGCGGGCGGTGCGGGAGCGGCTTCAGCACCACGGACAGCGCCCCGCCCGCGGCCCTCCGGCCTGCGGCGCGCTTCGGCAGCTTTAGGCGAGCCGGCGAGCTATGCCAGAGGCATGGCCTGGCGCTCGGGCCCCATGGCGCTGCTCCTCAGCTTTGGCCTCCTCGGGCTGTGCTCAGGTAAGGACAAGTCGCCGCGCTCTGTCTCACTCAGTCTCGAAGGTGTACGGGAGGGATCCCTAAGGCGGGGAGTCTGTTAGGGGTTAGGGGAGAGACCCCCGCACTGCAGGGAGTACCTGGGAGACTGAACTGGGAGGAGGACATACCCGAAGTGATGCTGGGAAGAGAGGGCAACCTGGGCAGGGGTGGTGGAGAGGGTGTGGGCACAGAGAGGAAGGAGGGAGGGGATCCCCAGGCTATCTGGAGTGGAAGGAAGGGGAGAGTCTGATTGCAGCTGAGATGCCATTTGACTTCTTGTGAAACATTATCTCAAGACAATCTGCCTGGTTCAGCACCCTCCCTTGGCTCTGCATCATTTTCTGTCCCTCATATTGGACTCCTGATTTTGCTCACTCCAAAGGGGCAAGGCAGGAGGGGGAAAGAAGCGACTTCTCAACTCTCTTGTAGGGTGGACAGGAGACTCGGAAGGGAAGAAGCTCCGCCAGGCGGAGGGCCAGGGAGGAATCTCTGAGGGGGTGGGGTGCATTCGTGCAGGGTTGCAGAAGGAGATAGAGTGTGTGGTGGGGCAGGTACAAAGGGAATATACAACGAAATGAGCTTTCCACACCTGCCTGCAATCTCATGAGAGGTGGGCTTCCGTAGGTGCGCAACTTGGGACTAAATATATGCCCTGACCCAGAGCTCAGGCAGCCCACCTCTTCTACCCCAACCCAGTACCTATGGGGGGAGGGGGTCACAGCCAGTCACATGTAGAGGCACACAGCGTTACTTGCACACATAGATGGGCACGGACTGAGGAGAAAGGCTGTATGGTGGGGCATGAATAACTGTTCCCCTTTCACCACCCTCCAGAACCTTCCTTGAATGGTAGGTATCTTCTAGGGGAAGCCATGGAGACAGAAATGTCAATTCTTTTGAAACCATCCTCTGAGACCTTGCAGGAAGAGCAGGGTCTCCACTAATCCTTGCAGAATGGGTTCTTAGTTGGGGACTGTGGGGGACTGTCTGGGCTCCTTGGTCAGTGATCTCAGAGAGGGACTTCTCTATGAGGGGCCTCCATGGGGTAACCTAAGCATTTTGCTATATCCTTAAGGATGGGGCTGTGGGAAGCTACAGCCTCCTGTTTGGGCCTACGTTGTACCACTTGCCTAGGGAGAGTGGGATCCTGGGTGGGACCTCCTTGCCTATGTACTTACCTCTTGCCCTCTACCCATACTACCCAGGAGTCTGTGGTACAGACACAGAGGAGCGGCTGGTGGAGCATCTCCTGGATCCGTCCCGCTACAATAAGCTTATCCGCCCAGCCACCAATGGCTCTGAGCTGGTGACGGTACAGCTCATGGTATCACTGGCCCAGCTCATCAGTGTGGTGAGTGAAGGTCCCAAACTCTCTGCCCAGCTGCTGAAGTCAGCATAGACAGAATGTGTTTGTGCTTATTCTTCTGGAGTTCCCAAGGATTGGGGAGGTGGGGGAAGGAGCCTGGGTGGTGTAGTGGGACCACAGGCTTGAGGGGTGGGGGTGGGGCACTTCTCAGCAGCTTCTCTTCTTCCCTGTAGCATGAGCGGGAGCAGATCATGACCACCAATGTCTGGCTGACCCAGGTTAGCACTCTTCCTGTCCACACCCCTGGGCTTCTCTTTCCTCCTTTTTTTGGGGGGGGGGAGGGGCATGTGCTTTTCGCTCTTTTAATGTCCTCAAGAGAGGCAGAAATTTATAGACTTTGGAGTCCTAAATAACTGTATTTGAATTTCGGTTCTTCTACTCACAGCTCTGTAACTTTGAATCTGTTAAACTCTGCAAGATCCATTTTCTCATTTGTAAAACGTAAATTTTAATATCTTGGCTTGGCTATGCAAATTAAATGAGAAGACACTTTTGCTGGGCAGAGAAGTCACTGTGGGGATGCAATGACTTTTCAAAACTTCCTCAAGCCAGATAGGCCTCCTCTTATCCCTGTCCTTGACCTTGAGCCCCTCCCAGGGCGGAGGTTGGTGCTGCCTCCCTCTCTCCCTTTCCCAGGAGTGGGAGGATTATCGCCTCACCTGGAAGCCTGAGGAATTTGACAACATGAAGAAAGTTCGGCTCCCTTCCAAACACATCTGGCTCCCAGATGTGGTCCTATACAACAAGTAGGTGACTCTGGAGGGATGGGAAGGCTGGAGGAGACCATGGGAGTACTCAGGTCTTGGGGAAAGTAAATTAGCTCATGCTGGGGGACAGAGGGACTTTTCATTGGCAAAGATAAGTCACTACCCAGACAGACAGACCCAGACAGACAGACCCAAACCAGTGAGGTATAATGTGGACAGCCAAGGTAACTTGGGCCATGGCCAGCTCCCTCTCAGCCAATTAGGACTCCCAGTGTTTGGAGCTGCAGTGGCATAAAAACAAGGATTGACAGACCCCAGTGCCTAAACTCATTCAAGAATAGGCTTTCCAGGAGGATTGGGGAGGGTCAAAGAACTTGGAGGTCCCAGTTTCTCCTCCAGGTTCCAGCCCCACTCCTGAAATAATCCCTCTTATCTCAAAGACCCAAAGCCACCAGTCCATAGCCACTAGGGACCATCTCCTCCTCCCATCTGCCCCTGTCCCTCTCCATTGGTTGGGGCTCCTCATTCTGGCCTCCCTGGCTCCCCTAACTTCTCCACCTTCATGTGGAGCAACCAGCTTACAGAATGCATGACAAGTAGCAGATGTGCCCCCCTCTTCATCACCCTCTTCTGTCTCTGAGGCTTTCTGACCAGGACACCTCTTCTCCTCACCAACCCACCCAGATCCCCTTCTTGCTCAATTCCTGCTCCTCCTCCCTAGACCCCAGGATGGCTACCCTCTTCCCATATATCCCTTAGGCTTTCCTCTCTTCCCACTCAGGGCTGGGTTGATGGGTGGGGTGGAGGAATGCTTAGGCCAGGGCTGACTGTGCTCATCCCTTGGCAGTGCTGACGGCATGTACGAGGTGTCCTTCTATTCCAATGCCGTGGTCTCCTATGATGGCAGCATCTTCTGGCTGCCGCCTGCCATCTACAAGAGCGCATGCAAGATCGAAGTAAAGCACTTCCCATTTGACCAGCAGAACTGCACCATGAAGTTCCGCTCGTGGACCTACGACCGCACCGAGATCGACCTGGTGCTCAAGAGTGACGTGGCCAGCCTGGACGACTTCACGCCCAGTGGCGAGTGGGACATCGTCGCGCTGCCGGGCCGGCGCAACGAGAACCCGGACGACTCCACTTATGTGGATATCACGTACGACTTCATCATCCGTCGCAAGCCACTCTTCTACACCATCAATCTCATCATCCCCTGCGTGCTCATCACCTCACTAGCCATCCTCGTCTTCTACCTGCCCTCCGACTGTGGCGAGAAGATGACGCTGTGCATCTCCGTGCTTCTGGCGCTCACCGTCTTCCTGCTGCTCATCTCCAAGATCGTGCCGCCCACCTCCCTTGACGTGCCGCTTGTAGGCAAGTACCTCATGTTCACCATGGTGCTCGTCACCTTCTCCATCGTCACCAGCGTGTGCGTGCTCAACGTGCACCACCGCTCACCCACCACGCACACCATGGCTCCCTGGGTCAAGGTCATCTTCCTGGAGAAGCTGCCCACGCTGCTCTTCATGCAGCAGCCGCGCCACCGCTGCGCCCGCCAACGCCTGCGCCTGCGGCGGCGCCAGCGCGGGCGCGAGGGAGCCGGCGCCGTCTTCTTACGCGAAGCCCTGGGGGCAGACTCCTGCACGTGCTTCGTCAACCGCGCGTCTGTGCAGGGCTTGGCTGGGGCCTTCGGCTCGGAGCCGGCGCCGGCAGCCGGCCCCGGACGCTCCGGGGGGCCGTGTGGCTGCGGCCTCCAGGAGGCGGTGGACGGCGTGCGCTTCATCGCGGACCACATGCGGAGTGAGGACGACGACCAGAGCGTGAGTGAGGCGCGGGGACTCGGGCGTGGGATGCGGGCTGCAGGGCCCTCGGTACCTGCGCAGACACACACCAAGGAGCTAACGGGAGTGCAGGATGCGGGCGGTGAGAGTCCGGCCGGGGCCTGTGGGCCTGGGCGCTGGCGTGGCCTCTTCTCTGACTTCCGGGAGGTGGCGCCGCCTAAGTTGCGGTTGGTACAGGATGACCTTGCGGCTTCCTGAGGACTAGTATCCAGAGCGAAATGCCTCAGCTGGGGCATCGTGAGTGTCGTTAGTGTTGGGAGGGTGGCCAGGAAGTGGAAGAGGCCCTTCTGGGTTTGCAGCTGGCCCGTGGCTCTGACCCCAGACCCCCTCTCTGCCGCTTGTACTCCCAAGCCCATGTTGTTAACCTGCAGCTCTTAGCACAAATGGAGATGAGTCCTTTGTGTGCCCCGCGTCGGGGGGCAAAACTGAGGGCAGTAGAAAGTGTGTATGGGAGGGGTGGCGGTGGTTAAGAGGTTCCACCAGCTGCTGGGAAGAGCACAGAGTCCCAAATCAATATCCTTTTCCTGCTCTTCTGGGTCCTCAGGGGATGCCCTTGTGAAATATTTACAGAGGTGGGGGCAGGTGGATGCGAGGGTTTTTAAGACCCACCCTGAGCTTTCTGCACACTGGTATCTTTCTGCAGTGACTCCCAGAAGGGGAGCACTGAGCCAGGGGATGGTGGGGGAAGATGATGGGTTGACTTCCCCCCACTTTGGGCTGTGGCTGGCCCCATCCGGCATCAGTCTTTGGGTACCTGGCTGGTTCCAGGCTGTGGCTCAGCTGTTGCTCTGGTGACTGGCCATGTTTCCACTGGATTGCAGCCATTCCAGCTTGGGGGATGAGGAAGGGTGGGCTCCTGCACTACCGGTTTTTTTTTGGGGGGGGATGCTTCAGAGCCTGCTGTTTCTGTTCCCTGGGAGGGCAGGAGCTGAGGCTTGAGCTAAGGAGCAAGTTATGGTCCTGAAGGAAGAAGAGAGGGACCAAGTCATGAGGAAATGGGGTGGGAGCCTCAGAGGTGGCTGAGGCCAAGTGGGAGATGCCGGTGGTGCAGGGGGTTGACCAGCTGCGTCACTGCCTCCACCTCCCCCACTGCAGTCCACTCATGTAATGTGCATTTACTGAGTTAGGTGATGAGGATGCAATGACCTACTTGAATGCTTCACAGGCATCTCAAACTTAACATGTCCCAAACTGAATGTTTAATCTACATCCCCACCACCAACTTGCTCCTCCTCCAATCTCCCCATCTTTTAGTAAATGACATCACCATCCACCCAATGGTTTAGATCAAAAACCTGGAGTCATCCTTGACTCCTCTCTTTCTTATGTCCCCCACCATCCAAATCATCAGAAGTCCTGTCCTGTGGAACCAACCTCCAAAGAGATTTTCAGCTTCCTTCTTTATTCACCATCTCCATGCTGCCTCCCTGGCTGTAGGCCTCTATCAGCTCTTGCCTGGACCAGGGCAGAGACTCCTAATGGTCTCCCTGATTCAGTTCTTGTGCTTCTCCATCCAAACACACAGTGTCTCCTGTGCACTTTGTGCCATCTCTCCCCTGCTCAGGTCACTGGCTTATGGGCTCAACTGTTCTAAGCCAGCTAAGCTCTTTCCTGACTCAGGACCTTTGCACAGATTGGTCCCTCTGTTTGGAATGCCCTTCTTTTTTTTATTACTATTATTATTACTGTTATTAATTTTTGCACTACTGTTTGAGAGTAAGTTGTGGACATAGTGATCCTTTATCCCAAATACCTCAGGTTTTCTCTCCTGAGAACAGAGATATTGTCTTGCATAACCCAGGCTCAGTGATGCAATTCAGGAAATTTAGCATCAATACAATACCTTTATCTGATATAAAGTCCATACTAACGTTTTTTCAGTTGTCTCCGTAATGTCCTTTGTAGCATCTCCCCCACCTCAATCCAGGATCTTGAATTCCACTTAGTTGTTCTGTCTCTTTAGTTTCCTTCAATCTGGAAGGGTTCCTCAGCTTTGTCTTTCATGGCATAAACATTTTTGAAGGGTACAGGCCAATCGAAGGTCCCTTGGTTTGGGTTTCTCTGATTGTTTCTGATTGTCTCAGCTGGCTCCTTCTCACTTATCAGATCTTAGCTTAAGGTGTCACCTCCTCAAAGAGGCCTCCCCAGATGACACCCTGAATTATATCTCCCCCTCCATTTCTTCGTCCTTTGTTTCCATATAAGCACCCACCAATGTGTAATTATTTTTGCTAATTTTGTGTCCATCTCCCTCAGTAGACTGTAAACTTCAGGATGTGTTTGTCTTGCTCTCAGTCACATCCCCAGTGCCTAGCATGGTGCCAGGTACATAGGAGGCACAAGTGTGACACGAATGAATCATTATTCAGCTGCTGACTAAAGGAAGGTGCACAGTGCCTCTTCCCATCCCCCCCGCTGGCTGGGCTACAGAGGAACACGTGTACAAAGGTCCAGACTCAGGCCGGAGTGGAGCAGCTCTAAGTGGAGGCCAGGCCTCCTGCAGTCCCTGTGACTGGCTCCCAAACCCACAGAGGTTATTTTCTTCTGGACGGGTTTGTTTACACCTGAGATCTAGTCCTCACCCTCTGGGGCTGTTGGATGGGGCTCCCCAGGCAGTCATATAAGGAGTGAGGCCTGCAGAGGCAGCCATTCATTCACTAATTCAACACCCGTTTACCGGGAACCCTGTGTTTGAGATGCTGGGATTACATAGATGAATCAGATCGGGTCCCTCTAGTTTAGGAGCTCATAGCTTAAGTGGCGGGAGGCGGGCAGGGAGGAAGGAGGGGACAGGCATACAAATTGAAATGACAATACAGTGCAGTAAAAATACCGTGATAGAGACGTGTACACAGTGCTGAGGGAACCTAGAGGAAACAGTGGTTCATTCTCATCAGGGGGATCAGGGAAGCCTTCATAGAAGAGGTGACATTTGATTTAGGCTTTGAAGGATGTGCAGGAGTTCACAGGTAGAGATAGGGAGGACTGGAATTCTAGACCAAAAGGAAACCCAAAGGCACAGGGACCTGAGAAGACAGACTGGAGTTTGGTAAGGCTGGGTCAGAGGGTGGAAGATAGGTGGCTGGCTCATATTTGTCATGGGTGGGTCTTGATTTTAGACTTGGGAGTTTGGGTGGCTGCTGAAGGCAGTGGGGCCACTGGAGGCTTTTAAGCAGGCAAGACTGGGGCCATGCTTTGGAAAGGTCACTCTGGGGTCGTGGAGTGAGAGGAGTGATGTGTGGTGGAAGCTGCTTCTACCTGATCCACTCCCCTCCTGTATCATGTGATTGATACCTGGGTCTCCTTCCTCTCCTCTGTCCAGGTGAGTGAGGACTGGAAGTATGTCGCCATGGTGATCGACCGTCTGTTCCTTTGGATCTTTGTCTTCGTCTGTGTCTTTGGCACCATCGGCATGTTCCTGCAGCCTCTCTTCCAGAACTACACCACTGCCACCTTCCTCCACGCAGACCACTCGGCTCCCAGCTCCAAGTGAGGCCCTCCCCAGCTCCATGCTCCTTCACGCCTCTGTTGTGCAGTAGTTTTGGGTCGAGGAGGGATGAGTGAGCTACCAGAAAGAGGGGCGCTGCCCCCACAGACCCATCTTTTCACTTCACCTGGAGCTCGCCCCCCCGCCATCACCAACCTGGAGGCTGGACCAGCTGCGTCGTGTTCTGGCTGCTCTCCTCCTCTTGTACCAACCCAGGCAATAGTGCTGCTGGTTGAGCATGAAGGCTGAGAAGTGGAGGATGGAGCGGTTGGAGGCTTCCACCCTGAGGAAAGTGTGATGGGGAAGGGGCCAAGAAGGGGACAGAGTCAACGGCTGCCTCCAAGTCATGGGAAAAGGGAGGAGCACGGGGGGCGAGACAGGGTCTCCGACTCTGTGCTGGGCTGGCCTGACACAATGGCAGCTCAGAAGGGAAGAGCAAGGGGAGAGAGGCCTGGGTGTGACCTGATGTCTGTCCCTGCTTAACTGGACAGCAGCTAGCTGGGTGGGCCTCACGGCAGCCAGGGGTTCCTGCCCAGAGGTTAGCCTGGAGCTGAGGTCAGAGTCCTGAGCGAGGCTTCCAGCCCAGTCCCACAGCCCCTTGCTTCTAAGGGCCCCAGAGTTCAGCCCCAGGTCCCCTTCTCCCAGTGAAGATTCTCCCTAGACTTCCTTTCTTGCTCAGGCCAGGGTGTGGGGGGCAAGGCTGGGTATTAGGGCAGCCTTGGAGTTCTGAATCTGGGTGACCTGCTTGGAACTTAAGGGCCAAATTCTTGAACTGTGTGAGTTCAAATTCACAGGCTGTTCCTTGGCTGCAATTTGAACCGACTGGTCATTGGAATGAGTAAACTAAGGACATTAGCTTTAAGCAGACCCAGCCCTCTTGCCCGCAGCAGAGCAGGCCGGGCAGGAGAGGGCTGCCTGTGGAGGCCAGCCCAGCAGGGTGTGAGTGGCCAGAACTCTGTCACATCAGCATGGTTCCTGCCCCCTACTTCTGTTCCTGGCTCCATCCTTCCTGATCTGGCTCCTCCTCTTGCCCCGCCCAAGCAAACCTGAGCAGGGTTGAAGCAGAACTTCGGAAGGACAGGTCTGCTACTGCCGGTCTGCACAGCGGAGTGTACACAGAGCCCAGCCTTCAGCTTCCTATCCTGTGGGTCCCTGGAGGGTGTATCCCAACGCTGCTCCCAGGGGCCAGCTGGAGGCCACCTTGCCTGTTAGCCCAGGAAACAGACCTCTTCAGGGATCACCTGCCCTGGCCCCCGCCACATGACTGGCTCTGATCTGTGGTCCCAGCCTGGGCTCAGTGCTGGGCCATCGGGGTCACAGAGGGGTCCGTCTGCCAAGCGCACCTGAGGGGACTGCCCGACACACCATGCTATTCTCTGGAGCCTGGCTGGATGCCCGCTTCTGCAGGCACCTCGGAGGTGGGGAGACAGCACAGGCACAGAGCGCTGGACAGGGAGCAGAGTCTGAATTCTGGTCCCCGCTCTGCCACTACTCTCAGCCATCCTGAGCAAGTCTGGCTAGGCCTTAGCTTCCTCATCTATAAATCGGGGATAGTAAGGCCCTCTTCATGGGGTTGTTGTGAGGCAGGAGTGATGTTTGTGAAAAAGCCCAGGGCTGTACCTGGCGTAGAGTAGATGCTTCGTGAATGTCAAGTCTGAGAGGTGGTCAGAGTCGACAGGTATGGGCTTACCTGCCTTGTCATGTCACTCTTCCTTCCAGACCCACCCATACCCTGGAGCAGATAGCCCCCGGAAACAGGGATGGGGTCTGGGGGAGCTGGAGAGGAGCAACACAGGGAATGCTGGGGTGAGCCCAACAGGTGGGCTGCCCTCTGGAGCCTCTTCAGCAAAGGTTCGTTCCATTCGTGGGCTAAGCTCAGGCTCCGGCCTCCCTTCTGGATCAGCTCCTCCTGACACAGGTGTGTGCCCAGGCCCCCGGGTGACCTAGTCCCGTACTGGCTGTGGAGGAACGCCACTGGGACGTGAAGCCAGCAGCTGTGAGAGATGTGCCTCAGCACATTTCCCCACCTGCCGGAATGGGCTGGCAGACATCTCTTCTGGGGGGTGAGTGTCTCGGCACCATGGAGACTCCCTTCTTCTAGAACAACAAATGGAGAGTTGCCTGTATTATGGTTGGACCCACCTCGGACTCATAGCCCTGAGGAAACATCCCGGAACCTGAAACAGCTAATGAAAAGGAACCCTCCCTCTGAAGGGTAGGTGCTGGCCTGAGGCCCTCCTGCCCAGCTCTCCCGGGTTCCTTGCCAGGGTCTAGGCTGCTAGGGAGGCCCCATCGGCTGTTGCTGTGGCTGAACATGCTTTCAGTACTTCCTGCAATTGGCTGTTGTCCAAGTAAGTCACCCGAACAGTGCCAGAGGGGCTGCTGGAGAGCAGAGGTTGTTTGCTGGCTGACCTTGTACAAGCACTTAACTCTGAATTTGCTCATCCTCATCTGTGACATGGGGATGACAGCTGGCTGAGGGCTACAGCAAGGATGGGAGGGCCTGATCGAAGGGGTTAACTGGGCAGGGTCCCTGGGGCAGTACCATTCCCTCCATCTCTGGGTGCAGCCCCTAGGGGACCACGCCAGTGGGGAGGAGGGGAGGACGGGTGGAGGAAAGAGGGCTCAGGCAAGGTGTTACCACGTGTCAGTACAGACTGAATCCTCAAGGGCGTTGGGAAGCTTTGGAGAACCAGGTCTCTTCTACCCTTGGGTCCTCCATCCTCTTCTCTTGGTGTTGTCTGGGAAGCCTCTTGGCCCCTTCCATGGGGGTGGGGCAGGGCATCTCTGGAGAGAATGGGGTACCCAACTGAGCTCCGGGCCAGGACTGAAGGCCCCAGATCTGAAGAGGGAGGGAGAGATACTGGATTGGTACCCAAGCAAGGTGGGCTTGGGAGAGGGCAGTGAGGAAACAGTTGGGATCATCTCCATCAGAGATGAGAAGGCCACAGGCCATCTGAGAACCACTTTTTGTTTGAAAAAGAGGGTATGAGAGACTGCTTTTGACGGCTGGAACTGCGGCAGGAGGAAGGCAGTCTCCTGGCAGTGAGGTGTCTAATACTGGAACAGCTGGTACCAAGTTATTGCAGATTTAAAAGCAAATAAGACACGGGCAGCCCCCAGCTGGCATTTCTGTGGAGGAAGGCTATCTGTGCAGAAAGGGCAAGGCCATTTCCCTCTAAGCAAACAGGGAGGATGTGGGGCTTTGACTCCTGTTCTGCTTCTCCCAATCCCAGTATTAGCTGCTGTGCACAGTGGCCTGCTCTGGGCCAGTTGCTTCGGATACACTGTCTTTACCCCTCACTGTCCTGCAGGGAAGGGGCCCTTGTTGACAGAAGAAAAATGAGGCACAGAGAGACCAAGAGATAGCTGGTGAGTAGTGCTGGACCTGAAACCCAACACTGATCCCAGAGTCCACGCTCTCTGTGGCCTTTGAGGCAGGGAGGAGGAGAGCTCCTTGGGAGGGAAGTGAGGGGCATTCAGCGTCTTCTCTCAATTCTCTCCCCACTCAGTTCCAGCCGTCACCCTCTGCTTGTAGGCAGAGTCGGGCTGGTGTCACAGCATCCCTCACAAGCCAACTGGTGCTGGCCAGTCGCCCACCCAGACTAGACAGAGAATAAGCAGCCACCCTTCAGTATTCATCCCAACAGGTCTCAGAGGTCAGTGTGACAGTCACATGGTTCCTAAGGGACTGTCGGTCTAGGAATCATTAGAACACCTCACTCACCCACCGGCAGTGCCCCCATCTCTCCCACACTGGCCTCGGCTGCCCCCGTCTGTGCTCCTGGAATATTTGCACTGACCTAGCCCACTCCAGGCCAGACTCATTAGGAACTCAAGATTCTCATAAAGAAAGTTGTTTCCAAAGGTGTCTTATCTCTCTGTTACATCTGGGGGGCGGAGGTGGGGACGGGTGGGGGGTGGGGAAATCCTCTCGGGCCAGGGTTGGTGAATAAGGAAAGAAGGGAGAATACTGGGGAAACTGGACTCATGAGAGGTTAAACACATCGCACGAATCTAAAGAAAAGATCAGTGGTAACATCAATGATTGTGGTTTGTGGCCTGATAAGTCCATTCATCAGATGGAAAAGATAGGGCCAAATGGCTGTGCCTAGAGTAGACAGAGCCCAGAAATAGCTCCTGGGAAGGCCCTTTGTAAAGAAGGGGCCCTGGAGGACAGGGCAGACATGAGGCCCGGTCTCCTGGAGGGATGGCCGGAGACTCCTCGTACAGCCCCTGCACTCTGGGAAGTCAGGGCTGTGTGTGTGGAAGGCACTCCTGCTCCTGAAACATGGGTTTGACCAGGGCCCACATCCTGGAAGCAGTATTAAATGGTGATCCCCTGAGATGAAATGTAGGGTGAACAGCAACTGAAATGCTGAGCTGAAGGAAACCCCTCTTGTGCTCCCGTGGGGTAGCCTTGCTTCCCAGCCCACCCAGAGCTGGGTGGCGGGGGGACAGTCTTAATGTCATGCACTCACTGTAAGTATGGAAGAAACGGTCCATTTTCTACAAAGCCTGGATACTACATTTCCCTCCAGGTGGGACCAGATGCCTGAGAACAGGACAGAGATGCTCAAGGCTCCAGGTACCTCATGGTAGACGGAGACACTGTCCTTCACTGTCTGTCAAAACTGTCCAGCTCACCATGTATTGTATTTCAACAGACTGTGACCGACGCCCATGCCGAGTTCTGGCCCTTATTTAATGTGCCCCCCAAACATGTCGCTGGCCCTCCTGGCCTCAGTTGTCCCATCTGTATTGTGGATGAAGAGGGAGGTTTCACTGCGACTTAGGAAGCCTCACTGTCAAATATTTCATGTTCTCTGGTATGGTATTTTTACAAGGTCAAGGAAGAGTCTTGTAGAAATCCTGGACGAAATTGAAATCTGGAAAGTGGTGCATTCTCCTTGAAATCGAGACGAAGAAATATTCTGGATGCCATCTATGAAGTAAAAAGCAAATGGCCTGTCTCCTAAGACTGCAGCCAAGCCAGTTCTGGTCCAGGCTGCAACTTGCACCTCCCTGCAGGCAAAACAGCTGGGAGTGGAAGGCTGTAGAAACCCCTCAAGGAGAGCTGGAGTTGCGTATGTGATTTGTGGTGTGGTCTCAAGGGACGCTTTCCTACTCTGGGCCTTGAAATCTTGCGCAGCAAGTCTCTGGGGACAAGATATTTGATGGTGGGATGTGATGGGGTAGGGGGCGCTGTGGACCTGAGGAAGTAATTAAAGGTTGTCTGATGTACTCCAACACACCAGACGCAAGCTCACCTCCCAGGCAGGCCCTTTGAAATGGCTCCTCTCTGCTGGCTAAGGGAGACCCTCTCCTCAGGTTCTGTGTCAGATGCAGCTGGTGCTGTTGCCAGAAATCCCAGGACCACTGCTCCCTCTGTCCCCACTTTCTCACCCCCCAAGAAACCAAGACTTGAGGTTTTCTAACAATTCAGATTCTTCTTTTTTTTTATTTACGAGGAATGTATATTGTTAGTCACTTTTACCAAGGGACACATAAAAGTGGAATCATAAAACTGACTGCACCCATCGTGGCACCCAAGTCTACACTTGGGCTCTTCCCCACTCTGCTCTTGGTGTTACTACCAAGACCCCAAAAACCAGCAAAATCCCTTCAACATGAGTAAAGGAAATAGCTTGAAGCAGCGACAGTTTTTACAAGTGATTATTCAAAGAATGCACAATAGCCACAGTTCAGACAAATCAACTACAAAGATTAAAAAAAAGAGAAAAAGCTGGGGAGAAGGTCTTGCTTACTAAAAACAAAGATTGGACGAAAAAGTGAAGAGAACACTCTAGGTGGGAGTTCTGCCTCTGTCCCACGTGACTCAGAGGGGCAGGGGTGGGCACGGCTGCGCAGGGCCTGACACAGGCTTGTTTCCAGCAGATGCATGGGTACAGGGAAGCCTTGCTCTCTCCCTACAACAGAAACTGAATACTGTAAGTTCGCTAGACAAGATCTTGGGGCAAGCAGGGGCTCTGACCTTTTGAGAGCGCCTGTGCTCCCGGTTAAAGAAGAGGCAGCTGAGTCTGAGCTCTGCAGGAGATTCCAATGCCCAAGACGGTCCACAGGGGCCGAGCATGCCGAGGAATCAGTAGGTGGTACCCTCTAGCCTGAAGAACTAGGGAGATGAGCTGCCTCCTGGGACAGCACTGATTTTGTGTGCCATCAGGAGACTCACAGGACTGGGGGGCAGTCCCCTTCCACCCCAGAAGATAGGCACTGTTTCCCTCCTAGTTCCTTGGGACACTTTGGTGTTCCGCAAAGATATCCTTAGTGATTTAAAGACTTACGTTTTCTCACTTTGGTCAAAAGTACAGAGAGAACGGTAGCCACAAGAATAAATGTGTGGATGCGGATGTATCCACTGCTGAAGAGGTGGGACAGACAGGGGGTTAACTAGTCAGTAGGTTGCGGGGTGTGGGGGAGGACGGAAAATCGTCTGAGGGCACTGGCTCGGCATGTTCACAGATGATGATAGAGGAATCATCCAGAGGAAAGAGGCAGGCTCAGGCCTGGAGGTGGCAGGGCCTCTGTACTTTTCTTGAGCATGTCTGGCTGGCTTAGGGCCAGAGCCAGACTCCACAGAGAGTCGAAGGCTCTGACAAGAGTCCACAGTACCTTGAGGTGTAGACCAAGGGTCCCATCTCACAGAGTTTTAGGACAACCTGCCCTTTCACCTAGAACTACTGTTGAATGTCAACCCTAAAAGATTCCCTAGCAGGCTGGAAGACCTCAGGTCTGTGACCCGCCCACAAACAACCTTCTGAAGCTATCAGGCAAAACAAAAGCACTTGGTTAATCAATGGAAAATGACATCTGACTTTTAAATCTGTGCAATTACAGGTTATCTGTAGCTGTTAGGAATCAACATTTACATCATTCTTTTAAAACTCCCAATTTACCCATGACTTAGTCACCTTCCCTTGGTGTCACTGTCATAAGAAACACGCTGGCTGGAACAGTGATCTGACCCAACATGATTTTTTGCCCTTATTCCTGCTAGGTCCTGATTATCTGAGCAGAGATGATTTACCCTCTAGGATTTATCCTGGGTTTTTTCCTACCAGTTGGTTGGGGTCTATGGCGCTACTTCCCCCATTGGTAGGACAAATTCCTAGCAATGCTTTAGGAGGGACAGCTGGGAGCTTGGCAACATCCCAAGATATATCTGCTTCCCCAGGAAGTGGTCTGTGTCACCCCTGCAGGGCAGACTTCCCCTATTGCTCGGGCAATTCCTTTAGCCCCGTCTGGCTGTTCCCAGCCTTCCCTGCCACCTGGGGAAGGGATGCACTTCCCAAGCAGCAGCCTTCCCTGCCTCTTGGCCCCTCCCAAGCCGGCTAAAGTGCACAATCCGAAGATCACTGAGCATTATCTGCAGATTCTGATCACGCTTGGCACTGGTAACAAGCTGACTGCCGTTTTAAACTCCTGCCCTTATAAATGTTTCACCAAATTCTTTAAGTTCACCCCTCTACCCTCTTGGAGGAAAAGGTAAAACTTAACGATCATGAAGAAGGAATCTCAGAAGGGGAGGAGGGGAAGCAGAGGGGCCTCAGAATCCACAAATGAAAAATCATCAGTCCCTGGCATGATTCACACTGTTGACTGGAACCTAATCAAGACCACAAGAGGTCAGTGTAGCAAATACAAAGGGAACGGAAACAGGAAAAAACGAAGAAGGAAGAGGAAGTGGGCGCAAAGAAGGAACAACCCCTTCTCTCTGCCCTTAGGTCTCTACCCCTCTGCTTGGGAAAAGAGAAGGGGGATGGCTAGACCTGGCCTAGTAATCCCAAAGAAAGCAGGAAAAACAGGAACCCAAAGTTCTCAGTGTTACCAATTGTGGTTCCATTTAAAAACAAAAACAAAACAACAAAAAGGAAACCAAAAACCAAAAACCCTTGACCAACGTGATGAGGAATGCTACGACCTCTCTCTCACCCCAGTGTGAAACACCCTGACCCATCAGTCACCGGATGACACTACACTGGGCAGAGGTAAAAATTCTTTTCCTCCTGGGGTTTGCTTATCCAGTTCCCATAGCCCATGTCCTTCAGACTTTTTTTGAAGTAGTTCTTGGCTATCTCGTAGTCACGGGCAGCTTTCTTGGCTTCACCATAGGAGAGTCTAAGTAGATCCCTGCGGTACCGGAAGGAGCAGAGCTTCTTGAATAGAAGGAAAATGTTCTTTTTGGAGACCCGGGATAATTCATTCCGTGGCCTGGAGAAACGAAAGCACTCACTGTTCACCTGGGACGGAACAGGTGGAGACACTGGTGGGGAGGGGGGGCATGGGTGCGTGTGGCAGCTTTTAAGCTCCGGTGTTTGGCAACACGACACTCCCTTGGGGCTCAGGCCAGGACGCCTGGCTCTGCTTTTGCTGTGCTCTCCCAGCTCCTTACCCATCCACGGTGCCTCTGGTCCCATCTAGGATCTCTAGGTCGTAGCCGTCAGCCAAACACCAGTTGACGCTTGTCTCCTTGGTCTTCCCGGATTGCCTCTTGGAATCGTATACACTGACTCGGCCAACCTAGGAATTCCAGGAGCAATGGGAGAAAGATGGAAACCTTTCAGGAAAAAGCTTCTGAAGCAGGGACTCAAGACTCACAGGAAAGAGGGAGTTGTGGGGTCATGATCTTTCCCCCTTATCTAGGATTCTGTTTGGCTAAGACTCAGATGTACTAACTCGACCTCAATTCAGATGAATTCCAGACTAAAAGAAGGAAAGCCCTTGGCATTCAAGAGGAGGAAAGGGTAAGTTCTGGGGAAACGAACTAATGCTCCCCGTGCCCACACCGTATGTTTTTGCTCTGCTGATAGGATTACTTGAAAAGGAGAAAACATCAAGGGAAAAATGGATGGGGTTATAGTACCTTGGGGTGGTTGACAATGAAGGGATGTCGGAGTCCATCCTCAAACGCACTCCCATCTCTTGTCACACGACAGCAAATGGCACGGGTCAGATGCCCTTGGCTGAAAAGGTAACCTGGGTACAAAAAAGAAACGCACACACCTGTGTTTGCACCAAATGCTGTGAAGTGGCAGAGGCATGTGGGGAGTGTGAGGGTACAGACAGAGTTGTCAAGACAGAGAATCAACTCCCTACTTAGGAAGCACCTTCTAACTGTGGCTGCCCAGGATACATAGGGATCATCAAACATTTAAGCACAATACATAAGGTTCCAGGTAAGGCCAAGGGCTGAGGAGAGCAAGGAAACTCAGACACTGCAGTTTTAAGCTGCTGTGTTTCTTTAACTCATCTTGAAAAGACTTGGCTGGCATGTCGTTACCTAGGCTCACTACCTAAACCAATCTTCCCATCACAGCAGACCAGACACTCAGAATCCATCACTAACCACTGCATCGAGCACACTTTGAAAAGGGGAGACATCATGTTAGCACCTGGCAATGAAACATGCGGTTTGCTGGGATTTGGGCACCAAAATAACAGTCCAGTTTCAGCTCTCAAGACAGGTCCTTACCCAGTGTGACGGATTTGAGATACACAGGCTGCAGGAAGTGGGTCAACAGCGCCCCCTGCAGGCCGAGCACGTTCCAACGCAGGATCTTGTCACTACAGGACATGGTTCGGAGTCTCTCCCCCAGCCGAATGCCGTCCCACGTGGGCACAATGTCACTGGACTCCACTGGGATTGTGCCTTCTCCTGGATGAGAGACTTGGGTCAGACCCGCAGGGGCCCTTGGACCGAGCCCCTCCCTGGCGTGGTGTTTCTCCTTCTTAGACTTGGGCCAGAGGCTACTGACTCATTCGTTCTTCATATATTTTATAGCACCTACTATGTGCTGGGCACTAGGCTTGGTGCTGGGAAACAATGGTGAGCAAAACCAAATAAGATCCTTACCTTCCTAGAACGTTTATGGGGGTGAGGGGACAGAAAGGGAACGGAGCAGACACTAAACACGTAAGTCAACACACATAAGAATTCTAGATGGTTCTGAGGGAGCTATGATGGAGGACAGCCAGGGGAACCTCCTGGGATAGGACTGTCAGGCGGGCTGAGACACGAAGGAGGAGAAGGAACAGCTGAGAAAGAGTGTTTCAGACACAGAGAAGAGCAAAAGCAAAGGCCCTGAGGCAGCAGGGGGTTTAGTTGTTGAGAGAGCTGACAAAGAGCCAATGTGGCTGAAGCACAGGTGAATGGCACGTTTTGCTTTTATGTGAAGTGTGGTGGGAAACCACTATAGGATGGTGGGCTTTTTGTTTTTGTTTTTTTTTTTTTTTTTTTTTTTTATTTTATTTTTTTGGTACACGGGCCTCTCACTGTTCTGGCCTCTCCCATTGAGGAGCACAGGCTCCAGATGCGCAGGCTCAGTGGCCATGGCTCACGGGCCCAGCCGCTCCGCGGCATGTGGGATCTTCCTGGACCGGGGCACGAACCCGTGTCCCCTGCATCGGCAGGCGGACTCTCAACCACTGCGCCACCAGGGAAGCCCGGCTTTTTGTTTTTAGTGAGCTTTACTGAGATATAATTCACCCATTTAAAGCATATACTTCAATAATTTTTAGTATATTCACGGAGTTGTGCAACCATCACCACAATCAATTTTAGAACATGTCATCACCCCCAAAAGAAACCTCCTATCCATTAGAAGTCAGTATTTCATTCCTTCTTATGGACAAATAATATCCCATTGTATGGATAGAACTCATTTTGTTTATCCATTCATCAGTTGATGGACCCTGGGGTTGTCTCCACTTTTGGGCTATTACAAAAAACGTTCCTATGAACGTTCCTGTATTAGTTTTTGTGTGGATATATGTTTTCATTTCTCTTGGGGATGTTTCTAGGAGTGAATTGCTGGGTCATATGGTAGCTCTGTGTTCACACTTTAGGTTTTTTTTTTTTTTTTTTGCGGTACGCGGGCCTCTCACTGTTGTGGCCTCTCCCGCTGCGGAGCACAGGCTCCGGACGCGCAGGCTCAGCGGCCATGGCTCACAGGCCCAGCCGCTCCACGGCGTGTGGGATCTTCCCGGACCGGGGCACAAACCCGTGTCCCCTGCATCGGCAGGCGGACTCTCAACCACTGCGCCACCAGGGAAGCCCTATACTTTAGGGTTTTGAGCAGCGAAGTAACATGATCTATGTTTGAGGGTCACTCTGATAACTGTAGAAGGATGGCCTGAAGGGAATAGGAGTGGATGTGAGGAGACAGTAGGAGACATTAGAGGACAATGGAGGAGGGGGAGCTGGCAGACATGGTGGAGAATCAGCAGCCAATTAGTCAGGAGGGGAGCCGGGCACTTGGCGTCCTCCTGTCAACATCTCAGGCTTGGTTCTGCATCATTTTCTTCCCATTTTCTCCAACCTTCCCTGAGGTGATCCCATCCATTTCAATGGCTATAAAGATCAACCATAGGAGGATGACTCCCAAACTTTTATTTCCAGCCATTTCTCTCCTCTGAGCTCTAAGTGGGTACTTCTGCTTCCTATTTCATTTGGAGATCTCCCCAGCTACCTAATTCAAAATGGAATCTTGATCTTCCTACAGATCTTCTCTGACCTACATCTTGCCTCTCCCTGGAAACAAGACCCTGGTACCTCAGCCAACTAATGGCAAAAACTTGGCAGCTGTGCTCTGGCTCTGTGACGGGCCTGGGGCTTCGCAGAGCCTTTTGGTGGGAGAGGGAGGACGTGTCACTCACCGTTCTCTACCTTGGTGCGGAGCTTGCCTTGTTTGGGATTCTCAAAAACAGGATAGTGGCGGGAGTCTGTGCTCTCCACAGCACGGTCGCTGCAGGACTTGTCAAAGAGGGCACCATCGCCACATGGGGCCGTGCTGCAATACAGGGGCATCTGTTAAAACCCACCTGTGCAGATATATCTCTCCAGTTTCCTGGGGCTCAAGAACAGCTCGATGTGGGAGAAAGTAGGCTTCTGAAGCCTACTACGGGCTGCCGGAGTGGGTAGAAGCACATGTGAGTCACTCCACACTGGGGCGTGGACCTCAAACACAGAGCCAAGCATGGCCCATCGAACAAGCTCTGATTTACAGACCAGGAGAGCATTCACCCAGCTCTGGAAGCCCGGCAGGGCTGGCTCTAGTGGCAACAGAGACTGTACAGACCTGATATAGAGATGGAACGACACGGTCTTTTTTATTTGGAGCTTTTCTCCTCCCTTAGCAGGCTCAAATATACTATCCTTCGCAGTCTGGGGGTTGTACTTCATTAACTCGCTGTAGAGAAACCTACAAGAAGAAAGTGTGGTTAAGAAGACTGATTCTGGGAACAGCAGTTGCTTCTATAATCTGATCCCAAGCAAGGACAAGCCTTAACAGTGCAGACCTTTCAGGGTTTCTCAGGTTGAAAGAGTTGGTGGGAAATTCTCCATGGGAGACCTCAGCATTTCTTAAAGCTAAGTTAGCCTTTCAGGTCAGTTCCATTTCTGCCAAGAGCTTCTCGCTCTGGCAGCTGCAGGGATTCTAGGGCAGAATAAACTGATTCAAGGACTATAGGAGGCTGTTGCTTCTCTCCCTTCATAAATTAAAGAAAAGGTGAACTGGAGGGGAAAGCTGGCAGGGCAATGGGTTTGTTTATAGGTCCTCAAATGGAGATGGAAGGCTTCCTCATCCCTACAGCACTGAAGATCAAGAGGTCATTGTGTGCTTTTAAAAAAGGGCTTGAAGCAGAGTTAGCAGACAAAGAGCTCTTAAACAGCAGGCTGAGTAGGGGCATGCAGCCGGGTCGCAGAAGGGATTGATTCCGTAAGACAGGTTCAAATGGGCAGGTGAGGCAAAGGCCGACACTGCAGGGTCGAGGACCTGCCCGTCAGGTGGGTGTCAGAGCCACCACGCCCTGCGAGCTCACTCACCTGATGAAGCCTCTCCGGGAGATGATCTCTGCGTGGCAGTCATTGACGGTTTCTCCCTTTAGGCTTAGAGAATCTCCTTTCACACAGCGATTCCCTGGGAAGGCAGTTAAAGCAAATGTGAAATTTCCAAAGGAAAACGATGATGAATAGGGTAGAGGCTGTTTGTTCTTAAAGCTTGAAGGCAGAAACAACCTAGTTTATCAGATCCTGACTCCTGTATTCTTTTCACTAGGAAATGAGAATTCATTCCCTGCTCTGAATTAACTGTAGCTAAAATGAAATACAAGAAGAGTCTCCTCTCTGCCTTAAATTCACCCACACAGGACCCCAGGAGAGAATGAGGAGGTGCTTCCAGTCACTGCGGGGGGTGGAGAGTTGGGACACATTTCAGAGCCCACTTACCTGTCCCCAAGCTGACCACGACACCCAGGTCTTCAGAGTCTTTCTTCATGATGATGGCAGCCAGGATCTTGCGGCCAAGCAAGGAGGGCTGGAAACTATTGGTGAGAGCATTGAAGCACCGGTGGCTCAGCATGGCTATCTGGTCGTGGAAGGTGCTGCCTGTGAGAGGAAGCTGTGGGGACAGGAGGCCATGTCAGGGCCACCGAGTCTCGTCTGTGTCCACCATGTTTCAGAGTGGGCAGGGAGGTCGAGTTCTACTGGACTGCTGGGTCATCTTTCCCCCTCTCACGTCTAGTGTCCCAGTTCTAGGTTCTACTGAGGCTAATATTAAAGCCTAGGATAGTTCACATGATAGCAAGTTAAGAGCTGACTCCACCCAGACAGGAGTTAGCAGGACCCCCAAAAATGATAGCACCAAAAGTAGACGTCTTAACTGTCTTTGGCTGTGCTTCTGGGGACCTTGAGAGGAGGAGCATAGTTCTTCTGAGACTGGCCCCTGTCACTGGGGTTACCTCTGTGAAACCCATGCGCTCTGCCTTCTCGTCCTCCCCAATCAAGACGCGGAGGGCCGCATCTGCTGCTTCCTGCTTGCCTTGCTTCTTGCTGTGTGCGCAGACGGCTGGGAACCAGCGACCCCCAACTTTTGCTTGGTAAACGAACCTTGGGGATGAGAAGCAGGGAATAAAGACAAGCACCTTACCCTGACAGCTGCTCCAGAAAAGGGCTGGTTTCGCTCAAGATGCGGCCAGTCTTGCCAACACGTGGCCCCATCACTCTTGACAGCTCTGTTCCTAAGGCAGCATTTCCCAGACTTTGGATATTCATGAATCACAGTGTGATTTCGGCTAGATCCAGATATCACTTGGAGTATTACTTACTTACTATTTTTCTCTAAGTTGACTCTTTTTAAATGTAAACACGTTTTAAAAGGACACTTCATATCACTACTGTAAATGGAAAATGAGTATCACTTGCCATAAACTGAAGGTAGCTGTAAAACTGACTATGATAAAAATCATGTTTTAAATTCTGACAAGACACTATTGCTTGTAAAGGCTCTAGGCCTGTCTTTTATCATAGTTTAGCAAGTAATAGGGAGGGTTTAAAGAAATACTAACACCACGTGTGGACTTTCTTCTTAACTAAAGCAAAAATGAGAAGGGAATAACTTTCTCCCTGCTTGCATTACTTTTTTAATGCTCTGATTTTTTAAGTACCTGACTCCATTTCTTCATTCATTTCCTGATTAGCTCAAGAGGACTTAACCTGGAGAAGTCAGAGTCAAGGTCAGCCTTAGCTCAGGGAACCACACCTTGATAAGGAGTTATTTTTCGATTCCTGGAGGCCTTGCGATGGCTAAGGGGAGTGGAGTGTACCCTGGGCACCGGTGGAGCAGGGAGGCAGGCAGTGCTGCTGAGGGGCCCTGCAGTTCCCCTCCCTTCCTGGCTGGGGGTTTCCACAAACACATCAGAACATGATGGAGCAAAACAGCCTGGGCAGCTACCAGACAAGGTTTCAAGAATACTAGCTTTTAACCAGATCCTAATCGGCTTTGGGGAACCCAGCTTTGGATAATCCAACTGCATACAACAAAGGTTTCAGTATCAAGATTTATCAATCAGCTCAGGCAGTGAAAGGAATCAATCTTTATGTTCAGCCATACTGAGCTTCTCATTATTCCTTGCTCATCCTAAGTAGCTGAATGCCTTTGCCTCTTTCCTTGATGATGCTGACTGGTTTGTGCAGGCCAGTGGGTTAACGTTCAGTGAAGTAAAAGGACAGTGGCATGAAAAGATGTTGAAGGGAGGGGATGAGGGCCAAACCATGTAGGATCTTGACCTGAGGG
This sequence comes from Hyperoodon ampullatus, assembly GCF_949752795.1. Taxonomy (NCBI): domain Eukaryota; kingdom Metazoa; phylum Chordata; class Mammalia; order Artiodactyla; family Ziphiidae; genus Hyperoodon; species Hyperoodon ampullatus. The sequence continues at coordinate 113,737,071 of NC_136915.1, forward strand.
ATCCAGGAGAATTTCATGAGTGTTCTATGTGTTTGAAAAGAGTATGAACTCTTATGCACAAAGATATACACATACATCCATATATACATACACATACATACAAATATATATATGTATATATATAAAATAAAGTTTGTTAATTGTGCAATTAGAATCCATTAGAGCTGCACGGTCCAGTGTGATAGCCACTGGCCACACAAGGCTATTAACTTTAATTAAAATTCAATACAACTAATAATTTAGTTCCTCAGTCACACAGCCGCATTTCAAGTGCTCAGTAACCACATATGGCAAGTGGTTAGCCTTTTTAGTGGAATGCTGGGGACAAGAGCCCAACTGGAATGAATTAAGGAAGTGAAGACAATGAAGACATTGACTACAAACAATTCTTTTGAGAGGTTTGGCTGTGAGGGGAGCAGAGAGATGAGGTGGTACCTGGAGGGAGATGTGGGGTTAATGGAAGGTTTTCAGAAGATGGGTACGGGCATGTTTGTAGGCTGATGAGAATGATCCAACAGAGGGAGCAACTGATGATGAGAGAGGGAGATAACTGAAGGAGAGGACGAGAGGGAAGGGATCCAGGGCACAGGGATGGGAGGAAGGATGCTTCCTGCATAGTGGTACAGACGTAATGTACAGACGAAGTAGGAGGGTGGATTTGGTGATGGGGAGGTAAGGTGTTTGTCATTTGGTTATTGCCAATTTCTCAATTAAGTGTGAAGTAAGGTCATCAGAGTGAGAGAGAGGGGTTTTGTGGAAATTTGAAGAAAGAGGCAAAGGTCTGAAATGATTTTCTTAAGAGTAGAAGGGAAAATGTAGTACACAAATACAGTAGGATAAATGCTGGGGACTTCCCTGGGGCTCCAGTGGTTAAGACTCTGAGCTCCCAATGCAGGGGTCACAAGTTTGATCCCTGGTTGGGGAACTAAGATCCCACATGCCGCATGGCACGGCCAAAAAAAAAAAAAAGCCAGGAAGAGGACAAAAGTGGGGGTGGGGGGCAAGTGATACTCCCTTACTTAAAACCCTTCAATGGCTCTCCATTGCTTCTGTGGCTGGAGCATAACATGGCCCACAAGGTCGACCCTCCAGTCTCATCTAGCATCACGCCTCCACTGTGCTCTCTGCTCCACCCATACTGGCCTTCCTGCAGCTCTTTACCAGCTCTGTGGACTTGGGGGTACTATCTCCTTTGCCTAGAACCCTCCCTCTCTCTTGATCATCCCTAAGATCTCAGCTTAGGCTTCACATCTCAGGGAAGCCCTCTCCCCTCTCCTTACTGAGTCAAGTCATGCTATGTAGATTCTCACCGCATCATGCAACTCAAACTCCTTATAATACATGTCAGGTATGAGATCTTACATTTCTTTACATGATTATTGACTGATGTCTGACTCCTGTTCTAACAAATACAATGTCCTCTGTAAATATCTGTTGAATGAATAAAGTAGGGAGACCAGGAGACTACTGCCTGGTTTAGGTGAGAGAAGACAGTGGCTTACCTGAGAGTGCTGACACTGGAGGCGGAAAGAGGAGGAAGGGATCTGGGACAGAAATTGCAGGTTCAATAAGCAGAACTTAAGGATGGTTTGGCTGAAGGGGGTGAAGGGGATAGGGGAGATGGTCCCCAGGTTTTTGGCATTTTACTTAATGTGGAGCCTACATATTCCCTATGAGGAATGCGCCTGGGTCACTTATCTTTTTAGTTGATGTTGCAAACAGGGTATTCTCTACTACGTTTTCTAACTGCTTATTACTGTATACAGACAAGTTCTTGACTCTTATACATCACTTTGTAGTCCCCTGCTCTCCTAAATTCTCCTTTGTCTCTAACATTTCTTCAGTTTTCTCATGAATATTCCAGGTATACTATCATACCATCTGCAAATAGTGATAACTTTACCTCCCCTTTCCTCTCTTTACACTTACTTCTTTCTCTAAACTGACTGCATTAGCTGGTAATTCCAGAATATTAAATGACAATGACAGTGGCATCCACATCTTCCTACTGACTTTAATGGGAACAGTAATAAGTAAGCTGCTGACTTTGGACTTCAGACTTGTATTTTTATCATGTGAAGGATGTATTCAATAATTTCTATTTTCTTAACAGCTTGGTTTCTTAATCTGAATGGATGCTGAATTTTACTACACACCTGTTTGGAATCTCTGGAGATGATCATGTGGTGTTTCTCCTTTGACCTATTAATGTGGTAAATAATAATAATAATAATAATAATAATAAATATCTTAATGTAGACTAGTCTTTGCACTACATTGAGATACTATTTTTCGCATTTTAGAATGCTCAAGGTGTAGAGGAAGAGATTCTTTATACATCGTTGGTGGAAGCAGAAACTGGTATAATTTCACTGGAGGAAAGTTTGGCAAAATTTACCAAAATTTTAAGTGCACATATACATGTTATTCATTGCAGCCTTTTTTATAATACCAAAAGTTTGGAAACAATCCAAGTATTCATCAGTAGGGACTGGTTAAATAAATCATGATAAACGCCGTACACTGGAACACTGTATTTTGTAGTTATATAGAAAGAATATAAAGTTACATGAAAAATTTTCTAAGATAATACTTTTATGCGTAAAAAGCAAGCTAGAAATCAATGCATATATGTATTTCTGTGTAACAAAAGGAGGGAATATAACTGCTTGTATTTATATAAAGATACTCTGGAAGGATGTATAATAATGTAAAGTTACTACATGTTGGTGTGTGTGTGTGTGTGTGTGTGTGTGGTGTGTGTGTGTGTGTGTGTGTGTGTGTGTGTGTGTGTGTGTGTAGGTAAGAGCTGGGTCAAAGTGAGAATGAGCTTTTTATATTTGAATAATATTTTTTATTTTGCATAATCTATTACCTATTAAAAAAAAACCCTTAAAAACCAATGTACACAACTCATGGCCCAGAAATTCCACTCCTGAAAATTTATACTACAGACAAGTTTGTACATGTAAGCAAAGACATACAGTACAAGGATATTCACTGCAGGAGTGATTCTAAGAGTAAGACCAAAACCAACCTGAATGTCACCGGAAGTTAGTTAAATAAATTACGCACGGTGGGGCTTCAAACAGAAATAACGTTTTCCTTCTTAAACTAGGTAGTAAGTAGTTGGGTGTCCATTTTAAGAAGACCTTTTACATCTCTTGTTTGATAAAGCAATTTAAAAATTGTAAGTATCTATTCAATGAAGCATTATGTGGTAGATATATACATGCTTATTTGTAATGACCTCTAAGACACACTGGTAAGTAAAGGAGTCAAGGGGTAGAACAGAAGATTATGATATATACTTACTTTAAAAAACAAAGAGAGGGCCTCCCTGGTGGCGCAGTGGTTAAGAATCCGCCTGCCAATGCAGGGGACACGGGTTCAAGCCCTGGTCCAGGAAGATCCCACATGCCACGGAGCAACTAAGCCCATGCACCACAACTAGAGAGCCTGTGCTCTAGAGCCTACGAGCCACAACTACTGAGCCCATGTGCCATAACTACTGAAGCCTGTGTGCCTAGAGCCTGTGCTCCGCACAAGAGAAGCCACGACAATGAGAAGCCCACGCACCACAACGAAGAGTAGCCCCCGCTCACCACAACTAGAGAAAGCCCATGCGCAGCAACGAAGACTCAACACAGCCAAAAATAAATAAATAAATTTATAAAATAAATAAATAAATAAAATAAAAAACAAAGAGAAAGGAAAACATGCTAATATGTGCATGGAAATTTCTAGAAGGCCTCAAGAAA